>NC_143400.1:26130659-26430659 GCF_052110815.1 Crocodylus siamensis
GAGGGGCAAAGGATCCCAGCATGATAAGCATCCAAATGTTTCAGAGCAGGTGCTTTCACCACCTCGGGGGGAGTCTATTCCAGTGAATCGGTGAGTCCGTGTCTAATCAGTGAGTCCAGTGGTGTTTGTCCCTGGCCTCTGCTTGTGCGCTGTGCAAGGCTCTAGGGACCGAGTCCCACAAGCTCTTAGGAAAGATGCATAGAGAAATCACTGTGCTGAAGCTTCAGTCCTTTTATTCCAGTGAGGCTCCATGTGAGCTACACCCAGAGCACTTTCTCAGAGACAAATCATTTTGATCTCCCCCCCTCCGCTCTGTCATGGAGTGAGGGGTGGATGACTGCGAAACTCGATAGTGCAGCGATAGGGGGACAAGGGATTAGATACAATAGAATACATTCAGTAACCAGACCGTCCTGGCATTCAAGGATCGAATGTAGGAAACTGAAGACAAAACCATTAAGATGAGCACAGTAAGTAATATATTCAATTCAATAAAGTTTGGGTATTGAGACAGAGGAACATTTGGAACAGAACTATCAATTATAATTAAGAATCATTTATGACTTTTATTCTCCAGTTGAAGCGGAGTGAGACAAAGCAAAGTGAACTGGAAACAGAATTCAATGCAACCGAGTATATCTTGTCTAAAGGAGTGCAGGAGAGAGTTGGAGGAAGCGATATTGAAACTCGAAACGATAAAAGGAAGATAGCAGTAGCAACGAACCATATGAGATTCTTCGATAATGACTCCCGACCGTATGCCTCGATAGAAATACAGAATCCCGATGACCCGCTCGATATCACAACTGCAAGATTTTTATTGGACACTGGAGCGCAAGTGAACGTCATAAAACCATCCATCCCACATCAACGGACCAATAAGGTCATGATGGTTCAAGGCCTGAACGCAGTAACCACCACAAACTGAGTCAGAATCTTCGTGAAAAGTCACGGAAAATGCCTAGAAGCAGTTCTAGGGGGAATTAACATCCTGGGAGTGCCGGGCATCCGAGCTTTACAGTTAAAACACAAAGTACTCGAAGCTTTACCTATCACCACCGTTCCAGAGAATGACTGGCATAGACCGACCCTCCAGATTAGCACCACCTGGAAATATACCCCTATACCGACGAAGCCGCATCTCCATGACGCATTGGATACCCTACTGGATGAACTGAAAGAAAAAGGATCTATTACACCGATTCACGCCAGTTACTGATTGTCTCCAGGGTGGGGTATTCCCAAACTGGAAAACCCAATAAAGTCCGTCTCGTAGTAGATTACAGAGAAGCCAATAAACGATGCACAGTACTTACGCAGGCTTCACCCTGTATGTTAGTGCAAAGTCTACAAGAAATGGCTCAATACCAGAACACCAAGTGGGTCGGGACGACATTAGACCTAAAAGACATGTTCTTTTCCATCCCAATAAATGACAGTGACGGCATGTTAAACACGTGCATAAAGGGAAGAATTTATCGGTGGAATGTCTGCCCGCAGGGCTACTGTAATGCCCCAGCACTAGCTACGAGTCCAATCAATACAAGCCTCGAGAGATTCCAGCAAAACCACCCAGAAAGCAAACTTGTAAATATATGGAGTTATCTAGACGATATTGCAATAATGGAGAAAGATGAGAGCACTGTAAAAAACGTCACAGCTCTTCTAGTGAAGCACTTGAATACCGACGGCTGGAAAGTAAATAAAGATAAGTCAAATTTGGAACCGACAGACAATATAAGTTTTCTAGGGACTATATTCGATAAGACTACCCGAAGGGGAGTGGCCCATAAAGAAATTAAACTTGATATCAGTGATAATAAAGTTCCGTCTAAGAAAGCTGATTTCCAAGCATTATTAGGAAAACTGAATTGGTATAGGCATTACATCGAACCAGCCCACCTACCAATTTTGGCCTGTATCCAACGACAAATTAGAGAACGAATGAGGCAGAGAGCACCGTGGACACCAAAAGATACTAAAGCCCTCACCAACTTAATAACCTCGGTAAAGAACACGAGTCTTCATGCTACTGATTTCAGCACATCTTTCACTATCACCATCGGGTATACGTCAGAATATTTATTTGCCACAGTAAAGAACGAAGATGGCAATATGGTTTATATGGCACATCGAACCATTCAAGCAGCACAGCACCACTACGGAGTAGTGGGGAAGACTCTTTTAACTGCCCAACTCGTTGAGTCGTTTTCATCTGGAAAGGGCAAGCTCAAAGCTGTCAGAGCAACCCTGTTGCCCCAATTACTTCACAACTGGCCGGATCCATGTTTTCAGGAAGAACCCTCTACCTGGAGTGCCCTGGTACTTAACCACCTTTACCAGTGGCACTCTGGAAACATGAAGATCTACCTCCACCGCTGAACAACGCGAAATTACCCTGTATGGCACAACGCAGCCAGCAGGGATGGCATCAGATGGCTCCACCTGCGACGGCGGGAAGTATGGCTTTTATTGTCATCCGTGCTTTGAACATCAAATCCATCCTGGCTGTGATTCCGCACAGAGAAATGAATTACTGGGTTTCCGAGAAGTTATTCATCGTTGCCTAGACCGACATAATGGAACTCTTCCTGTTCCGGTCATTGCTATTGACTCACATTACATCTACAAAATTGCGACCAGAACAGCTTCCCCGACTGACTATCTAGAATTATGGAATGACATCTACACACTGATTTCTGAATTCACAGTACTACCATTGTTAAAACATACTCACTCTCACCGAGATGATATGGACCCTGTTCATGATAAAATCAATCGACTATTGCAAGAAGCAACTCCTATAGGACAAGTATCAACTATCGAAAGCGCCAATAAAATATGCATCGATCCCTACTTAGCCTGGTTGCATGAGAACTGGAGCCACCCAGGTCCTCAGATTTGTCATCAAAGATGGAACAAAGACCTACCGAAACATCAGAAATATGGTACCCAAGCGGATTGGAAACGAATAACTCAAGCATGTGAAGCCTGTGTAAAAGAAAAATCACACCCCATGGCAAACACAAAGGGAGTGTTAAGTAAAGATGCATTTAAACCCGGCAAAACCTGGCAAGTAGACTTTCTGGGACCTCTACCCGGGTCCACGATTCCAAATAAAGGACTTGTGGTCATAGATTTGGGAACTCACCAAGTCACCGTAATTCCTCTCCAAAAAACCAATGCAGTTGCCATAATAGCAGCACTTACAAGTGTGTTTGCAGTATGGCAAGTCCCCGAGGTTATACAATCAGATGGGGGACCACCGCTTGCATCCACAGCCATCAAGAAATTCGCCGCCATACACAACATAACCTGGCACCATCACATCCCATACCACCCTCAATCGAATGGTGTAGTGGAACGAGCCATCGGATTATATAAAGAAGCATTACGCATCAAAGGCAACGGGACCTATAAAGGATGGACTAGATATAACCATGAAATATTAACCAACCTTAACACCGGAAAAGAACTTTGGAAAGAAAGAGAACCTAAAACTACAGAACCTTGGAAAGCAAAATTTAAGTCATCCAAGCTCATCTGGGTCACAATACCAGATCCAAAAAATCGCCACCCAAAAGTCTTAAAAGGAATCATCAAATCTGCTGAAGATTATCTGAATACTTACCTTATTGAACTTACTGAGAGTGGCCGTACCATTCTTGCTCACCATAACTGGTTGGCTAGATGCGCAGAAACAACCTCACTCTCCTGACCTATGTTCCCAGCAAGGGGGCATGTGGAGTTAAGACCCTTCTAGATTCTGGAAACATAGGAAAGATAGGCCATGGGATTAGAATGTAGATAAGTAAGAAATGCAGAATTTGTTCTGTCCATATGTTTGTTGTTTCAGATCTCACAAACCGACTGTGAAGGACCATCGCGATCGGCAGTAGCCAAGACTGCAGCAGCCATGGACTCGGGACTTTATCAACTCACCCTCGGACCTGTCAAGAGATTACGATACCGAAAATGGAGGACTTTAAAGTGACTCTTGTTTCATATTGTGTAGATTGTATGTGCGTTATGGTAGCACCTGGTATGATACCTCTCTTGTAACAGTGTCCATCTATCCTGCCATGACTTGATGAGAGTAATTATAGGTGACATACAAAAAGAAGAAGGCTTATGGATTTTAATAACGATAATCACCTATGTCTGCTCACATATAGCTTATATCAGCTGGTCATCAGCTGTCTGCCTCTCAGCTGAGTTATCGCCATCCTGGCTCTTCTGTTCCCCAGCTAACTTAACAGTCCTGGAACAAGTACTCTCTCAGGCAGAGTGTCCGTTTGCCTGCTCCTTCCACGCATCAAAAGAAAAGTTCTCTTTCATGTCTGGCTGGTGCTCTGTTCAGCCGGTCGACTAAAAGCTCCGCTCTCAGCAGGCCAGTAACTCCCCCACTCGCCTCTTTGGGGAGTGATTTCTCAGCTGGCTCTCTCTCCTCGCCTGGGCCTCTATGCAGGCAAATTACTCATTGCTCTGGTGCTTCATGCCACTACTTGAGTTCCCCTTCTAGGAATATCTCTTTATTCAAGCCATCAGTCTTTTCTACAAAGAATCTAATCAGCTGTTAGCACTTCCCAGCAATTCACCATCGGGAAGTGAGCGTCCTTAATTGGCAATTCACCGGTCCATCTCCTGGTTCCTTTGGCCACACCATAACATCTAACAAGTAATTAATACTTATCAACAGTTTACTGCCAGGCAGCAAGGGTCCTGGGTGGGCCATTACTCACTCAGGGTCCCGGTTTCCTGGTTAAATTCTGAGTTTTAAAAAAATGGGCACTGTGCCCAGACATTCCCATAACAGGAGTAAAGTTCTCCTGATACCCAGTCTGAAAGTACTTTATTGGTGTTATGGATTTTCTCCTTCTCCTTGTCTCTACTCTCCTTTGTCCTGCTTCACTCCGGCCCGTGCCCCCATTCCTTCAGATCTCCAATGCTAACATGTATGTGGAAATCATTCCACGTTTCCCCCAACCTAAGGTGACTATGTCCCAGACTCACCTGCTCATCTACCACATGCTACCATGTCATTGGTCCCTCTCTTTTTACCCATGCATCCACCTGGGCTTGTGTGCTCTTCTCCATTGCAGTACTTAGGGAGAAACGGCCGACAGACCTCAAAAGACGAACGCTGTTTCACTTCCCACGGAAGTCTTGGTTAGAGTCCAAACCTCGGAGCTGAGCAGGGTACACTCCCATGTACTAGGCAAGTGTGATAAATCACAGACTAATACAAAACTGGGACTAGAACCAGCTCAAGAGGTCCAGGCCCCTGGTCATGGCAACATCATACCTATCCAACCTATCCCATATGAAATCTTATTTAAACTGTACCTCAAACTACACAATCAGCCTGCCACACCACTACAAATCATACTGCCCACAGACACTGAGACTACCATAATTTGCTGTAGGTAAACAAGGGAGATGAAGACTGTCAGCATCCTGCTCCTGCAAGTGTTTTTAAACACATTCAGGATATACAAATAAGGCAGCCATCCCCACCATTACAGGGAAAGGATGCTCCTTCCCCCACAAGTCTCTCCCCATCTCACTCTGCAGTAAACTTCCTTCCTGTTCCCATATCTGGTGATTGGCAAGTCCCTAGGGGGCAAGGAAAACCCTTTAGCCTAGGCTGCAACCAACACCCAATGCTGCTGAGGAAGGCTTGGTTGTCAGCAGATGGTGACCCTCACACCGTTAGCAACAGGAGGGGGAAAAATTCCTCCCGTACCCACACTGCAACTAGCAAAGCCTAGAGACATTGGCCCCCCAAGAGATGCAGCCTGTTACAAGCCACAGCGAGATCCTCTGACACGTGGTCAGCAGTAGGTCCAATTGGGAGACTCTGGACAGTCCTTCTGGCTTTAATATCTGTAAATACAGCATGTTTGCACACAGGCTCTGCTTCTGAGCTGTGCGGGGCTCTAGGGTACCAGTCCCCCAAGACCTCCCAACATATACATAGACAACTCACTGACTGCAACTTCACCCCTTCGTTCCAGTAAAGCTCCAAGTCAGCTGCACACTCAGCTCTTCTTCAGGGACTCGTCGTTCTGGATCTCCTCCTCTCAGGTCTCCCACACAGTGAGGAGTGCACGATGCTGAGAAACCTGTACCCCTGGCATCTAGATAGCACAGTGATCGGGGGACAAGAGATCGGAAGCAGGACTAGATGGTCAGCAATCAAACTGCCCTGGCATTCAAGGATTTAACAGCAAACTGAAGACAAAACCATTAAGACAAGTGCAGTAAGAGATATATTCCATTCAATAATGTTTGGGTTTCAATAGAGAGGATCTTTGTGAAATAGAATAATGAACTGTATTTAAAAATTATTGCAGAACTTTATTTTCCAGTTAATTATCTACAGTTGTAGGAACAGAAAGCATATAAGTATTCACTTGAAAAATGTCATATTACTGTCGTGAAATGTTTACCTATTCTACAGTAATGTAACTGAGCAGGGAAGCAGGGAGGCAGCCCCAGGCACTGCCTTTGTGGAGGGCCGGAAATAGCCACAACCACAGGTCAGCAGCATGGCAGGCAGAGCTGCCCTGTGCATCATGAGCTGCCCTGGGCTTGAAGCTGCCCTGCTAACATTTCTCCCTCTTTATCAATAACCCCTGAAGTACAAAGACTCATCTAGTTTCCTGGCCACTGAAGATTTTCACACGAAGCAAATAAAGAAAAGGTCTAATATCTTTCAAGTAGATGAGTTACAAAATGTAGAGACCATGTAGGGATGTTTACAGCCCACGCTTATATATATATTTCTGAGACTTGAAGCCAGTTTGAACACGCAGCCTTGTGCACATCCTGCCAGCCATTTCATTGCTATCATCCCAGATGACTTAGAGCCCACACACAGCCAGCATGTTAATCTCTATGTCCCGATGAAAATGTAAATACTATGGGATGACCTTTTTGACTTCATTATTTCATGCTTAGCTGCCCGTGGGTAAGATTCAGGCACTGACATTCATGAAATGATAGGATCTGGGGTTGTAATTATTCCCTTTTCCCAGGTCACATGGACTTGCAGTGCACCTGCACCTGATGTAAAATCACATGGCCCCTTAGACTAGAAAGGAGTTGGAACTGTTTATGCCAGTGTGATAGCACACTAACAACTTCTTCACTTTCACAGATGTGGAAAATGTATGAACCCTAGTGAGTGGCAGTGACAAGGTGTGTGCAAAAGCTCTGATAAAATACTTTTCCTGTCCGCTTTTTGCCTGAAATGTCACAATGATCCAAATTATTTTTTAAAAAGTATCATGAAAAATATTCTTGCTGTGGGAACCATGATTTTTTTTTCCTGTCCCTCCACAGGCATCCCAAAAGACACTGGGGACAATGACATCCAATTGCACCACTGTGACTGAGTTCCTACTTCTGGGGTTCTCCGATGCTCCAGAATTGCAGATCTTACATTTGGCCACTTTTCTAATAATATACCTGGCAGCCCTCATTGGCAATCTCCTGGTTATCACGCTCATAGCCTTTGACAGCCACCTCCACACCCCCATGTACTTCTTCCTCCTCAATCTGTCCATCCTTGACATCGGATCCATGTCTGTCATTGTCCCCAAATCCATAGCCAATTCCATACTGAACACCAGGGTGATTTCCTATTCTGGATGTGTCACCCAAGTTTTTCTCGTCCTCTTTTTCATTGCAGCAGACATTGCCACCCTTACCTTCATGGCTTACGACCGATACATCGCCATCTGCAAACCACTGCACTATGAGACAGTGATGAACAGAAGAGCTTGTCTGCAAATGGCAGCCACGGCCTGGAGCGCTGCTCTTCTGTACTCTGCCCTGCACACGGGGAACACCTTTAGGCTGCCCTTCTGCCACTCCAACATCATCAACCAGTTCTTCTGTGAAATCCCCCAGCTCCTTAGAATCTCTTGCTCAGAGGTGTTTACTAGTGAAATTCAGATTATCTTCTTTGGAACATGGTTAGGTCTTGGTTGCATTGTGTTTATATTTGTGTCTTATATTCAGATATTCACTACTGTACTGAGAATCCCCTCTGAGCAGGGCTGGCATAAAGCAGTTTCCACCTGCCTTCCCCACCTCATTGTTGTCTCCTTGCTGGCTAGCACTGGGATAATTGCCTATGTGAAGCCCACATCTGGGTCCCCATCAGCTCTCGATCTGTTGGTGTCTGCTCTCTATTCTATGATCCCACCAATGATGAATCCGGTCATCTACAGCATGAGGAACAAGGACATCAAAGCAGCACTATGTAAACTGGTGAGATGGAAGTGGTTTATTGTGACAAAGATGTCAGTTTTTCTCCAGTAACTCTGGTTTCACTGAACCTCTTCATAGAAACAACCAACTGTGTTATGAATACAGATTAATTCCACCAATTCCCAATGTGTTGCTTTACCTCTATGCTATTTTAAATAATCTCTGCATCTAGTTTGAACCTTATGTCTCCCTGAACTGGTTAGTAGCTAGGGGAGAGCAGCATCTTAACCACTGTCTTGGTGTCTGTTGAAAGTCATCTTTCATGCTGATATTGTCATTTGTTACTGCACTATTGCAACAGCTTGTACATACCTTCACTATCTCCAAAAACCCCTCTTGGAGAATATCATGAGATCTTCCTCCTTTCTGTGCTAAATGTTTTCTTGAGGTTTGCCTATTTGAGATTTGGAAGGAGGGTAGGAGCATGTTTAAAGGGGAGTGATAGGAAATTTTAGATAGGAGGTGTCAGTGATCACTCTGGTGCTGGAAGTCTTAATCATGATTTCCTTGTACGGGTTTTGCAAGGGAGCTAATGGTTTCTTCCACACAACGCTGATGGGTTGGAAATGATTTCTTCTAAGCGTCTACTCATTTGAGCTTCTATACAGATCGTGATTGTAGTGATGCTGGATTTAGGTTGTCCTTGTATTTCACTACATGGAAGCAATAGATGGGTGAGCCTGGGGATTTTGGGAGGTGATTTAACTATGTCAAGCCAAAATGGCTTTCAAGCCACCAGTCCCTCAATCCATTAGATTTTTGCCTGAATCTACTCTCAGTCAACTTCTGCTTGTTACTCTTTGTAACTCCCAGTAATGCTCGGAGCAACAGGGACTCCCCCACTGCCTGCTGGTCCCCCTTGGCCAGTTTGTAGATGGCCACCAGATCCTCCTGCAGCCTTCTCTTGTGGAGGCTGAACAGGTTCAGGTTCCGAAGCCTGTCCTCATAGGGCCTGCCCTGCTGTCCCCTGATCATGCAAGTGGCCCTCCTCTGGACCCTCTCCATGCCATCCACATCCCTCCTGAAGTGTGTCACCCAGAACTGGACGCAGTACTCCCGTGGCAGCCTGACCAGCGCCACATAGAGGGGGAGGATCACCTCCTTGGACCTGCTTGAAATGCATCTGTGGATGCATGACAAGGTGTGGTTGGCCTTCCTGACCGTGTTCCCACACTGCCAGCCCATGTTCATTTTGGCATCAACAGTGACTCCAAGATCCTTTTCTGCTTCCGTACTGATGAGAAGGGAGTTCCCCAGCCCGTAGCTATGATGCCGGTACTTCCCCCCCAGGTGCAGCACTTTGCACATCCTGTTCTCATCCACCCACCCCTGTAAGCTTTCCATATCTACTTGTAACCTGTCCCTCTCCTTCAGTGTGCCCACTTTTCCCCACATCTTAGCGTCATCCGTGAATTTGAACAAGGTGCTTTTCACCCCTTTGTCCAAGTCGCAGATGAAGATGTTGAATGGTGCAGGCCCGAGGACCGAGCCATGGGGGACCCCACTGCCCACATCCCTCCAGGTCAAAAAAGGCCCCTCCACTACCACTCTCTGGGTGCAGCCCTCCAGACAATTTGCCACCCATCTGACTGTGTAGGCATTGATGCCACAGTCGCCTAATTTTTTAATGAGAATGGGGTGAGAGACTATGACTAATTATAGAATCATAGAAAATGAGGCTTGGAAGGGACCTCAGGACCACATCTAGTCCAACCCCTTGCTCAGAGTAGGACCATCAACTAGATCATCCCACCCAAGGCTTTGTCCAGCTCCATCTTAAACACCTTCACAGATGGACGTTCAACTACCTCTCTGCTTAGTCTGTTCCAGAGCCCTACTACTCTCCTAGTAAGATTTTTTCCTAATACCTAACATAAACATCCCTTGTTGCAACTTGAGGCTATTGCTCCTTGTTCGATCATCTGCCACCACCAAGCACATTCAGTGCTCACCCTGCATACACAGGGGCAGTCACCCCATCCATCAGGTTGGTCGGGCATGACTTGCCCTTGGTGAATCCATTCTCATTACCTTTGTCTCCTCCGAGTGCTTACAAACAGATTCCTTGAGGACCTGCTCCATGATTTCTCCAGGGATGAGGTGAGGACAACAGGTGTTCTGTAGTTCCCCAGATCCTTCTTCCCTTTCTTAAAGTTAGGCACTATACTTGCCCTTATCCAAACATCCAGGACTAATACCCAAAAATAAACTAAAAAGAAGTGAAAGTGTGGACAAAGGGTGAGGGAGGAGGATAAGACTATTACTCAGGCCAGCAGGGATGACATCAGGAAGGGCAAACCCTGCTGGAGTTGCAGGTAGCCAGGGATGAGGCAGGAAACAAGAAGAATTTTGACAAGTATGTCAGCAACAATAGGAAAATCGGGGAAAGCGTTGGTGTCTTCCTGAGTGCTGGAAGCAATTTAGTGACCAATGATGTGGAAATGGCTGACGTACGCAACGCCTTTTTTTACTTCAGTCTGCACAAGCAAGGTCAACTCCCAGACTGCTGCACTTGGCAGCACATTTTGGGGAGATGAGCAGCCAGTAGTGGCAAAAGTTCAGTTTAGGGTCTATTTAGAAAAGCTGGACCTGTACAAGTCCATGGGGCCAGAAGTAATGCACCTGCGGGTGCTGAGGGACTTGGCCAATGTGCAGAGCTGTGCAAAGAAACAGGCTTCCTCAGGTGTTTGAACAGGGAGGCATCAGTCCCAAACATGTAGTTGTAGAAAGCACCCAAGCCGCAGGTGCTGGAAGCTGGAGAAGGAGACGGCCCTTCCTGACCTATCCTAGTATCAGAGAAAAATAGAGCTGGAACAGACCCTTGGATGTCATTGACTCCAACCCTCCGCTTCAGGGAGGACCATCGCTATCCAAAGCAAAACCCTGTCTAACCTTTTACTTAAAGTGCACAGGCAACCCCGCTCCGTTGGAGGATGGGAAACCCTGCCATGGTCCTCCCCATTTGACCATAAATTGAAATTCCTCCCTGATACCAAATACAGGGATTGGTCTGACCCTGAGTGGAGGGGACACCCTCTAGCTAGCAATCTTGGGGTTTTAGTTTGAGCACGAGCTTTGGCAAACTGTAAACCCACTCCCTTGGCTACCAACACCCAGTGCTTCTAAATGTGGCAGAGAGGGCCTCCTGACACGCATAGCAAAAGGAAGGGAAATGAAAATCTTTCCTGATCCCGTGCAGCCAGCAGCAAAGACCAGAGGAACGGGAACAACACACAGTAGAGCACAGGCATCGCTAGTCCTAGATCATCCCTTACCAATGCTTATCCATCCTCCTCTTGAACACCTCCAAGGATGGAGATTTGACAATATCTCTAACTGGTCTCGTCCACTTCCTCACTGGTCCATCAGCAAAAAACCTCTTCTGACACCAAGTCTAAACCCACTTTACTGGTGTTTTGGATTCACTCTCTTCTCCCCGTCTGTACTCCCCTCTGTCCTGCTTCCCCCAGCCCTTGCCCCCATTCCTTCAGATCTCCCATAGTAATATGTATGTGGACATCATCCCACCTTTCCCCCCAGCTCAGGTCATTATGTGTCACCCTCATCTGCTTGCCTACCACATGCTGCCATGTGCTCTTTCCACCCCTGCATCCTCCTGGGCTTGTGGGCTCTCCTCCATTCCAGTACTTAGGAAGAAAAAGCAAAGAGAACTGTAAAGACGAACACCATCTCGCTCCCAGGAGAAGTCTTAGTTAGAGTCCACATCGGGCAACAGACCAGGGGATGGTCCCATGTACAAGTTAAATGTGATAAATCCCAGAGTAATACAGAAGTAGGACTGGAAGCAGCTCTGGAGGTCCAGCCTCCTGCTCAGGCATCATCTTCCCTATCCAAACTATCACATATGTAAACTGTTTCTAAAACTAGGCAGTGTCCCTGTCACACCACTGCAAGTTATATTGCCCACAGACACTAAAACCACTGAAATCTGTCACAGGTAAAAGAGGGAGATGAAGACTATCTGTGCCCTGCTGCTACAAGGGCTTTTAAACACCTTCAGGAGATGCACGTAAGGCAGCCATACACTGCACTAGAGCAAGCATCCTTGTCTCCCAACAAGTCTCCACCAATATTCCCTCCTGTTCCCAAACATGGCGACTGGCATGACTATGAGTGGACCAGGGGCAGGGAAGGTAGACCCTTTAGCTGTGGCTAAGGTTTCTTAACAATTTTGTTACTTTAGGGGCCCTAATTTTTCATTTTAAAAACTCCCCAAAAGTGCCTTTCAACTGAAAATAAGGTGGCACTACAAAAAAAATAAGACATGCATGATTGTGCACAGGAAAGGTGGAGTTATTCTCTTGCTTGCTCGTGTTCTTACCACAGTGATTCTCTTTCCCTCCACAGGCATCCCAAAAGGCACTGGGGACAATGACGTCCAATTGCACCACTCTGAGTTCCTACTCCTGGGGTTCTCTGATGCCCCGGAATTGCAGATCTTGCACTTTTCTAATGATATACCTGGCAGCCCTCATTGGCAATCTCCTGGTTATCATGCTCATAGCCTTTGACAGCCACCTCCACACCCCCATGTACTTCTTCCTTCTCAATCTGTCCATCCTCGACATTGGATCCATCTCTGTCATTGTCCCCAAATCCATGGCCAATTCCATACTGAACACCAGGGTGATCTCCTATTCTGGATGTGTCACCCAAGTTTTTTTCTTCTTCTTCTTCATTGCAGCAGACCTCGTCATCCTTACTATCATGGCTTACGACCAATACATCGCCATCTGCAAACCACTACACTATGCGACAGTGATGAACAGGAGAGCTTGTCTGCAAAAGGCAGCCATGGCCTCGAGTGCTGCTCTTCTGTACTCTGCCCCGCACACGGGGAACACCTTTAGGCTGCCCTTCTGCCGCTCCAACCTCATCAACCAGTTCTTATGTGAAATCCCCCAGCTCCTTGCAGCTTCCTTATAGGCTCGGCAGTGCTACGTTGGATAGCACTACAGAAGAAAGAGACTTGGGGGTCGTCATTAACTACAAGATGAACATGAGCCTGCAATGCGATGCTGCGGCTAGTAAAGCGACCAAAACGCTGGCTTGCATCCATAGATGCTTCTCGAGCAAATCCCGGGATGTCATTCTCCCCTTGTACTCGGCCTTGGTGAGGCCGCAGCTGGAGTACTGCATCCATTTTTGGGCTCCACAATTCAAAAAGGATGTGGAGAACCTTGAGAGAGTCCAGAGGAGAGCCACGCGCATAATCAGGGGTCAGGAAAACAGATCTTACGATGACAGGCTGAGAGCCATGGGACTCTTTAGCCTGGAAAAGCGCAGGCTCAGGGGTGATCTGATGGCCACCTATAAGTTTATCAGGGGTGACCAGCAGGATCTGGGGGAACGTTTGTTCACCAGAGCGCCCCAAGGGATGACGAGGTCGAACGGTCACAAACTCCTGCAAGACCGTTTCAGGCTGGACATAAGGAAGAATTTCTTTACTGTCCGAGCCCCCAAGGTCTGGAAGTCTGCCAGCGGAGGTGGTTCAAGCACCTACATTAAACACCTTCAAGAGTAAATTGGATGCTTATCTTGCTGGGATCCTATGACCCCAGCTGACTTCCTGCCCTTTGGGCAGGGGGCTGGACTCAATGATCTCCCGAGGTCCCTTCCAGCCTTCATATCTATGAAATATATGAAATCCTTAGGATCTCTTGCTCAGAGGTGCTTACTAGTGAAATTCAGATTATCTTCTTTGGAACATGGTTAGGTCTTGGTTGCATTGTGTTTATATTTGTGTCTTATATTCAGATATTCACTACTGTACTGAGAATCCCCTCTGAGCAGGGCTGGCATAAAGCAGTTTCCACCTGCCTTCCCCACCTCATTGTTGTCTCCTTGCTGGCTAGCACTGGGATAATTGCCTACGTGAAGCCCACATCTGGGTCCCCATCAGCTCTCGATCTGTTGGTGTCTGCTCTCTATTCTATGATCCCACCAATGATGAATCCAGTCATCTACAGCATGAGGAACAAGGACATCAAAGCAGCACTATGGGAACTGGTGAGATGGAAGTGGTTTATTGTGACAAAGATGTCAGTTATTCTCCAGTGACTGTGTTTTCACTGAACATCTTTTTAGAATCAATCAACTGTGTTATTAATACAGATTAATTGAACCAATGTCAGTTGTTTCTTTAGTTTTAAATAGCCTCTGTATCTTATTTTAAGCTTGTGTCTCCCTGAAGTAATTGGTTTCTAAGATGCTTCTCTGTCCTAGCTACCGTCTTTGTATCTGTTGAATTTTACCTTTGATGCTGATGCTGTCATTTGTTACTGTACTGTTGCAACATCTTTTACATACCTCCTACATCTCCTTTAATCCCCGGTGGAGAATATCACTGGTTCTTTCTCTTATTTGGGTTAAAAAGTAGGGCCTGAATGATTGGACTGTGAGGTGGATAGAAAACTGGCTGTATGGTTCAGGTGAAGGGGTAAAAATCAATGGCAGCCAGTATCGAGTGGAGTTCCCCAGATGTTGGGCCTAGAACCAGTTTTGTTTAATATCATCGACAACTGGGAAGACAGCATAAAATGCACCCGCAGCAAGTCTGCAGAGGACACCGTGCTTTGGGTAGTAGTAGATATGCTGTTCTGTAATGCTAGTGTTCAGAGTGAACTAGAGAAATTGGAGGATTGGACCAAAAGAAATCTCATGAGGTTCAACAAGGATTAGTGCAAACTCCTTAGGACAGAACAATCCCATGCACCGGTGCAGGCTGGGGCTGACTGGTTGGGCAGCAGCTCTGCAGGAAAGGACCTGGGGGTGACAGAGGACAATAAGGTGAATATGAGCCAGCAGTGTGCCCTTGTTGTACAGAAGGCTAACGGCATCCTGGGCTGCAGTGGTAGGCGCGTTGCCAGTAGATCAAGGGCAGTGATCCTTCCCCTCTATTTAGCACCGGTGAGGCCACATCTGGAGTACTGGGCCCAGTTTTGGAGCCCCCACTACAGAAAGGATGTGGACAAATTGGAGAGAGTCCAGCGGAGGGTGACAGAAATGGTGAGGGGGCTGAGGGACATAGCTTATGAGGAAAGACTGGTGGAACTGGGCTTATTTAGTCTAGAGAAGAAAAGAATAAAAAGGTATTTAATAGCAGCCTTCGACTACCTTGTGGGTGTTGAAAGAGGATGGAGCCAAACTGTTCTCAGAATAGTGATGCATGACAGAACAAGGAGCAACCACCTCAAGTTGCAGCGAGGGAAGTTTAGGTTAGATATTGGGAAGCATTTTCTCATTAGGAGGGTAGTAAAAAAAAACAAAACAGGTTACTCAGAGGTGGTGGAAGCTCCATTTTTGGAGGTTTTCAAAACCCAGCTAGACAAAGCCTTGGCTGGGATGATCTGGTTGGGGCTGGTCCTGCTTTGAGCAGGGGTTTACAAACAGGGCAGTTTGCTGCTGGTAGGCCAGGCAGTAATACTGCCTGGCTGCAAGGCTGCTTGGAACATCCCGGTGGTGAGGGCAGGAACTACAGGGGATGGTTTGGAGGCTTCTGGTCCTGGGCATGACCTAAAACTGCACCCTGCTGGGAGTGGGTGGCCTGGTGGGGCTCTCAGTGGTGCAGGAGCCCCCAGGTCAGTTACCTCCCCAGGGAAAGGTGAGTAGGGGTGCCTTAGACCCAGCCCTCACCCGTGGGTGGGCCATATAACATCAGAGCAGGGTAGGCCAGGTGAGCTTTTGGAAGCACCTGAGCCTGCTGGGGGAGTGACCCTGCAGGGCCAGGCACACTTCCAGGATCACCTGAACTGGGAATGGGGGACCCCGATCCCTAAATGCAGGCAGGAGGCAAAACCCAGCCGAGGCACTCAACTGGTCAATGCTAGGGCCAGAACCGGAGGGGTCAAAAGGGCCAGGGGCCCACCACAGCGGACACCTACAATGAGCAAAGAAGCTCGGGGTCTCGACTTGCCAGAGATGGGGCCACAGCTAATGGGCAAAGGGTATGGTTGAGCCAACTGCCTGAGATGCCATCTGCAAGGTTTGGGCTGCGGTGTAGGGATGGAACGGAGCTGCGGATAACCCCCCACAATATCAGGGTGTACGATGGGCAGCCTCCCACCTTAATTAAGGATTTAATTAGTTAGCAACAAGGCATGGTGGGTGAGACAGGTGGGCGGCATGGCCAGAGGCAGGTGGGAAACTAGCCCTGTGGCTAGCCAGGGACTCCCACTTTGCCACAAATCTATATACACCACTGCATGACTCTGGGGCACGAATACTTGATCTGTAAGCTGTTGGAACATAATGGCTGCCTATGGAGTCCAGATGGCATGTGTTTTAAACTTCAAGCATCCCTAGGATGTGGCAAACTGTTCTCTTAAGCCTTTCTCTCCAAAGGTACTTACCAGTACCCCTTAGAAGAAGGTGAGAGAAAACTGAATAGGACCAGTACATAGCCACTTTAGACGGATCAAATATGTCCTAGCACCTTCCACCCAGGTTGCTGGATGCATGTTAAACGTTTTCCAAATGTTATCTCATTTTCCCATCTGATGCCTTAAAATAGTATCACTAAGGGAAGTAGTAGTCAAAATGGAATGGCACCCTTAAGGCCTGTAATACCCCTCCCAGGGATCATACAACAATCATGCAAGTGTCATTGTGGCAGGTTAGTGCACGTATGTAATTGCCCCTTGGCTGTCCTTTTTCTTTCTCCTCCTTTTTCTGGCAGAAAGCTAACCTTGTTAGGAGTCCTCTCTAACAGGAAGCCTGATTAGCTGTTAAATAAAGTATCCCTAATAAAACTATACATGCTTCCTGATTTCCTGAGTTTTTAATATAGAAAAGATGGTGAGAAAAAAGGAAATGGATGGAGTTATCATACTGAATATGATGTTGGAATTTTTTGTGATTGATATGACAAATAATAAGTGGAAAAAAGGAGTGCACAAAAGCCTAGCCCAACTACTGTCACTGAGGGTGAACTTCTATTCCCTTCTTGGGTATGTAGGCAACCTGATTTGGTGATATACGTGACAGTTGGGTTTGTCTAAGTGCAAGAAATGCCACTCAAACACAGATTCACATTTAATCGTGGATATGTAGCTCCCCGTGCATGGATTACTATGCATGGATTACTAAATAGTGGTGCAGACTAGACAGGTGCAAGAGTATCTCAGACCTATGAGCACACCCCTTGTGGACACATGACAACTTCAGACACTTGTCTGTCTTTGACCCCATAGAGGAGAGACTTTGGCACTCCTCCAGGGAGCTTGAGTTCCTGGATTCTAGGCCTTCCTTGGTCAAGTGGGGTTTGGACCCTGGCTTCACCAATCTCTGCCTTCCCAATGCTACTTTTCAAGATGAGCCACTAACATAGTGATTGATGAAGATGGATAGAGGGCACTATATGGGATAAAGCTTCTACCTCAGTGGGAGCAGGGTTGTGGGCTATAATCTAGCGCCTTCCCCATACAGGCTAACAGCCATCTCACCACATCACGCCTTCTGGCTTGTTCTCTTTCTTCTGACTCTAGGCATCTCCTACATACCTTCCTTCATGGCTGCCCAAGGGGCCAGATTTAAAAAGGAGCACTGGGGAAAGGGCTGGACAGTGTCTGGCCCTTGGTGTAGTGGTTGGACTACTGTTCTGCGGGGGTCGGCGATGCCCAGATCCAAACACCCTCTTCTTGAGGAGGACCCAAGATCTCTGGCTGCCCTTGTAAGTGCCCTAGCCACTCAAGTATTTAAGTGAAAAGATGGGGGGTCTTACACACTTTTTGTTGCTGGTTCATATGCCCAGTTTCTGTGAGTATATAGTCATGCATAGTTGTCCACACATCCCAGGTACAGAATGCCAATTTGCACATACGTGGCATTTTTGGCCTTAGGGTGACGTTAGTCTGTCCTGAAGGTCTAAGTGTACCAATCGGGTTGCCTGCATGGGCACCTATGTTCTTTCAGTTTTGTCCTGCACAGAGTGGATGACATTTTACTCTAAAACACTGAACTAGAATCTATGTATGGAGGTGAAGTAATGGCCACTTCTCAAACTGCCCAAGACCCTGAAAAAACAGCATTTGCAAAAGCTGAGTGAAGCTTCCTCCTCCTCATTGCTTTTTTTGTGACTCGGTCTTACAGTCAAGTGGTGCTCTGTGACAAAACACATGTAATATGGCTTATCAGGCACTTGAGGAGGATGCATTAGAATCATACTTCGACACCCAGGCTAGGGACAAAAGTTGCACACAAACTGGTATACACAATCAGAAACTGGTTCAAATCTCTAACTTGGCAGGCATTCAGTGCATATCAACTGCTTTCAAACTGGCTGAACCTAGTTTAAGATAAAACTGGATGAATGTAGACTTACTGAGGCTTTTTGACTGTCTGTACTTTGACATTTCATCTCACTGGAAACCAGATCAGAACTCTAAATGCAAAAGCACCTAAGGCTAGATTCTAGTTCACCTATCAGGTGTCTAAGTCTATCTAACGTGCCTGGGACAAACTCCCTTTGTCCGGAAATGTAGGAGACTCAAGTGTGTTTCTGTTAGGGCCTTAATTCTGAATAAAATCACCCTCTCCAACCGCCAGAACTTGCTGAGAAGTGCGAAGCCAACCCCTCTTGCCACGCACCCAAACAGCACTGCAAGGGGGGCACCAGGCCCATGGGTCAATTACTCACTCAGCCAGGACTAGACACACACCACCAGTGTTGCCAGCCAGCACCTTACCCACAAGGCCAACAAGCTCTTCTAACAGGGACCTGTCGGCTGGGCCTCTTGACTCAGCGCCTCTGGCCACAGCAAGGAAAGAGTCAGGGGGCCCCAGCAGTAAAGAACTTACCCCAGGGACCAGCTTATCTAGGGCACCTGATCACCATAGCATACTAGGATTTGAACCCATGACACTGAGCCTCTAAACCAGTATGCTCCCCACCAGGCCAGCAAGCTCTCCTGAAAAGGAAGCTGTTGGCTGTGCCTCTTAACCTGGTGCCTCCGGCCACAGCAGTGAAAGTGTCAGGAGGCCACAAGAGCAAAGAACTTGCCCAGGAGAATACCCTACCAGGCCTAGCCAGGATTCAAACTCACAACACTGGATCTCAAGGCCAACACGCTCCCTGCCCAGCTGGGAAGCACCCTTGGAAGAAAAGCTGTCGGCTGCCCACCTGGACCCAGTGCTTCCGGCCAGAGCAAGGCAATAGCAGCAAGAAGGAGTTCACCCAGTGGGTGTTTCCTGAGACACGCATTCACCTTCCTCCAGGCAGGACTTGACCCCACAAGATGTGCTGTCACTGCCCAGCCAGCACACATCTGCCGGTCAAGGCCTGTCTGCTACTTCTCCCTGTCCCACCCCTCCGCCTGGTGCAACAGGAGCTACAGCCACAAAAACAGACGAAACCCAGCTTTTGCCAGGTCCAGGACTCAACCCCATCCCTGACCTATGCCTGTCCTGCCTGGACTAATGGCCCCCCAGTGAGTGGCTCCACAGGAGAACACACCTGCCACCTGCCAGCGACATCAGCAAAAGCAGCAAGTTTCCTGC
This sequence comes from Crocodylus siamensis, assembly GCF_052110815.1. Lineage (NCBI taxonomy): Eukaryota > Metazoa > Chordata > Crocodylia > Crocodylidae > Crocodylus > Crocodylus siamensis. The sequence continues at coordinate 26,150,457 of NC_143400.1, forward strand.
CCTGGAGCAATTACCTGCTCTAGAAACAGACCCTGTAGACTAAGGTCACTGTCAGAGCCAGGGGCAGGGCTGAGCCTGCTCCAGCAGGACCACCTGCAAGGCCCTTGGCTGTGGCAGGCAGCAGCACAGCCTCAGGGCCTCCCTGCAGAGGTGATGCTGGGGACCCTGCAGAGCAGAGGGGGCAGCCAAGGCTGCTGCAGGCTCTGACAGGGAGGGCAGTTCCAGGTGGGCCCAGGGGCAGACATCTAGGTCCCGGGGAACCAGAAGCACTCCGCTCACGTCCCAGCATCACGAACACACAGCTCCCGGGCCCTAAAGTTCATTGTTATCCAGCTCAGCCAAGGGTTTGCCTTCTTTGCACCCCAAAACCCCCTGGGAGACTACACAGCCCTCCCAGGTGCACTTGCCCCCAGGGAAGTCAGCAAGGAAGCTCATCCTTGAAGCGAAACTTTGGGCAATGCAACCCTGTCGCTTGTCCTGCTCCCCCACAGCAGGCAAGAGGCAGTTGATCACCATCCCCTCCCAGACTGTCCCTCCACGGTTGAAGACAATCAAGCCTGACCCCTCCCACCCACTTTTCCCTAGAGGCCCTACTTCAGGATCGCTGCTCCCTCCGAGGCAGAGGCCAGAGCCCTCCAGTGCTGGGGTTGCTGCCTGGCTCGTGGCCTCGTGCCCTTGGGGGTGACCCCCAACACTTGCTGTCAGGGCTTTTCTCAGGCCTCAGCCAGCATCCAGGTGAGCCCTGGACCACCACCTCTTGCTGCAGGATGCAGAGGAAGGGGCAGGTGACGGAGGGGCCTCAGGTCCCATCCTGTGCTCCACCAGACAAAGGACTCAGCAAGGGGTTGTGAACCAAGGTGGAGGGAGGGCTCAAGTTAAGAGTTGAATATTTCCATCAGGAACCAAGCAACCAGTATCAGCGCATCACTGAGGACATCGGTACCAGCAGGGAGACGGTCCCAACATGGATTTCACTGCCAAGCCCGGCTGTTTGGGGTGAGGATCAGCCCTTCCTAGGGGGAAAGTGCCCACTGCTCCTCCAGGGCTTCTTTCCCCATCCAGCGCAGTGCCCAGAGCCCAAGCCATCAACAGACCCCTGGCACCTGCCAGGATACGAGCAGTACCATGTCCTCCTCCCACCTGGCTTGGGCAAGAGGGAGGCTGCAGAAGAGCTCTCGGTCCTCCCGCCTGGAGCAAGGACTGCCCACCCACAGCAGTTTCTGCAGGCCCAGCTCAGGTTGGCCGCATTGCAGCACTCACACTGCCCAGGTACCAGGGCTGGGGAAAGGCACGAGTGCAGCCAAATCAGGTGGAGAGAGAGCAATATAAAGATAGTGATACAGAGAAATAAAAAAAACCTGCACTGTGACAGGGAGACAGCTGGAGAGACCAAGGGTGCTCCACAGGCCTTGGGCCCCAGACCTCACAGGGAGCTGGTTGTGTTACTGTATTAATGCAGGCCCTAGGACCATCTTAGACTCCTCTCAGACTTCCTTTGCTTTACCTAACCAAGGGATCATCATCACTGCAGCCCGCGATAGTGCAGACCTGTTGCATGGAACACCTGGTGTGTGGAAGTGAGATGCAGATTGAGACGCAGGGGCAGAGCCACAACAAAAAAGGACCTTCGGCATGTAAAGTGGGACTTAGGTTGCAAGCCGGGAGTCTGAATCCAATACTCTTACCCAAAAACCCTGACTCGGCTGCTGCCCAACCCTGCAGCTGACCGGACATCAGAGCCACCTCTCTCTCAGACCTTAAGGCTTCTCTGATGGCAACAACTGCATCTCAGTAAAGGGCGAAGTTTACCAATCTTACCCAATCAGCAGCCAGGAGCCCAACTCCCCTAAACCCATCAGCATTCAGAATATATGCCTATCCCCTCAGCCAGTCCCAGCACCCCCAGGGAGCAGCACCATCTCACACCACCCCGCATTTCTTCTCCGGCCCTGCAAACACCATGTCCCACAGGGCAAGCCCACCCCCTCTGTCAAGCCCTGCGGTTCCCCGCTCAGCCCTGCCCTGAGCTTCACCTGCGGGCTGCCATGTGAAGCCAGTGCCATGGGATGGCAGCACTGAGCAGAGTTTTTTCCTTTGGTACTTTTTTTTGTTTTTTGATGTGGATCAATCAAAAGAAAGAGTAGCTAAACAAGGCCTCCTCCCCCCAGGCCAGATGGGGTGGAGGCACAGCCCTGCTTACAGGGTGCTGGGGGAGGCCATCTCAATAGTATCAGGAGCAGCAGAGCAGAGGAGCAGAGACCTAGACCTGAGTTATAGGAAGGTCAGGAAGCCTCGGGATCCCAACACACTCAGTATCCTCCAGAAACCTGCAACCGTCCCTGCAATCCACAGGTATCATCTCTGGCCAGCCTCACCAAGTGGAATGAGAAGCAGAGAATCAAGGGGACCTGCACCCTGTTTACAGGCTGCAGAAGAATGGCCAGCCAAGTGCCAGGGCACTCATCTCACCAAGAACTTGGGGATGGAATACATAGCCTTCTCTCAAAAAGCATGGCAGTAACCCTTCATGCAAGCTACCAAGTGACCACAAGAACATGTTAGTCACCCAATAAGAGGGGGCCTCTACCCTGAGATAAAGGGAGGTCTTGTTACCAAAAGTATTGGGGGGGGGGGCCTAACACTCCCCCAGGCCAGAAGGGACAAGACTTTATAGCGGTGCTTAACCCCCTAGGGGAGGAGAAGGTGGGAGGACAAAGCTACAAGGACACATCTCACCCCTTTTCCAGCACCAGGAAGAAAACAAAATACACTGCAGCGATTTTAAGAACAAAAACAAAATAACAAACGCTTTCGCTCCCAGGCACTCCTCTCTCTCACCATCCACACTCTGACAAGGGGAAAAGTGTTCCCAGGCTGGAAAGGTGCTCCATGCCGCAAACTGCTTCACCTCCAGCCTTCCACTGGAAATTCCTCCTCCTCTCCCAGGCGGCCAGAAGGCCAAGACCAGCACCCTCCTTACAGGGCCCAGTCTGCCTGACTAGCCAGATTGCCCACGGGGGGCAAAAGGGAAAGGCCCAGAGTCCTGCTTACAGGAAGGGCTGTCAGGCCAGCCAAAGGAAGGAGCTGTCACCAAAGGCAAACTGAGACACCTGGACCCTGCTTATAGGGTGGTCCACAGCTCTGCAGACCCTAGCCTTCCACCAAGAGGCACAGGACTCGCACCCTCCTTACAGGGGACGGTCTGTCTGACTAGCCACACAGCCCTCAGGGGGCAAAAGACTGGGAAGGCCCAGAGCCCTGCTTACGGGGAGGGCCATCAGGGCAGCCAAAGGACAGAGCTGTGCCCAAAGGCACAGTAAGACCTGCACCCTGCTTACAGGGAGGTCCACAGCTCTGCAGAACCTCACCCTGCACCAAGAGGCACGGGACTCGCATCCTTGTTACAGGGTGGCCCAGCTATGTGGATGTGGAGTGCCAGGCACACGTGCAGGAAGGACGGGTGCCTGGAAACAGGGATCAGAGAGGAGGCCATGAGCTTCAACCTAGCCACAGGAAGGTCATCAAGCTCTGGGTTCTAAAGAGTTTGCTGTCACCCCACGAGACTCAGCTCCCGTCTGCAAGGCTGCCCTGCCACACAATGCTGCAGACTGCTCCGGCTCTCTCACGCCTGCGAAAGGAGGCTATGCCCACCCTGCTTACAGGGGCACCTCTCCGACTGGCTGGCTATGGCAGCAGACCTGGCCTCCCAGTTACAGGGTGTCCAGAGCTACGCATGTCCAAACCCACTCCCCTTCTCATGTGGTAGGAGGCAGCATGCACCCCGCTTACAGGAGCCTGCGCCAATCAGCAGCCACGCCTGGCAGATGCCCTGGACCCCGATTACAGGGTGGCCGCTCTGCGCAAGACCACCAACCAGATCCACGGCCTTTACAAACGAGGTGGCAGTGACACACGCCTTGCTTACAGGGTTGTCCACCTGACTGCTGCACAAGTGCAACAGCATCAAGGGCAGACACCCATTTCCAGGTTACAGGGAGCTTGCCCAAAGGCTCATGCACCCAAAATTTGGCCAATACATGATCGAGACCTAAAGGCAGGGAGGCCACTCTGTCCAGAGTCCCTATCCTTCGCATCCCACTGTGCTGGCTTTGACTTCTCGTGGTTTGCCCACTGCTTGTCCTTCTGGCAGCTGCAAAGAGGACAAAGAAAAGAAATAACAACCCTCCCTAGCAAAAAAAACGGGGAGACACAATCTGGGGATTAGGCATGGAGCCAGGGACTGAGACAGGAAGTTGGAGCATCTCTCTGTTTGGTCCTTCCCTGTATCCCCTGGTGATGTGTCTTCTGTTCGACACAGGGGCGAGCTTGACACCTCCTTGTTCAGCTTCCCAAGACTGGGGCAGTTGGACATGGAAAGCCATGGGCCACAAGCTTCCTGCTTACAGGGAGACCTACTTACAGGGAGGTCCCACTGCTCCAAGGCTCTCGGAGCTACATTTTGACTCATACATGACTGAGACCTATGGGCAGGACAATCAGTGTGTCCAGAATCCCTTTCCTTTGCACCCCATTTCCCTCGCCAGATTTGCTCCTGGCTCACCCCTTCACCACTGGGTCTTCTGAGGACTGTAAGGACAAGGACAGAGACTGGTTGGAAGTCAATGCAGCCTGAGGGCATGTCAAGCATCTGCAACTTCTCCCTTTTCACCCCTGGTATGAAGGGGTTCCAACACACTAAGATCTCCTCCAGGATGCTGCAGCCCCTGCTGTAATCCCCAAGTAACACCTCTGCCAATACCTCACAAAGTAGCCTAAGAGTCTGTGGAAGAAAAGCAGGAGAACTGTGCCTTGGCTACTGGCCAGGGGGCCCAGCACATCCTGTCACTCCAAACCTTCCATGGCTCACAAATCCCTAGTCTTTACCCAATCTCTCTTACCTTTGCCTCCTGCTTGCTTGGCATGATTTTCTGCCCTGGGATCAGTTAAGTCCTATTCGTCTGCCATCTTCTCTGCTTCTCCTTCTGGGGGCAGAAAGAACAAGACAGATATGGGATGCAAGTCAACACAATTGAATATGGGTCTGCAGCTCCCAACTTCTGTCCCTCTTTTTCCCTTACCTGGATCTGAGGCCACTCTGTCCTCGGAAAGTAGGAAGGGCACACCCTCTGCGGGCTCCGCTGCTGACATCCCGGCCAGCCAGAAGCAGAGTGCAATGGGCCAGGTCTCTGGACAGAACTGCTAGGGCGGCACCCTGAATGGTGACCACAAACACCGGCAACCCTGCTTACAGGGCGGTGCTCCCTCCACACAGCTGGCTGCTGAGGCATAAAGCCCGGAGACAATTTGCAAAGACCTGAATGCCAGCTGACAGCTGCCTCAGGCGGTCTTGATGAGGAGTCAAAGCTGCCCTGTGTCCGGGGACACAAGGGCCATGACTTCAGGCTCCTGTCATGGAAGCCACAGAGCTGAGGCCTCCTCCCCCATGGCCAGAAGGGGTGGGGGCACAGCCCTAGTTACAGGGTGCCGGGGTAGGCCATCTCAATAGCGCCCGAAGCAGTAGAACAAAGGAGCAAAACGTGGACCTGAGCTACAGGAAGGTCACTAAGTCTCAGGGTGCCAACACATTCAGTATCGTCCAGAAGCCTGAAGCCTTCCCTGTAGTCTGTGGCTATTCTCTCTGGCCAACCTCTCCAAGTGGAACAAGACCCAGAGAATGAATGGAACCTGGACCCTGCTTACAGGCTGCAAGCCGGGGGCGGGGGCACAGAACAGCTGGCCAGAAGCCAGGGCATTCGTTTCCAGGGTCTTGGGTAGGGAATACATAGCCTTTCCTCAGGGAGGGCAGTAACCCTTCATACAAGCTACCAAGTGGCCAAAATAACACATTAGCCACCCAAAGAGAGGGGGCATAAGACCTGTACCCTGAGGTAGGGAGGTCACACGCCCAAAAATATTAGACAGGAAGTCTAATCCTCCCCAAGGCCAGAAGGCATGGAAATCTATAATGTCGCTTTACCCCCTAGGTGAGGAGGTGGTAGGAGAAGCCTAGGAGGACACATCTCGCCCCTTTTCCAGCACTGGAAAGAAAATAAATTACGCTGCAGCGATTTTAAGAACAAAAAGAAAATAACAAACGCTTTCACTCCCAGGCACTCCTCTCTCTCACCATCCACACTCTGACAAGGGAAAAAGACTGTTCCCAGGCTGGAAAGATGCTCCATGCCACAAACCGCTTCACCTCCAGCCTTTCACCAGAAAATCCTCCTCCGCTCCCAGGGGGCAAGAAGGCTGAGATGGCCCCTCCTTACAGGGCCCGGTCTGCCTGACTAACCAGATTGCTTGCAGTGGGTAAAAAGGAAAGGCCCAGAGCCCTGCTTAGAGGGAGGGCCATTAGGCCAGCCAAAGGACACAGCTGTCCTCAAAGGCACATAGTGACCTGGACCTTACTGACAGGGTGGTCCACAGCTCTGCAGAATCTAGCCCTCCATGAAGAGGCACAGGACTCGCACCCTCATTACAGGGCACAGGCCATCTGACTAGCCAGACTGTTCACAGGAGGCAAAAGACTGGGAAGGCCCAGAGCCCTGCTTACAGGGAGGGGGGCAGCCAAAGGACAGAGCTGTCCCCCCCAGAGGCACAGTGAGACCTGCACCCTGCTTACAGGGAGGTCCACAGCTCTGCAGAACCCCACCCTCTACCATAGTCACAGGACTGGCACCCTCCTCACAGGGCGGCCCAGCTGTCCAGATGTAGAGTGCCAGGCAAACATGCAGGAAGAAGAACAGGTGCCCGCACACAGGGAATGGAGAGGAGGCCGCAGACTCCAACCCAGCCATGGGAAGGTCACCAGCTCTGGGTTCTAAAGTTTGCCGTCACCGCACAAGACTCAGCTCCTGTCTGCAAGGCTGCCCTGCGGCACAGCGCTGCAGATTGATCCGGCTCTCTCAAGCCAGTGGAAGGAGGCTACGCCCACCTTGCTTACAGGGGCACCTCTCCGACTGGCTGGCTATGGCAGCAGACCTGGCCTCCCAATTACAGGGTGTCCAGCATTACACATGTTCAAACACACTGTCCTCATGTGGTAGCAGGCACCACCCACCCAACTTACGGGAGCCTGTGCCATCGGCAGCCACATCTGGCAGCTAGATTGGACCCTGATTACAGGGCAGCCGTGCCGCACAAGACCACCAACCAGACCCACGGCCTTTACAAGCGAGGTGGTGACACACGCCTTGCTTACAGGGTTGTCCACCTGCCACCTGATTGCTACACAAGTGCAACAGCATCAAGGGCAGAGACCCACTTCCAGGTTACCATGATCTAGCCCAAAAGCTCACGCACCCCAAATATAGCCAATACATGATTGAGTCCTAAAGACAGGGAGACCACTCTGTCCAGAGTCCCTTTCCTTCATATCCCGTTTCTCTGGCTGGCTTTCGTGTTTCCCCGCCTCTTTCCCATTGCACCGGAAGGAGAAGCGGACAGGGGAGCACCCGAGGCCTGCGAGAACAGAGACCGAGACCAGCTGTAAGTGACCAGCAGCTGCAACTTCTCTTGTTCAGCCCTAACATTTGGGGGTTTCCATGCGCTCAGTCTCCTCTGGAAACCTACAGCCTTCCCCATAACCCATGAGCCACACCTCTGGTCAACCTGACAAAGTAACCTGTAATGACAAGATATAAGGCAGGGGCAGGCAGGATGCAGCCCACCAGACCATTGTATCCGGCCCACGGGCCCCTAAAAAATTTAGAAAATTAATATTTATCTGCCCCTGGCTGCCTGTCCTGCGACCCTTGGTGGCTTCCCACAACTCAGTAAGCGGCCCTCCACCCTAAATAACTGCCCACCCCTGAGAGAAGGGCAGGACAGCTGGACCTTGCTCGCAGGCAGCAGGCAGTCACCCAGGGCGGCTGACCCCGAAGCGGATCTGCTTCAGTCTGTTTGGGGCTGCAGCCACGCACGGCCGGTCCCATCTCCCACGCCTGCCTCCAAGAAAGCCAAGTCGAGCGACATCTGCCCCTCGTCCCTGTGCAGCAACCGAGTCGGTGTCACGGGGCAACAGCGCACGGGCACTGGGCACGCGGCCGTTACCAGACCCAGAGATGGGCAGGGGGTGGGGCTTGGACTGGAAATGACGCCCCCCTTTTCCCCTCAGCCTCGGCTTGGCCCCGCCCCCTTCCCCTCACACCCAGGACCACCTTTCCCTCCGGCCCCCATATCCCCCTCACCCCCCTGCTGCTGCCCCAGGCCCCTCCCTTCCCCAGCCTCAGCTTGGCCCCGCCCCCTTCATCCAGGCCCCTCCCACTTCTCCCGCTCAGTTTAGCCCCGCCGCTTCTCAGCCCACGGCCCCTTCCACCAGCGCCACCTGCTCTCCCTCGCGGCCCCTCTGGCTTCAAATGGAGGCGGATGCGGTCTGTCCCGGAGCCACGCCTCTCCCGCCCGGTCCCAGCGCCGGCTCACCGCGCCTCATCAGGGAGCAGGTCACAAGGGAGGGGACCTCAGTCATTCCTCTCCAGCACTCCGCAGTACGGGTCCATTTTGCAGCGGTCCCTTCCCACTCAGCCGGTCGGTCCTCGCCGTGTGATGCCCCTTTGCCCCACAGTCTGGTGCAGTATTAGTAGCGGGAGGTGCAACGACCGGGGGATTTCCAAGGGGCTGCCCAGGGAGTTCCCCCCCTACCCCCAGGGTACGTGAGAGTCTTGCTCTGATGACAGCAATCACACGGACAGCGGGACTCCGCTCCGACTCGTGCATCACCAACAGGCACGTCCAAGTGGGCTTCCTGTTTTGCAATGCCACAAACAGAGGGCAGGATTATACCCTGCTCGGTGGAAACCAGCCTGCCCTTCGGTTGGCAGCCGGGCGCATACAGCTTGGAGTGACAGTGCACGGGGTAGGCCGGCTCCACCTCTGCTTTGAGTGGAGGAGGTCTGGGTGGAAGTGAGAGCACAAGTTGACTTATATATATTTGTGTTCACATTTTGTAACTTGAATGTATTTGATGTTGAACTCAGAGCAGTGGAGCAGGCCCCATGCAGACATCTTTCATGCTGCAGAATCACAGTGTAGGGAACTGGCTTTACATTCATCTAATTCAGGGGCGGGTAGTTATTTTGGGCAAAGCTGATTACTGAGTTTTGGCAAGCCATCGAGGGCCACATGATAGGCAGCTGGGGGCAGATAAGTATTAATTTTCTAAATTTTTTTAGGGGCCCCAAGGGCCAGGTAGAATGTCCTGGCAGGCCACATCCAGCCCATGGGCCACATTTTGCCCACCCCGACCTAATCTGTAGTGTGCACCTAATCAAACTGCTCATGGGCCAAGCCCTGGGGCTGTCATCAGGTTGCTTACAAACCAAGGAGCTGCTGCGTTAGACCTCGCTGTGCACTGTCAAAGTGGTAGGGAAAGAGTTCACGTGAATTTGAGTAATGGTTTTAGCTTGTGTGAACTCTTCCCCTTTCCCTGACTGTTTGTATTAAAGAACAACTGCAAATGCAACCCAGGCTCTGAATGGCTTATGTCTATTGATTCGGATGCAATGGAAGTCAAGCAGATTTGAGATGGTGAGTTCATGTCCATCTCGTTATTCCAAATGTGTTGCATGCTTACATTAACCCACTGGTGAGTAGAGCAGGAGATCAACTAACAGGCGCAGCTGAGGAGGCTTTGTGCTGTCCTCAGCATCCGCAGAAAGCATCTAATCTACATTCTCAACCCAGCTCCTCCATAACCAGATGCAGGGGTCTGGGCATGTAGCTGCCTTTGTTAGCAAAGAGGAGCAATACCGAAACACCTGGACTCAGAGAGAGAATTAAATGATCCTCCAAAACAGAGCATAAATCTCCTTTCAGTGGCTTCAGGACATGTGCCATCTGCTAAGCCCATGTGAATGTGTCTGCCCACGTGCTGGCACCAGATTAGTTAGCCTCATTTCAATGCCAAGTTTAGTTAACCTGGTGTGAGTTCTGTGCATGAACAATATTTTAAGGATACCCTTCCTATCTCTGGTGAGCCAGGCCTCCCTGGGAATCCCCAGGAGCTGGAAGAGGTGGTGCTGCAGGCGGGTCTGCCTTCAGCCCACGGCCACGTGTGATCGTGATCCAGCACAGGGCAGGGGAGCTGCCAGGAGGGTCGGAGGAGCTTCTCTGCAGACCCCGGGCGAGGAGAAGCCATCCCCTGGGCTCAGAGGTCCCCCCACAGCTGGAGCATGGCTCTGCCTCCCAATGCAGGGTGGAGGAGGGGGTCCCAGCCCCCAGCCTGCCCCTCGCGCAGCTCCTGCATGTCTTCAGACAGCAGAAGCTCGCTGTGGCGGTGAGCAGCCTCCTGGGCACAGCACTGTGACCCCTCTACGAGAACAGCAGGCCCTGAAGTGCTGGTCTGGGTTTTGCCCAGTAGCCACCGGGCTTGTGGCCCTTTGCCTTTGGAGGGCCCCAGTGGCAGCTCTGGCCTGCGGGCTCTTTAACTCCATTTCATTGAAGGTGAGTGGGTTGAAAAGCCCCGATCAGAAGCCCATGTCAAAGTCCTGCACCTGAGCAAAAGAACCACCAACACGCTTCCAGGTGGGGGGATGACCTCAGCAGCACAGCAGAGGAAAGGATCTTGTATCCTTGGATCATAGTTGACTCCAAGATGAACATGAGTCATTAATGTGACTAAGTGATGAACAAGGCAAACCGCACTTTATCATACATTAGCAGATGCATGATGAACAGGTCCAGGGAGGTGATGCTTCCTCTCTATGCGGTACTGGTCAGGCTGCAGTTAGAGTACTACATCCAGTTTTGGATGCTGCACTTCAAGAGGGATGCAGCGAATCTTGAGAGGGTTCAGAGGAAACTGCTCTTATGGTCAGAGACCGGCAGGCAAGGCCCTACAAGGAGAGACTGAGGCACCTAAATCTCTTCAGCCTTTGCAAAAGAAGGCTGAGAGGGGATCTTGTGGCTGCCTATAAATTCATCACGGGAGGACAGCAGGGAATAAGAGATGCTCTATTTACTAGGGCACCCCCTGGAGTAACTAGGAACAATGGCCACAGATTGAGGAGAGCAGATTTAGGTTGGACATTAGAAAGAACTTCAAAGTAAGGGTTGCCAGACTCTGAAACGGGCTCCCAAGGGAGGTGGTGCTCTCCCCTAGCTTGGGGGTCTTCAAAAGGAGACTGGACAAGCACCTGGCTGGGGTCGCCTGACCCCAGTGCTCTTTCCTGCCACAAGAAAATTTGTTACACAGCCAGTTCCCACAGTGGTTTCCAGGAAAGAGGAGGCAGCAGACAATCTCCTTCCCCAACCCACCAGAAAGGGGTGAGATTTATTCATCTGACCCCACAACCTTTGCACATTCACCCTCCTGGAGCCATCTAAATGCTGTATTCGTTACACCAGAGAACTCAGGCCTTTTCTTTCTGGGGACCACAGTTGAAACCGACACATATTAGCAGGGCTCATGTTAGACCCAACCCTGCATCAAAGACAGATGTCATCCTGGGGGTGAATGGATAGGTACAGGGGCTCTGGATAGAGTTGAACAGCAACACAGGGTTGAGAGGCAGGAATACATCTAGGGAAGTGATTGGGGAACAGTAGGGGCATGGCAGGAGCTGGTGAGGGTCTGGCAGTGTATGGCTGAATGTTTGACTAATGTTTGGAAGCAAGATTAAGGCTTGTGCATTTGAGCTGCACTGGTGGTGTGGCTGGGTCATGTTTTTGGGGTGTCACACACTGGATATTTCAGTAAGAGGGTGAGCATCTAGGTCAGTGATAGAGAGTCCTGCACTTAGGATGGAATAACCCCATTCACCAGTACAGGCTGGGGGTTGACTGGCTGGGTAGCCACCCTGAAAAAAAAAGACCTGGTAGTTACAGTAGACAATAAGCTGAATATGAGCCAGGAGTACCCTTGTTGCCAAGAAGGCTAATGGCATACTGGGCTGCACTGCTGGTGTGTTGCCTTTAGGTTAAGAGAAGTGATTATTCCCCTGTATTCAGCACTGGCGAGGCCACATCTGGAGTCCTGTGTTCAGTTTTGGGCCGCCCATTACAGAAAGGATGTGGAGAAATTGGACAGAGTCCAGTGGAGGGTGACAAAAATGGTGAGGGGCTGGGAGACAGGACTTAAGAGGAATGACTGAGGAGAAAGGGCTTATTTAGTCTAGAGAAGAGGAGAGTGAGAGGGGACTTAATAGCAGCCTTCAACTACATGAAGGGGAGGTTCAAAAAAGGATGGAGCTGGACTGTTGTCAGTAGTGACAGATGACAGAACAAGGTACAGAGATGTGAACTCTGCTCTTGGTAGAGCCCTGGGGCAGGTTCCTCCAGCTGAAACCCACTGCTCCTTGCTCCTGTCTCACTGCACCTCCTTCCACACGTCTCACCTGTGCAAGTGGGATTGCTGCACCTCTTCCCTCTCTCACCTGGCTACAGACCTTTGGTCCCTGCCCACTACCTCACCATCAAAAAAAACACCACAAAGAGCAGAGCTCTCCCAGGAACCACTCACAATGAGTTACTTGACCCCCCAGTGCAATTTGAACACACAACCTTCTCAGCTAGAGTCAGAGATGCTACCATTGCACTATGGGCTCCAATGCTTTCATGCTTCCCTTTCCTCTTCATCCCCACTCTGCCAGAAGCTCTCCCACCTGATGTACTTGGGGATTTTTTTTCCTCTCATCTTTCATGTGTGGCACATGTGCTTTGGGGTCCCACAGAGAAGTCAGGGGCACCAGAAGGGGTGCGCAAAACAGGCCCTATACGATTCAGATTCAGCCTGAATCGGGGACAGTGATTCGATTAGTTGATTATCATCACTGTCCCATAGATTCATAGATGTAGGGTCAGAAGGGACCTTGTAGATCTTTATGTGTGTGTTTGTGTGTATGTATCTGGGCTGCAAGTTTTGTGCGGGTGTTGGATTCTGACATCCCCCACGGCCTGGCTCGATGGTGCTATAGCCTATATACTCCATGTTACAATTGCATCCTAAAACATTAACTCAGGTGAGCAAATGCATTAATAGTTATTGTGCTATATAGGGTGTATTTTTGCTAACATGTTTAAATGATCCTAGACACAAAGGCAGCCTTGAAGATGGGAAGAGCGAAGCCACTTTGTCAGGCCACAATTAGAAGATAACGGAGCAAGGGTGAAAAGGACCCTTGGCTTGGGGGACCAAGGAGACAGGGGCAAGGAGGTGCCTAAACCTCCCTGTTCTGGGCCATGCACCAGCTGCACCAGGGAAATGGCCCTACCTGCCTCTGGAGCTGAATAAAAGGGGCTGCTCAGCACACCAAGCTCCAAGGCTAGGCTGCCTAGGCACAGTACTAACCAGGGCTCGTCTGGGAGTTGAACCCAGGACCTCCCACACCCTAAGTGGGAATCATGCCCCTAGACCAACGAGCCAGGTCCCTAGCCTGCCCCACCTCTACCCTGCCAGAGTCCATGTGACCCCTGAGCACCTGAGTAATACCTGCACCACAGACAGGCCCTGCTGGCCTTGGCCTCATGCTGCAGAAGAGGGAGCAGACAGTCCGGGTAGAGCAGCAGCCACCCTCTCCCCTGGGCAAGGCCTGCAAGCATTCCCAGAGGCCAAGGTATTGGGCACCTGTCCCCAGGATCGACCTTGTAGGCATCTCCACCCCGCTGTCCCCCGCCCTGAGTAGGGAACACAGAGCACAATGTACGTAAGTTGCACAGGGAAGAGGCTGCTTTATTGGTGGTGGATGGCTTGGTTTGTGGTAGAGTCTGTGGGAGTGTGGGACAGTGTCTGGGCTTATGTAATGAAATAAATAGTTTTTCAGAATACTTACATGGTGCAGCAGGTGCATGGTGGCCCTGGGTCCACAACCATCTGGCCTACAGTGGGGGTTGCAAGAGCAGATGGTCTGGCAGCGCCTCTTGCATATGGTTCCCTGACCTGCACTGCCCACTGAGTGGCTTACACAGGACCTTAATGAGGGGGCACTTAACTGTCACTACCACAGGCAACATGTAGTGGATGCACTGGGGGACATGTGCCCCCCCCCCTAAGATTGGCAGCTGCTGCCAAAGTCGCCACCAGCTCACCAGCAATACCGCCATGGCTGCCTGTGGGTGGTTCCTGCTCGGCCCACCCTTGCCACAAATGTCACTGGCCACCTGTGGGTCCCCACTCACTCCTGCCATGCCCCCGCTGCCAACACTGCCGCCTGCAGGTGGTCGATGTGCCCCCCCCCAGCCTTAGGAGACACGTGTCGTTCATGGTCATGGTTAGTGTCACTATTGCTGCCAGCTGTCCTCCAGCTGCTGTGCCTCCTCCACCCATACCTCACATGAGAAATCCCCTCAAAGCCACACAGATATTATGCAGCACACAGAGCGTGACGATGACCCAGGGGGTATTGGCCTCCATGACCTTGAGGCAGGTGGTGAAGGTATGCCAACCTCTCTTCAGGCAACCAAAGGCACACCACTGGCACATGAGTCCAGCCCACACCTGTTGAAATATGCCTGGTGGGGTCCAACTGACAGGTGTATGGCTCCATGAGCCAGGGCAGGAGCAGGTATGCAGGGTCCCCGAGGAGGAGGGAAGGGACAGTCAGTCACATTGCCCACTGGAGGTCCAGAACACCTGGCACAAAAATCCCACTCTCCAGGGCAGAGTAGTAGAAGACATGGGCATCACGGGTACTGATGTTGGTGAAGGCCCTTGCCTCTGCTGCAACAGAGCTAGTAGATAAGACCATGAGGCCACCCAGGGCTTGTAAGAAATGAGAAAATAAATTTAAACAAATACACTTATATGTAGCTCCTTGTTGGCTTCGTGCCTCTGGCTTGCAAGGCTTCACCTTCTGGTTGCCTCTTATATTTCAGAGATTTTGAAAAGCCTGTACAAACAAAGCAAAGAGAAGCCTTGATCTTGGTCTACCCAGGCAGCTGGCTGATCTCCGGGAATCCCAGAGCCTTCCTTCCTGCCAGGGCAGCCACCTCAGAAGCTGCCCTTAGCATATTTTATTCTCCCTGCTGTTGGTCCACATGGTCTTCATTCACCACATCTGCGTTAGCACCATTGCTGGGAGGACACCACAGATCTCCAGGACAGCCTCCTCAGCAGTTGCCTTGGCCAATCCAAAGACAGGGTTGATGTAGCTCAGGTGGCTGCGTGTGGCCAAGTTGAGCAGAGCAATAGCCCACTGTATAGCTGTGGGGCAGGAAGCCACATGGTGGTGGGCTACTTCTCCAAGAGTTGGTGGAGCTATTTGAGAAGCTCCCTGAATGTGGCCCAGGTCATCTGGAATGAGTCCAGCCATTTCTCATTGTCCCAGGTGTGGCAGATGACCTGAGGCCACAAGTCCCGGCTAATAGTGTGGGCCCACAGGCAATGGGGCTGGAGCCACACGAGCTCACGGATGCATCCATTGTGGCATCCATATGTGCTTCATCAGAGTCCCTGCTGGTGTTTGGGCAGCAGCCCGAAGGATGCTTGTCATCAGCATGTGGGCAGTGGGCCTCAGACAGAGCAGTGATGCTGCCACACAGCACAAGAGAGCAGACAGGATCGAGGCTTACCCGGGGCATGGATTGGTTGCTGTGGCGGTAGAGCAGGGTGGCAAACAAGCATGGGATAAGCGCCATCACTGTGGGAGCCTGGGGGTGGAGCAGCCCTCCCACAGTGGGCACAGGACCTGCAGACAGTCATAGAGGGCTGCACCAGCATGCTGCAGACTGCTGCGGGGCAGAAAAGCAGGTGGCCAGAGAGCATCATGTGGGACTACCTTTTAAAGAGTGACCCTGGCACTCACGCAGCTGTGGCTGGAGCCTCCACCTCCTGCTAGCTATGGCAGGGAGGCAGAGCAAGGCCAGAGGAGGCTACTTCCATAAGGAGGAAATCTCTTTCCAAATGGATGCGTGTGTAGACAACATCCCAGGGTTGGCTTACTGCACAGTAAACCCAAATAGCATCAACTGCATGTGTAGACAGACCCAGTGAGTTATGGAGGACGACTTGCAACTGAGTACAATGAACTGATGAGGTCTGAGGTTTGAATAACGATTGGTTTTAGAGTCCAGAGTTTCAAAACTGATCCCATGGAACTGCCTTAAAGCAAGGACACGGAAATACACTCTGAGTTCCAGAGCCATGCCAAATGCAAGAAGTAGGCCCTGCTGGGATTTGAACCCAGGATCTCCTGTTTACTAGACAGGTGCTTTAGCCAACTAAGCCACAGAGCCTCTTAACCCATTGTGAAAATCATGGGTGTGTCATTCAGGGTTTATGTCATGACATCAGCTTAATTCATTTGTGTCTTTCCAGGACCCTAATGATCAGGATTTTCCATTTCCCACAGAAAAAATGAAGTAAACCATGGATTTTACCAAAGGCAAGTGTGGATTTCTCATTTTACCAGGAAAGTCTGTGGATTTTGGAGTTTTGCCATGAGCTCCCTGCAGGCTGGCACAGTTCCAGTTGGCAGGGAGCTGGAGGAGGGCAGTACATGCACATGGCCCCAGGTAGCCCAGGGAGCAGGTCCTGCAGGTATGGGGGGGGTGGTATTGAACCCCATAAGGAGGGAGGGGGGTTGTTGGGGATGGCTGGGGCTGGGGCTGCTGTCCTTCCAGGTGTATGGGGCTCAGGGCTGCAATATGCAGCTGCAGGGGCCCAGGAGGGAGTGGCACAGGGCTGTGGTCAGCTTGTCCAGACTTTGGGTGTGGTGAGGCTTGCTCCCTGGTGCTCCACGCAATCCTGGGAGTCAGCACAGACCTGTGCCCCACAGATCTGTGCATGGGGCAGGCGCAGGCTGTGGGCTCAAGCTCCCGCCCTAGTGCCCTACCCAGAGGCCTCTGGAGCCCAGCAGATGTGACCTGGTGCTGCAGGGAACAGTGGGGCCAGGAGGAGAACCTGCTTGCTGCTGCAAGCTCCATGCTACCCTGATGATGCGCACACCGCGCCCTCAGTGCAGCCACGCGCACAGGAGACCCATCACCAGGGCAGCAGAGAGCTCACACTGGCAGGGAGCTTCTTCACACAGCCCCACTGTTCACTGCCATGCTGGGTCATGCCCACTGGGCTGCGGAGGCCCCAGGGTAGGGGAGCAGGGTGGGAGCCCACAGTCCGTACCCACCACGTGGATAGATCTGTGGGGTGCAGATCCCCCCTGCCTCCTGGGGAGTGTGTGCAGAGCCAGAGAGCTGCCACCCCCCTCCGCCCAAAAACACAACCTGCCCTGTGCTCAGATCTGACGGGCACGGGTTCCCCCTGCCCTCTGGGTGTGCATGCAATAATGGAGAACCAGCATCCCGTGCCCAAGTCCACAGCAGGCAGGCAGCAGGGGGGAGCCGGGCTCCATTCTGCTGCAGAAGCTGTGACCTTCTGCCAGAGGCAGGGGGCTGTGAACCCGGGGCCAGGACTCCATAGCCTGACCTGCACTGCCCACTGTATAAGGATAATGCTGACTCTGGCAAAGGAGATCTCCAGCAGAGGGTGTTGGAAGGACTCTCAGACCCTCCTTGCCCAACTCACAAGCTTCTCCTCTTCCCTTTCAGTGAAACTGCTGGTCTCTCTGCCCCTTCCTCCATCCCCCACCACACCCTACCTTTATGCTCCTGAAGGCTTATGGTATCAGTAACTTCCTGGAGGGACGTGAAAGAAGGACAACAGCGGTAGCAGATCCCATTCTGTTATTAGCAGCATCCTAAGTTCAAACTTCAGCGGAACAAGAGTTGACTTGAATTTATTGCTCCCTTAGTCCATTCCCTGTGTCTGTTTCATAGTCCTCTTGAAGCCCAGCTTTCCCATTTCAACCATTTTTTGCCCCCCACATAATCCCTCTTTTAGTTGACTCCTCGAGTCACCACCTAAATATGGCTGGGTGCCACAACCTCCCCTCCTCTTCTCTCCCTCCAGCCGATGCTGGGACCAGACACCGCCACCTGCTTACCAGTTTTCCTTGGTTCTGGCATTGATGTGCCAGGCCCTTGAAGGGGAGCATGTGCACAGTATTTTGGGGCCAAGTAGGTGTCACAGAGACTTTGGATTTACCTCTGGGTATGAATCAGCCAACTGTCACTTTTTCACAAAAAGTTTAGTATCTGAGCCACCATGCTCCGGCCGGTCAGTCAGGACGAGGACACCTGGGGCCCTTCTGCAGGGCTGGGGGGCAGGGGGCTGCAGGTCAGGAGTGAGGGGCATTGGGGTAGAGGTGGGGGACTGTGGGTTGAGAACACAGGGCACTGGCAGTGCCAGGAGTGAGGGGCACCAGCAGGGATGGGAGGTGTGGGGCTGTGGGTTGGGAGTGAGGGGCACCATCAGGGCCCAGTGGAGCAGGGTACTGCAGTTGGGTGAGTGAAGGGCACTGGCAGGCCTGGGGTCAGTGGGTAGGGAGCGAGGGGCAGCAGCAGGGCTGTGGGGGGGGCTGTGACTTGGGAGTGAGGGGCAACAGAATGGGCAGGGGCAGGGTCGCCCTTTCGGGCTGGCCACGTAAACACTCCTTTGAAATCCGTCATTCATAATGGGCAATTGGCTAGTGTTATATCTGTGGATGCAAATAAAGCACTCATCCCAAGCAATGGGAGCATGATCGCAGGACAGAGATGAGTGCACAGGTACCACCTTCCACATCTCCACACCACAGGTCCTGCACTAACCTGCCCTGAAGACTCCTTGCTCAGGGACATTCTTCCCTGGCAGCGGCTCCCTCACCCACACAAAAGTACCCGCCTGCCCCAAGTGGGAATGAGGGCCCCAGCTGAAGAGGGCTGAGGTGCCAGGCTCTGCCTTCTGAAACCCCCACGGCCCAGCTTGATGCCTCAACAGCCACCCTCACCCAACACTATGGGTTTGAGGGACCAAGGAGACAGGGGCAAGGAGGTGCCTAAATCTCCCTGCTCTGGGCCATGCACCAGCTGCACCAGGGAAATGGCCCCACCTGCCTCTGCAGCTAGATAAAAAAAGGTAGCTCAGCACACTACTAAGCAGGGCTCATCCAGGAGTTGAACCCAGGACCTCCCAAACAGGGGATCATGCCCCTAGACCAACAAGCCAGGGACTTGTGATCCCCAGCCCTGCCCCGCTGCATTTCAGACCCCTGTGACACGAACCCCTCTTCTTCCACAGGACCGCTGCCGGATCTCCGAGCCCGGGCTTGCAAGCTGTCTTTCCTTGGTGGCTCCTCTCCCATGGCAAGCTCTGGAAAGTTGCTGTCCCGCTTGGGCAGAAGGCCAGCAGGTCCTGTGCAGCCAGCTGGGACTTGAAGGGGAGGGAAAATGCCAGGGGCCAGTAGGTGTACTAGGAGGCCAGGGCCCGATGCCTGCAGATGCCCTGACTTGAGATCACCCATGGAGCTTGCAATGAGGGAGAGAGGAGGGAGCACCTGCTGCCCTTTCCTCACCTGATGGGGGACCTGGGCTGCTCCCAGTGCAAGCAAGGGCTGTAGGCCAGCCACAAAGCAGGGTCAGATCCAAGCCCAAACAACTTCACGCTGTCTAAGGTAGTGTCAAAGCCTGACCAGGGACTTGAACCCTGGACATTGAGATTAAAAGTCTAAAGCTCTACCAACTGAGCTATGCAGGCTCAATGACCAAAAAGAAACATCCCTCTCTTTGCCACCCAGCCCCACGCCCAGGGGGGAAGCTAGTAGATGAGGACTCCTGGCACTCGGCTCCATGGCAGAGTGCACACTTTTCTCCTCCAGCCGGGCTCCAGCTCCTGGCACAGGCAACCCCTTCCACATGGGCCTCAGACAGAGCAGCGAGCAAACAAGCATGGGGTAAGCACCATCACTGTGGGAGCCTGGGGGTGGAGCAGCCCTCCCACAGGCACAGGACCTGCAGACAGTCATAGAGGGCTGTACCAGCATGCTGCAGACTGCTGCAGGGCAGAAAAGCAGGTGGCCAGGGAGCATCATGTGGGACTACCTTTTAAAGAGTGAGCCTAGCACGCGTGCAGCTGTGGCTGGAGCCTCCACCTCCTGTTAGCTATGGCAGGGAAGCAGAGCAGGGCCAGAGGAGGCTACTCCCATAAGGAGGAAATCTCTTTCCAAATGGATGCGTGTGTAGACAACATCCCAGGGCTGGCTCACTGCACAGTAAATTACTGCACAGTAAACCCAAATAGCATCAACTGCACGTGTAGACAGACCCAGTGAGTTATGGAGGACAACTCGCGACTGAGTACAATGGTCTAACTCAGTCGTGAGTCACCCTCTGTAACTCAGTACAATGATCTGATGAGGTCTGAGGTTTGAATAATGATTGGTTTTAGAGTCCAGAGTTTCAGGGTTTTCCACAAAAGCACTCACCTGACCCGAGTGGGAACAAGGGCCCCGGGTCAAGACGGGTGGAGCAGCACCAGGCCCTGCCTTCTGAAAACCCACACAGTCCTGCTTGATGCCTTGATGGCCGCCATCCCCCACTGGCTTGGGGAACCAAGGAGACAGGGGCATGGAGGTGCCTAAACCTCCCTGTTCTGGGTCACGCACCAGCCGCACCAGGGAATGGCCCCACCTGCCTCCCTCCTGAATAAAAGGAGCCACTCTACAGTCCAAACACAGTCTCCCCAGGCAGAGCACTGAACAAGGCTCATCTGGGGGGTAAACCTGGGACCTCCCATGCCCTAAGTGGGAATCAAGCCAGCCACACACCAGCAGACACCTTTGTCAGAACCAGGAGCTGGGACTGCTCCAGTCCAGTCACACCTTCAAAAGACCAGGCCTAGGTGAAAGACCCCTACTTGCCTGAACAGGGACTTGAACCCTGGAGCCTCAGATTAAAGGTCCAAAGCTCTGCCAGCTGAGCTATCCAGACCCAGGACTCATACAGTTCAACTCTTCTCTCTCTGAATTTTCATCAAGACTACTCCCTCTCCTCCTGGGCAGTCCTTAACTTATATAGACCTTATTACCTCATTAATCTGGTCCAATGGAGGCCAGCAACTGTTGGCTGCCAGCCAACCAATTTGAAATGCATCACTGGTTGCTGGGTAAACTGGCCTTGCTCAGAACAATAGGGAGCCTAAGCCCCTCACCATGTTATGTGATGCCACTCACATAGGCAGAGGGAGCAGGTTTCCCCGTCTCCCTCAGGAATGTATCCAGCTCAGGTTACATAACGAGATGGGATGTCTGCCCTCTACAGAGACCATGTTAACCAAATCGTTACAGAGCAGAGTTTTGGGGGAGAGACAGAAGTGGCATTCTGCCACACCTGCGGGACCTGCTCTCTGGGCTACCTGGGGCCATGTACATGTACCACCCTCCTCCAGCTCCCTCCCAGCTCCCAGCAAGTTTGAACTGTGCCAGCCTGCAGGGAGCTCATGGCAAACCTGCAAAATCCACAGGCTTCCTCAGTTACATGAGAAATCCACATTTGCCTCCAGTAAAAGGTAAAATCTGCGGTTTACTCTATTTTTCCTATGGGAAATGGAAAACCCTGATCATCAAGGTCCTGGAGGGACACAAATGAGCTAAACTGATGTCCTGACATAAACCCTGAATGACACAGCTGAAACAGGTATGATTTTGACACTGAGTGAGGGGGCCCTGTGGCTTAGTTGGCTAAAGCACCTGTCTAGTAAACAGGAGATCCTGGGTTCAAATCCCAGCAGGGCCTGCTTTTTGCATTTGGCATGGCTCTGGAGCTCAGGATATAGAGGCCTGGGCTGAGGAGTTTAAATCTCCCCATTTCCTTACTTTAAGGCAGTTCCATGGGATCAGTTTTGAAACTCTGGACTCTAAGACCAATTGTTATTCAAACCTCAAACCTCGTCAGATCATTGTACTCAGTCACGAGTGAGTCGTCCTCCATAACTCACTGGGTCTGTCTACACATGCAGTTGATGCTATTTGGGTTTACTGTGCAGTAATTTACTGTGCAGTCAGCCAACCCTGGGATGTTGTCAACACACGCATCCATTTCGAAAGAGATTTCCTCCTTATGGGAGTAGCCTCCTCTGGCCCTGCTCTGCCTCCCTGCCGTAGCTAGCAGGAGGCGGAGGCTCCAGCCACAGCTGCGCGGGTGCTAGGCTCACTCTTTAAAAGGTAGTCCCACATGATGCTCCCTGGCCACCTGCTTTTCTGCCCCGCAGCAGTCTGGCACAGCCCTCTATGACTGTCGGCAGGTCCTGTGCCCACCATGGGAGGGCTGCTCCACCCCCAGGCTCCCACAGTGATGGCGCTTACCCCATGCTTGTTTGCCACCCTGCTCTCCATGCTTCACCACCACAGCAACCAATCCATGCCCTGGGTAAGCCTTGAGCCTGTCTGCTCTCATGTACTGTGTGGCAGCATTGCCAGGCTCACTGCTCCGTCTGAGGCCCACTGCCCACATACTGATGACAAGCATCCTTTTGTGGGGGGGTGGCTGAAAAGCTGAGGGAGCCATGGTCAGGGAAGAATGTCCTTGAGCAAGGAGTCTTCAGGGCAGACTTTGGGGAGTCCAGGATCAGTGGTGTGGCGATGTGGAAGGGGTTGCCCGTGCCAGGAGCTGGAGCCCAGCTGGAGGAGAAAAGCGTGCAGTCTGCTGTGGAGCCAAGTGCCAGGAGTCCTCATCTACTAGCTTCCCCCTCTGGGCCTGGGGCTGGGTGCCAACCATGGCAGAGAGGGATGGGAGTTTTTTGCCATAGCTCAGTTGGTAGTGCTTCAGACTTTTAATCTGAATGTCCAGGGTTCAAGTCCCTGTTCAGGCTTTGTCCAAGGCCCTGCCCTTTAACAGTGTGGGCTGGGCTGGGCTCCTGACTTTGTGACTGCCATTTTCCTCCTGGCTGGCGTACAGTCCAGGGCCCGGTTTGGCCTCCCACCCATGCTGCCAGGTAAGGAAAGGGCAGCAGGTGCCCCCTCCTCTCCCCCTCATTGCAAGCTCCGTGGGTGAACTCAAGTCAGGGCATCTGCAGGCAACGGGCCCTGCCCTGCCCACCCCACACCTGGCCTCCCAGTGTACCTCTTGGGGCTACTGGCCACTGGCATTTTGCCTCCTCTTCAAGTCCCAGCTGGCTGCACAGGACCTGCTGGCCTGCCGGAGCAGGACAGCAACTTTCCAGAGCTTGCCATGGGGAAAGAGCCACAAAAGAAAGACAGCTTGCAAGCCCAGGCTTGGAGCTCCGGCAGTGGTCCCGTGGCACAAGAGGTCTGTGTCCTGCATCTCAGGGGTCTAAAATGTGGCATGGCACGGCACAGCATAGCAGGGCAGGGCTGGTACATGGCTTGTTGGTCTAGGCATATGATTCCTGTTTAGGGTGCAGGAGGTCCTGGGTTCAACTCCCAGATGAGTACTGTTCTTGTGCTGAGTGGTATCTTTTTTCCAGAGGCAGGTGAGGCCATTTCCAGTTCCTGCTGGACAGGATTGTCTCACAAAGTCACCAATTGGTCCCTCCTTTAATTTTAATGTGTCGCTTGCTTTCTACATGTTCTTTTAGCCTTTTGGCATGAGAACTGACTTAAATGCTGCAGTATTTGCAGTGCAATGCAGCCTCTTCACCTTCCTATTTACTCTTTTCAAAAACTTCTAAACACTGACTTTCACAGACATATTCACAGAGATATTTGCACTTTCTACCCATCTTTTACTTTTTCCCCCCATGTATGTTTTTTTTCAGCCCCACATTAAATGGAAGCACTAAGTGCCTCTTTATGTCACATGAGCCAGTCACGGTGCACTATTAACATGGTTTAATCTGACTGGCTCCATCATGTGTCTGGAGTGAGTTTTACATTGAAGAATTGTTTCAGCTTGAGTGCTGTAATACAAAACCCATCTATCAGGATGGCATTTCATACAAATAAATACCCGGTAAAATACTACTGAGTGAACTGAAAATCAGAGGTAAATCAGTAAAAACCAAATAACTTCAATTTAAAAAAAAATCAGGTAATTTATCGGTGAATTTGGTAAAAACAGAAAATGCAGAACACTGTAGGATGCTGTAGGCCCTTTTTCTGCAACAAGAGCACACTGCTGGTGAGTATTCAGCTTATGGTTGAGTAACCCCCAGCTCCTTCTCTGCTGTACTGCTGCCTAGCCAGTCACTCCCCAGTCTGTATCTGTGCTTGTGGTTATTCTGTCATAAAATCATAGAAACTAAGGGTTGCAAGGGACTTCAGGAGGTCACATCTAGTCCAACCCCCTTGCTCAAAGCAAAACCAACTCCAACTAGATCATTCGAGCCAGAGATTCGTCTAGACAGGCCTGAAAAACCTCCAAGGATGGAGACTGCACCACCTCTCTAGGTACCTTGTTCCAGGGCTTCACCACCCTTCTAATGAGAAAGTTTTTCCTAATATCCAACCTAAATCTCCCTTGCTGCAATTTGAACCCATTGCTCCTTGTCCTGTCATCTGTCACTGCTGAGAACAGCCCAGCTCCACCCTCTTTGCAACCCCCCTGCAGGGAGGTGAAGGCTACTATCAAATTCCTTCTCAGTCTCCTCCAGACTAAACAAACCCAGTGTCTCAACCCCCAAACCACTGTCATTGCAGGCTGTAGTGGGAGTGGGGGGCAGAGTGGCAAGCAGCGGGTGGTGAGCAGGCACTGCCCACAGCTGCCATCCACGGTGTCGATGGTGGTGGCGAGTGGAGGGCGGGGACTGCCTGCAGCCGCTGGTGGCCACATTGACATCGAGCCGCAGGGACGGGAACTGCCCACAAAAGCCGGCAGTGGCTTTGATGGTGGCCAATCTCATGGGGGGGGGCACATGCCCCCCCCCATCACCTATGCTTGAGATGAAAGTGGTTTTTCTTGATGACCTAAGGAATGAGATAAGCAATTTCTTTAGATGCAAACAGTTTGTTCTTGATGACCTTTCCTTAGCAAACGGGAAAAAAACCCCAGAGCCCTAAATCCCCCTTTCAGGACTGGTTCAGGGCAATGTTAAGCTGTTCTCCCCCATGGTGTCACAATGAGAAACACCACCAGGGAAAGTGAGGCATATAGGATGATTGTGGGGAGTGGGGAGGAGGAAATACATTAATCAAATCAAACCACATCCTGCCAGGGACCCAAAACCAGGGGATTTATTGTTCCCACCCACTACAAAGGGATTCTCACTGCCATATTGCTCCCTAAACCAGGGCCCCTGCCACCATCCCTGCTGTCTGCAATGAGGCTGAAGTTGGCATTCTCTCTCATTTAATTCATGATTAACAAGCTTTTATTAGCTATAGATTGGCTTTGAAAAAGGAACCGGGAATAAGGAATTTGGAGCTGGAAATAAGGAACTGGGAATAAGGAATTGGAAACTGGGGATAAAGAACCAGGAGTAAGGAATGGGGAAGAAGGAACTGGGAGCTGGGAATAAGGCATTTGGAATTGGGACTAAGAAACTGGGAATAGATAACTGAGAGTAAGAAACAGGGATTAAAGAATGGAGATAAGGAACGGGAAATAAGGGACTGGAAACTGGGAATAAGGACTTGGGACTAAAGAATGGGGAAACTGGGGACAGAAACTGGGAGTAAGGAACTGGAAACTGGGGATCAGGAAGGGAGAATAAGGGACTAGAAGCTGGGAGTTGAACATCAGAAACTGGGACTGAGGATTAAGGAGCTGGGGGTAGGGGACCGGGACCGGGACCGGGACCGGGGACGGGGACGGGGGTGGGAAGCGGGCATCAGGAACCAACCTGGGGCTCGTGCGCGCAGGCCGGGGCCGGGGGCGGGCGCAGCGCACGCAGCATCCCCGCCCCGCGCAGCTGTGGCCGCCCGGCCCGACGCGGCGCGGCGCGGCGCGGTGCGGTGCCCCCCCGCCGGGCGCCGAGTCGCTCCCGGCCCGGCCGGCGGCCGCCGCGCGGAGGCGGTGAGTGCGCTGGAGGGGCGCAGGCGCAGCCCCGGGGGGCGGGAGCCAGTGGGGCTGGGGAGGACGGGGCCCAGCCGGGGGCGGCAAGCGGGGCACATCTGCTCCCCGCCTAGGCTTTGTCCAGCTGGGCCTTCAGGATGGAGACCTGCCCGCCTGCCCAGGTGTCTGGCTCGTAGCGAGCCCGCGGCTGCCGACAGCGGGAGGGCAAGCCCGTGCGGGCCCCCGTTCCCAGGCCCCGTCCCCTCATGCCAAGGCGAGCCGCCGGGAAGGGCTGCCTCCCCAGGGCGCGCTGACGAAGCTGGCAGCACCCCAGGGTGCGCGCGCGCGGGGGGGGGCACAATGTGCAAGCATCACAGGTCCCAGACCCCCCAAAACCCCCCCAGCACTTCCCCCGTAGTGGGGTGCAGAGCCCATGAAAGAGGGGGGACAATGTGCAAAGCTGCACCCTGACAAGAAAGCGGCTGGGGGACTCCTCGCTCGGAGCAGCTGGCAGGACCCGCAGAAGCAAAGATGGCTGCGGCAGGGGGAGCAGAGCAGAGAAGGAGAGCGAGGAAACAAAGGCGGCAGTCCCTATGCACAGAGCGCTCCCGACTTCCCCCAGCGCGACCCCCCCAAAACCCCAGGGCACGACTGCGCTGGTCCAAACAAAAGGAGCGGGTTTGGAGCCAAGCTAAAGAGACGTCTGCTCCTACTTTGGGACGTTATAAAATACAAGAGCTTTCCAGCGGTGCCACAAGTGACATGAAGGAAAAGGAAAGTGTTGCTCCCCCCGCCACACACTTCTCAGAGCAGCAAATCAATGGTATAGAAAGGGCTTAAACCGGTATTCCAACGTCAAGAACAGCAGCACAGCATCAAGGGAACAAAGCAAGGGCATAACATAAAATAGTTGAGAAACCGAACTTAATGGAAATCCCCCTGGAGAGATGAAACGGAGCGAGGTGACACTAGAGAGACCCTGGCAGAACAGGATATGCAGATATAAGGTTTTTCCCAATGCTCTTCTGGTCTGGGCTCTCCATTATAGACCTTCCCAGTCCAGCCAAGTTGTGAGGAAAATGTTCATTGAATCGTAGAAAATTAGGGTTGAAAAGGACCTCAGGAGGTCAAATCTGGCCCAAACCCCTGCTCAAAGCAGGACCATTCCTGACTAAATCATCCCAGCCAGGGCTTGGTCAATCCCGGCCTTAAAGATCTCCAAGGATGGTGATTCTGCCACCTCTCCAGGTGACCTGTTCTAGTGCTTCACTGCCGTCCTAGGGAGAAAGTTTTTCCTATGTTTTTTTTTCCTGTGCCCTTGCTCAGTCTTACTCAGAAACTCAAATGCATCTCAAGGAAGATGAGACCCCAGGCAGGATTCAGTCCTAGAGCTCAGGAGACAGGACGTCTCGGGAAGGGGAACAGCCTCGGGAGTGCTATTATCAGTGATTTTCTGTGCCTCGGACTGTAGACGAGAGGTGCTCCAAACACGTGGAGCATTTCTTGCGCAGGATTTTCTAAATTGACCTTTAAGTTGCTGACAATTTCATGTCATTAATACTGAAAGGGAAATTCTTTCTGGTCATAAATACTCTTAGCTTTCCAAAGTACCATATTTGATAGAGTACTGATAGAAATGTACTGATAGAAATGGACTTGTTTTCAGAAACTGTTACCCAAAATAGTTCACTGAAAAAGAACTTGAGGAAGAAATACCTTCATGGCTGTCAGTGGGAGTTGCAGGCTGCCTTCCCCCACTGCCCCAGCACCAAATGGGTCTATTCCAGAGTGCAGGGGTGGGGGGCCTCCATCTAAAACTGAAGCTGGGGGTGGCAGTGGGAGCCTGACCCCTCCTGGGAGCAGGAGATGAGGAGGTCACAGCTGCCAGGGGCATGGCACCGGTAGAGCCAGAGCTGGAATACTTACTGGGAGCCCAGCAAAAATCACGGTGGGGGATCCTGCAGGGCTAAGCCCAGAACAAGCCATCTGGGTGCAGGTGGCATATGTGGCCCTGGTCTGGGTGGGGAGGGTACAGCTCAGGCCTAAGTCCTGTCCCAGGCAGGATCAGAGCGATGCAGGCTGACAGGGAGGGGTGGGCCGGGGTGCAGGAAGGGATCTGGGGCCCTGTGCAGGATGCTGTGGATGTGGGGCCATGCGGGTGACTTGGGGCAAGGATTATGCAGGGGCTGTGGGGCCATACACAGGAGGGTGGGGAAGATGGGATGTGGGGCCACACAGGAAGGCATGTAAGCAGAAGTGAGGGAGCGGGTGGTGGGGCCGTATGCAAGGGGCTGTGGAACTATGCATGACATTTGGAGGAGATGGGCTGGAGGACCAGGAGGGCCACGTGGGGCTTCAAGGCGTGTGAGGTGTTGGTGGAGCCCCTCAGCAGATGTGGGGGTCTGCACATGAGGCTGGGGGAAGGTGAAAGGGGCCTGCTGCGGACAAGGGGTGGAAAACCTGTGGAGCTGCTTGGTTGGTGGAGCTCAGGGACTCTCACCAAGACAACTTCCCAGCACCTTCAGTGCTGGTGGGCTATGGAGGGGCATTCTGGCAGCCAGCCCACTCCCCGTGCCCTTTGTCAGGGAAGGTTGGGACAATTATGTGACCCCTCTTTGTAAGCAAGGGTAGGGGGTATTATGGCTGGGTTATGGGCGTTATGCTGGGTCTGTGGATCATGGTACTGAGCCCCCATCACGTGATCACATCACTGTGCTTTCTCTTTTCCCACAGACAACCCAGGAGACCAGATTCTGCCAACAAGCCTCAAGTGAGAGGTGAGAGTAAGCTGGCAGAGAACATGTCTGTTGAGGTGGAACCAGCACCACTTGTGCACCTCCTCGCCCCAGCACTTGTGCCGCCTCCAGTGAAGATGGAGGAGCAGGACCCAGCAGGCTCTGAGCCAGGAACAGGGAGATTCCCTCATATTATCCAGGCCAGAGAGTCGCTGGCATGGGCAGCACCAGCACAGGTCAAGCAGGAGCCACAAGACGAGCCAGTCCAGCGCTGGGAAGTAAGTAGCAGGAGGAGCTGTCTTCCTACCATGCTGGCCCCCGTGACCCCATGGTTACCAAACATGACATTGAGGGGAGAACCCCCCACCCCAATCTGGAGACTTCTGGAGCTTCTGCTCCCAGGAGGCCACGGGGCTACGGGAGGCTTTTGGGTGCTTGCAGAAGTTCTGCCAGTGCTTGCTGGAGCTGCAACGCTGCAGCGAGACACGGATCCCGGGGCTGCTGGTGCTGGTGCTGGTGCTGGTGCTGGTGCTGGTGCTGGTGCTGGAGCAGTTCGTGGCCATCCTGCCCTATGAGATGCCAAGCTAGGAGTGGGGATGCCGTGTGGAGACCTGTGTCAAGGTGGTGGTCCTGGCTAAGGCAGCTGAAGGATGAGAAGCTCCAGGTTATATCATTGAACAGTGATTATCATTTTTTTTTTATACCAGCTCTGTCACTGTATACCTGGAGGATGTTCCTTTCCACCCCTGTCTCTCCCATTTCCCAGCTTCTCAGTGAAGTTTTTGTCTTCCCACCAGGTCACAGTGTGCAGGAAGATCAAGGAGGTGGCCTTGGGCAAGATGATACCTTCTGGGGCATTAAGGGAACCTCTTGAATCTTGGATGGAGGGGCTGAAGCTTTGTTCTGGGCATGTGCCCCTGGAGGAGGCAGGATGGTGTGAAAACCCAGGGCCCCAGGATGATCTTCCTCATGTCCCCAGAGAGAAGTCTCCATCCCACCAGAGGTCAGGTAATGTGTTGCATTCAGGGCAGGGGCCTTGACAGAGATACTGAGGGACCCTTGATGTCAGTGCCTGCCTGCCTGTTCAGCACCTGGAGTGAAGGGCTTGAATCACTTACTGCACCTCTCTGCTGCAATATGTTCTTGATCCCCATCACTGAGCATGCTTGATGTGATAGCAACAGCCAATGGAAAGTGTTAGGAACTGGGGCATAGGCAGCCTTGCCTAGTGGTTAGGCACCCGAAGCATAGGTGCAGTTTAGGTTGTTTCCCAGGAGCAAGGTATACAGAGGGATCTGGTGCTGGAGCTTAGCCAAAGGCAAAACAGACTAAGGTCAAAAGCTAGAGCTGGAGACAGGGTAAGCTGAGGGTTACCCAGGATCAGAAACCAAGAGTCAAAGTGGGAGGTTAAAGCAGAATCAGGAGAAAAAACCCAGACTTGAGATGCTAAGGGTCCTACCACAACGGGAAGCTGGATTTGGAGCTCAGAGTCAAAACCAGAGAACCACCAAGGAAGTGCACAGAAGGCCAGGAGCAAAACTGCCACCTTTGCCCAGACAAGGATCCTGCATGCTGGCTTTTAAGGGCTAGAGTGGACTGTGCCTGTTGCCTGTGGCTTCTGGGGACTGGCTGCCCCAATTGCCTCACTCAGCCCAGTTTGGACCAGGGCACTGTTCTGTACTTGCTGCAGGTGCATGTTCAGGGCACCCCCCCGAATTGTCCTGCCTCCCCATTTGAGGCTGAGTAGGTCTGGGTCTTCACTCCGGTCCCATTACAGAAGAGTCCTCTATCGTTGTAGGACCTCATAGCCTTACCTTCATAAAAGTCAGTGATCCAGTCCCAAACACCCCCCTCACAAGCTGACCCTCTGTTCCCAAGAACGGGCTTGTGAAAGGGTCAGAGAAACAGATTCTCTCAGTAAGTTCTGGATGCCTCATATGCAGTTAATACCAGGCCTCTCTCCTCCTACTGATTCCCTTGATGCAGTGGAAACCTGTGACTTATTGACAGGTGAAAGATCCTGGGCTGGTTCCCCAGACTGGACCCTTCCCCAGGAGCAGGGACAGAATGGCGGTTCTGCCTTTTCCCGCAGCATGCATGGGCAGACACCTCTCCTTTGTCAAGTTGTTTCATTGAGGATTGGTGTTCCAGAAGATCCCTGTTCTCCTGGCATCCCCTAGAAGCCTTCCAACACCTGGGAATTGAGGGGGTTTGTCTTTTCCCCCCTGAATATGGCTCTTGACCCAGCTCCAGGGGCCCCCCCATAATCTCCCTGTGCCAGGACCAGCCCAACCGATGCCAAGATATCTGCTGCTGGCCAAACTACCTTCCCCACTCTTGAGTCCTCAGGGCATCCTCCACACTGCCCCACTTTGATGGAATTGATATGTATCCATGGGAGGCTACCCCAGAGCCCAAGTGACCCCAATAGAGCTGCACTTGGCCTAGCACCTTCTGCTTATAGGACTGGGAAGTCCAGCTGCATGCCCCCAGGCCCTATGTTCTCTGCCCTTTCGTGTTCTTGTTGCTCCTAGCTGGCCCATGTCCTGGCCCCACTGGCCTTAACCACACCTTACGGATGCTAGTTGTAGCCTCATTGACCCTAATTGTGAGCTTCAGCCTCCCCATAGCCGCAGCCATGCCTCACTGGGTTTGCTCTAGGTTCATTCACTGGACTGTCTGACCTTATTTGCCTACCTCTTCACTCACTGTCAGGTCCCTGGGTCTGTCAAGGTCATATTTATTTCTCTAGGCCCTTAGACCCATCTTGGCTTTAGCCATCTCAGCCTCCAGCTGCTCTGCCCAGGCTTTAGCCCTCTCAGCCTTAATCTGTCACCAGGCCTCTGGCCCTGCCTTGGCTCCAGTCCCCCTGCATCCCTGCCCCATTGCAGGACTCAAGAAAAGAAGTGTCCCAGGCACCCTACTGTAGGCACACCCCAGCTTAGTTGAATAGCCGGGCTTTCCCTGTACCAACAGCACCGGTGCTAACCTGTGGATGCTCTTCTCCTTCCAGCAGGTGCAGGGAGCCCGAGCCAAAGCCAGGAGCAGCTTACCAAGGAAGGGCATGCAAACCTGGAGCTGTTGGGAACATCCCCAGGAAGACTGGGAAGAAGGGGCTCCCCGAGACTCGAGCTGGGCCAACTGCACAAGAGGCAGGGCAGGCCCCCAAAGCAGAACGAAAATGTGGTGGTGAGCAATATGCCCTTTCCATTAGGGCGAGAGTGGACATGAGCAGATCCCTCTGAAGAGCTTGGAGGGTGGGTTGCTGGGAAGGCTTGAAGAAGACAAGAGACTTGAAGAGCCACAAGAAGCTGATTTGGTGCATTTTGGGGACTCTGGGCCTGGGCCCACACACAAACTGTTAGCTCCCTCTGCTATTAGAGGGGGTCACCAAGAGTCTTGAAATAGTCCCTGCAAAACCAGGGATGGGAGTCAGGGTCAGAAGTTAATAACAAGTGCTGTGAGGAGGGGACACCAAGCAGAGCACACTGGCCAGCATCTATAGACCCCCAAATAATAAGTCCAAGGAGCCAGTGGATGGGACAGGAAGAGCTACAAAAGGGAAAGGGGCCGAATCCAAACCAGTTCAGTGGGGAGGGCCTCAAGAGGGAGCAGGAGCTTGCTGCCAGGTTTGGATGACCTGGTGTCAGTGTCCATGGACTCTAGACTGGATGCCTCAGTTGCCCCCAAAGGACTTTCAAATAGAAAAGAAAAACAGTGTTACAACTGAGGCTCCCAAGAAAGAGCATCTGTGGGTACTCTGCGACACCTAGACAGCCTGAGGGACATAGGGTTGGGGTCTCTGAAGCTGAGCCCATTTGGTTCCCCCCTCACCCAGCCAGGCCTGGAGAACAAAGAGGATTTTTGCAATGGAGCCCAGGCAGGAGAATCCCTCCAGCCCAGGCCGGCCAGAGCCAGGACAGGCTCATGAGTAGATAATTTGCTAGAAGCAAAGCAGTATCCACACTCTGTGCAAGGAGATGAGCACAGACTTCTCTCTGCCTGGCTCCAGTGCAAGGATGTAAGCTCACACTTGTCTCTCTGTGCCCCGGTGTGAAAAGCCAAGTGCTCTCTTACCTCCTTCGCCCTGCACAAGGAGCTAAGCACAGGCTCATCCATGGTAGACTCCAGTGCAAGGAGGCAAGCTCATCATCATCTCTACCTCACTGCTCAGTGTCAAGCTAAGTGCTTCTTCCTGCTCTCCCTCTGTGTCAGACGTTAAGGACAATAAATAAATTAGTTGTTGAAATGGTGCATCTTGGTTTCACATGAGCTGTGGAGAGGCTCTGGAAGCCTAAAACCACCATTTCTGCAAATGTGACTTGTGCCAAAGGAGTCTAGCCCCTTTAAGGAACTGGAAAAAAGTGTTGTTTCTATGGACTTTGAATGCCACAAATCTCCTCTTTCCATGCTGGGTTTTGCACCTCACCCCCAATCTCTCACCTGCCATGCCTTTGATGTTCTTGTTGGTTTACAGAGGAGATGGTGCCTGGAGGCTGGGAGTACTTTCTCTGGTGCTCCCCATTCCTGGCTTTGCCCTTGAGCCGCTCAGTCCAAATTCAGCCTGGGGGTCCCTGTGCTTCCTTTAAGGCAGCATCCGCTCAAGCCTCCAAGCACTTTTTGAAACTTCAGCTGAACCCACCTTGATCCCCTTTCTCTCTGGCTGAGCCCTCAGGTCTGGTCTGCTGTCTAGGACCTCAGCTCCTGAGCCTCAGTTCTAGCCTACCTCTTCTGGCATATGCCCAGACCTTGGCCCTAGCCCGGCTCACTCCCCTTGCCTGCTTGGCAGGACCTGATGCCCAGAGTATCCAGATACCCTGTTGTGTGGCGCCAATCCACCCCTACAGCTACAACCCAGTCCTCCAGTCAAACTCAGACACAAAGCACTAACCTAACTGGTCCTCCAGAAGCACCCGGTACCTCTCCTGCATGGCCTGGCTCCAAGCTGCAACCAGTTGCACTTGGAGCTCCTTTCTCTGCAATAGCCAGGGTCGGACACACTCTTCCCATGACCAGATGCTGGGCTGAAATGCCCCAAACCGAGCTCCTTCTGCTCCTATGACCCCATTTGCTGCTTCTATGGCCCAGGTACTGTTGATTCAGTCATTAGCAGCCTGCCCTTTTGCAACCCATGGCTCATGTCACACAGGCACCTCATACCTGCTGGCCCTTTGCCCTCTCTGCAACCTGCCTCTGGCTATGCTCTCCCTTCATAGTAACAGGGGAGAGGTTTCCTGTTACAAAAGCAAAGGGAGACCCCTGACACTGCCCTGCTTGTCCCTTATGCCAGCTGACGGAGACCCTGGCACATGCCTATCGTCAGTGTGCCAGGCTGCAGTATGCCAGTGCGTCCTATGGTTCTGGTGCATAGGTTGTAGCTACATTGGTCTAAGGACATAGGCAGACAAGATTCTTTGGGTAAATCCGATATCTTTTATTAGACAGACTCAAATAGTTGGAAATAAAATTCTTCTTTTCCCAAAAGCTTGCAAAGAAGAATTTTCTTTCCAACTATTTGAGTCGGTCTAAGAAAAGATATCAGATTTACCCAAAGAACTTTGTCTGCCTAAGGGTCTGGCTGCACTTCTGCCCACAACTTTTCTTTTGGTTACTCCCCATCCATGGCTCCACCAAGTGCAGGGACCTCCCGGTCAAGGTTTGCCTGGTTCCAGCCACGTTTGCCATCTGTTAGACAAGGAAGGAGGCTCTGGCTGAGGGGCACTTGGGGAGCGGTCAGGCTGTTTTCCTGTCTTTCTTCTGCACACACCTTTGGGCGTTGTTTCATTGAGCGGTATCCACTGGTACCTTGAACTCATTTGAGAGGCAATGAGTTTTGGCTGGTGTGCTCTGCTTGGTGTCCTCCCATATAGCTCACACTCCCATCCCTGTTTTCTCATTTCTTGCCCCCCAGAGTCACGTGTTATGTGGTCCATGTCCAGGAACTGGGGGGAGCTCATTGTTTCTGTGTGGGCCTAAGCCCACAGTCTCTCCGTGTGACAATTAGGCCTGAAACTGCCTTGCAGGTGGGTGTCTGGTGGAGAAGAAAAAATCCAGGGGTCCCGCTATACCAGGCAGGGGGCTCTTCCTGTGAGTCCCTGCCATGAAAATAGCTTCCCCATGGGAGATTCAGAGCACCTACACCACCAAATTTCTGCTGGTGCGGTTAGGACGGCAGCTTTCCCATTGTAGACAGGACATGCCAACAGAGGGAGGCAGTAGCTGCACCAACTAGCTGGATGACATAGGCTAAAGCAAATGCACTCCTCTGTTTGCAAAGCCCTCTCCATACCAGGGTCTTCTCATAGTTTCATAGCTTCTAGGGTCGGAAGGGACCTGAGTAGATCATCTAGTCCGACCCCCTGCCATGGCAGGAAAGATTACTGGGGTCAAATGACCCCAGCAAGGTGTTCATCCAGCTTCCTCTTAAAGACCCTTTCTGGAGCAGCTGTGTCAGCCAAGGAGTAGAAAGTTTGACATCCCTACTTGGCACAGCTAAGCTGGCAAATCTAGGTTGTGCAGAATAAGGTTCAGGGTTTTGGGGGCTGGAGGAGGAGGCTAAAGCAGAAGGGGCTGAAGGTGTCATCTTTGTGACTGCAGCTCCAGGAAGCCTTTGAGGACGTGGCCGTGTATTTCACCCAAAAGGAGTGGGAGCTGCTGGAAGCTGGAGACAAGGCGCTTTACCGGGACCAGATGCTGAGGAATTACCAAGCCCTCGTTTCCTTGGGTAAAGCTCTGGTACTTGCTTCTTCCCAGAACTCTGCAAGATGATAAATGTCCTGTTTTTCTCTCTGTTTTTCAACTGCCGTTTCCTCGTGAACTTTTAACCGGTAGTTTAAATCCACTTCCTTGCAATTGTACTGCCATTGCTTAGGCCTCTCATTTCATGTTTTCATATCCTCCTTTCTATTGTCCAGCCACCTTTACTTGCATCTTTCTCTTGGTGTAACGTCTAGAGCTTCAGCATTCAGTAGTTTCATTGCAGGATGTTCTCCCTTTATCTTCTCAGCACATCAATAGTATCTCCAATTTGTTGGGCATAAATATTCGCCAACAGCCATTTGGGGGAGTTCTTCCATCTTCTTCACTCTCTTTCCTATTCCGTCCCATGCAAACCCATTTCACAACCCTAGCACACATTTCAGTACAATCTAATCCCCTTTCTTTTAGTTACTATCCAGCATAATGAAGGGTAGATAGGATCAGCATCTGCTGCTAGAAATCCTGATTTTTTCCATTTCCTCATCTTCTCCTCTAGTGACATTTGAACATGCGATGGAACCCAGGTTCTTCTAACATGGAAACACTCTTAAGTTTCTTTCTATGAGCATTTCCAACATCTTTATCTTCAATGAACAGATTCTAGCTTTGCTGTCTTTACTTGAAGGCCTCCTTTCTTAAGCTCACTGCCACTATAAAGATTTCTTGTCCTTCTGCTAAACTGTCTCTGCATTTTGGAAAAGCATCTGCAAACTTTGTATGACCCACAGTGCAGATCATACCATTCTTCTCTAGGAGCACCCATCACTGTGATGAAAATAAGTGGTCTGAGTGCAGAGCTGTAGTAAAAAAACAAATTTTCACTTCCAGAAGAGCTTTATTGCCGGTGCTTGTTCTGACTTGTGTCAAGAATCTGCTCAAATGCTTTTTTTCTGAATCCAGGTATGCAGGTTGTAGCTGTATTGGTCCAGAGGCAAAAGGAATCACAACTCATGGTAGAGGTGATATGTCTTATTAGACCAACTCAATTTTTGCAAAAAAAAAAAATTACAGGATTTTTAATTTTGTGATTAAAGGTTTTGGGGGGTTTTTTTGCAAAAATCGAGTTGGTCTAATAAAAGATATCACCTCTACCATGAGCTCTGATTCCTTTTTTTCCTGAATCTACAAAGTCCACATGCAGCTGTTTATTATTCTTTGCAATTTTCTTGAAAGGAGGATTTCTTGCACTCTTTCCTTTCTTAAGAGCAGACTGATTGTGGCTGTTTTTTATGGTCCGCTTGATTTGGGTGTAATAATTTCTCAGGAATTTTCACTGAGTGGCTAAGTAACTTTGTTCCCAAGTTACTGGAGCATTGGTAATTACTTCCTTTCCCTTTGAACAAGAATTATATTATATTTAGTCAACATTCATTTCAAATCTTTTATGCTGTACGGATTTCTATGCTAAGTACGGTAACCACCATTTGCCTTCATTTCCTAATGCTAATGCTCTTGTAGAAGAGCCATTTTCTTGTACCCATCTCCTAATGCTTCCTAATTCATCTTCTATTGCTTCCACAGGCTGGCTATATTCCTAAAACTGATGTTTACCTATTTTTTTCAATGTATTTAGTATTCTCATGATTTCCTCTGTGCTGTCAGCTAGAATTTCATCTTCATTTACAGTCTCAGTCAATGAAAATGTTCTCTGGGAAATCCTCCTTTCAATAAATTCTCAAATTATATTTTTCAGGCATGCAAGATTTGTTTTAGATCCTGTGTTAATCTTCTTTACCCATCACTAATAGCATTGGGTACATGGTTATTCAAGTGCATTATGCATTGTGGATTTTAGGTAGGTTATCATTTTTTTTTTCATTTTCTCTACTTTTTTTCAGTTTCACCTACGAGTCATTCGGTGCTGCTTCTCTCTGCTACCTTTTGTAATACCTCTTCTCTTTTCTGCGTGCAGGATTTGATCCAAATCCACTTTTGTCACTCTATAGGTTATTGTTTCTTTCACAGAGTCATAGAAAAGGGAAGGGACTGCCATGCAACCACATTTAGTTCAAGCTCCTGTTTGAGGCAGAATCCTCCTGCGAGTGAGTTATATGGGCTGTTGGCCTCTGCAGGCAGGTTTTTGCTCCCTCTGGAGCTCCTTACCTAGTTGTTTCAGGTAATTCAGTCCTTAGTCCACAAAAAAGCCAAGAAAGGAACAAAATAAATTCCTCCTTCCCTGTCCCAAGCACTCAAAGAAAGGTCCTTCTGGCTCTGCCTCTGCATAGTAACTTGGCTTGCTTCCTCCTCTCTCTGCTTACTCTTCTGGAAACTTTGTAAAGCATCTAACGGGTCACTCACTTTCTTTGCAAATGAGCTCTCTCAACAGAAGTGACTGTTCCCTCTAAAGGGACAGACCCCAACCTGTTACACATTTCTCCCCTCAAAAGTGGAATTGATGACCCACTCTTCTATATCTAGTCCCCTTCCTTCCTGCAAGAAGAAGTCCTCATTGACTTGTGCAGTGCCTGGCTGATGGTGTATGTCAAAAGAGTAGGGCTGTAGCGGCAGGTATCAGTTCATCCGTTTGGGATTGGCTTATCGTATCACACGTAACCATGTTAAGAGGGCATGGTCCATATGAAGAGCTAAAGGGGTCTCGAGGAGGTAATATCAACCACCCACTTTATGGGGAGGCAATCCTTCTCAATTGCTGAGTATTTTTGCTCTCAGAGATGGAGCTTTCTACTCTTGGACAGAACTGGGTATTCTTCATTCTCAAAGTCCTGAGAGAAGAGATCCAAGGCCTTGCTCCAAGGCATCTGTTTGTAGAACAAATCAGCAACTAAAATGCAGACCATGCAGCTCCAGGTTAGCATACAGTATTTTCTCTATGTCCCCAAAAACATCAGTACTTTCTGGAGACTACTTTGCTTCTCTGCGTGCTGTTTTGCACAGTATATCTATTAGGAGGGCTATAACTGCCAAGAGCTGTGGGATAAAGTTAGTGATAGCTTGCCGATCCCAAGAAGGTCTTAGCTGCCTTTGTGTCTTGAATATGGTAGACTCTACAAATGTCAGTGAGAGGCCTGATCTCCCCACTGCCTAGTGCATATCCCAAATATGTGGTTTTCCTACAGGTGAGCAGGCATTTTGTGGGATTTGCTATGAGACCTGCAGATTATATATATACACACACACAACACAGATCTATATCTATAACTATCTCAATATCGATATAGATATATAGATATCAATATCTATATATCTATGTGTCTATATCTGTAGATATAGATAGAGATATAGAGATATCCATATCTCTATATCTGTCTATCTCTATATATATCTATACCTATATCTATATATATATCTATATCTACTGATCGATAGATAGATAGATAGATAGATATAGATATCAATGTTGGATTTGACACAAGGATAGTAGCAGATTCCCCTTGCTCCTGAGTCCTATGAGTTGACAGTACTCAAAAATACCTTCAGGTCTGCACAGTTTAGAATCTTCCCCTTTGATCTCCATGATGCCCCTGCCACATTTCAGTGTCTAATAGATAATATACTGTAGCCATACCAGGAGTATGGGGTGATTTATCTTGAAGTTGTGGTGGTATTCACTGGTACATGGAAGGAACTTGTTCAGTGGGTTAGGGCAATGTTACAGCAACTTTGGTCTGTAGCATTGCCCTAACCCATGGATGGATATATAGATAGATAGATACCACTATTACAATGCATTGACCCAGGGTATGGAGCAGGAATAAAACTTTAACTCTGCATTCAGCTTACAGAATTCAATACAAAACCTGATTATTTTTTCTGTTTTGGGAACCAACATGATCAGGCTGCACCATTCACTGATTGATTCCTCAGGCAACTCATATATAGTATGTTCTGCACTTCCTTCTTTATCATCTCCCATAGTCATTTGGGTAGTTGGGAGAACCCCTTTTGGATGGGAAATTCTGGTTTCGGGATGACTTTAAGATTAATCAGGGTGATCTTCCCTGGCCAAGTTGTAAACACATCTGGAAATTCCTTCCACAGGGCTTTTGCCTCCTTTTAAGCTGTGGACAAGATTTCCCTCAAAGAAGACTTGCTGGTTGGGAGTTGAATTGTCTTTTCCATAATTCTGGTATTTGCTGGTAAAGCAATTGAGGCATCAGTACTTCTTGGGCTCATCAGGGTTTCAGAAGATCGACATAATTATACATATGAAAAAAATCATTTCCAAATGCATTTGGCACCTATAATTCTATTATTATAAGAAGACTGCCAGTTGACTTTGTTACATAGCCCTAGCATTTGGATAGAATATGATAGGTTCTGTTATAAGCTCACATTTCATCTTTCCCCTGATATTCTCTTCCTTTATAACATCTTTGGGACTAACCCAAAGTCACCCCCTGTGATCATCCACTTATCAGTTGGACAAGCTGCTATAGTTGCCCCTGTAGTTATTATAACAGTGTCCTTTTCTGGGCAGTGTTGATATGAATTACCTTCTCTCCCCTATACAGATTTTCATTGTCAGCAGTTTGTAATTGGCTCTCTTTTATTTTCAAGACTCGTCATTGCAAACCTTCCTGAAGAACAACCCCATGTCCATCTCTTTGCCTGGAATTACATCCATGAGTGTAAACTCACCATCTCCGTCTTCAAGTCAGGATCTTGAAAATACATGAAAGGTTTCTCTTTCTTGCTTCTGGTACATCAGAGCACACAGCATCCTTGCCCACTTTCCCAGTTGCTTCTGTGAGTTTTATACCCTTTATATACTTTTGCGTGGCTGAGGCTTTATAGTTTACATGACTATCCTGCTTACATGGGTGACAAGGGCCATCATCTGTTGAAGGTTTTTGCTGGTAGTGCCTTCTTTTTCATCCTCAGTGTACACCTTACATTTTCCTGTAACTTGCCATGCGAATGCTTGAGCCCATTGGCTTGTTCCCCAAATCCCAACTAGGCACTAAATGGACAATAACCACCCTTTGCACACTCCCCTAAACAGGATATCGAGGTCCTACACCAGATGTGATCAGCCGCATCCAGCAAGGGGAGATGGAGCTCTGGGTCTGTGATGATAAGGACTATGGAAAAAAGTCATCGTTGGAAGGCCTTTTCCCAGGTGAGACTTGACTATTCCCCTCCCCAGCGCTTTGCTGAGAACCTCTCGGTTCCTAGGATGAGCTTGAAACCCTCAACCCTTCCCTGAGCTGTTGCCTCAAAGTCCTGGCTACAACCAGCTTGCTCTGATCTGTGTTGTACAAGCAGATGTGTGTTCCCACTTCCTGCAGTTCAGTTATTTGGAGAGAGGAAACTGTTCCCTTCTTCCCTAGCAAGGGCTTTCGGGACACAAAATCCAACTTCAACTCTTTGGCAATGTCTGCTGCCTGCCAGCTACTATCTCCACTCTTTATCCCAAGTTCCAGGCACCTTGGCAAGGAGCTCTGTCACAACAGGGGTTGGGGAATCTGTCCAAAAGGAAGTCACAAAATGTTAGGGTCAAAGCCTAGCATGCTGTCTCACTTAGATGCACAAATCATGCACCTCTGGGACACCGTGAGCTGGAATTGCCATGTTCTCCCAATATTGTAAGAGTTCATACCCCGGCCAGAGTGGCCATATATCTATAATACCCTCTGGCAGTTTGAATTGCCCCATGGCATTTAGCTTGATCAGCAGAAGCTCTGGGAGGGCTGTTAAATACGGGGCTATAGAGAGATTGGCACTCTGCTACCGATTGGTGCTGGTCCTATTCCTTAGTTGCAGCTGGAACCTCCCTGTGTAACAGGGTCTCACGGGGGAAGAAATGTAGTGTCCCATCAGTATCTCCGTTGTATTAAGTGGCTATCAGACACAGCTGGAATTTACGATTTTTTTATGTTTAGGCGGATATAAGCACTTCATTGTTTCCAGCAAAATTGCCCACTTTCTGCTTCATTTTGCGGGGGGCACAAATATTAGAAACTGAGCCCCAAGACCCAGATTCAACTTGGACTTGCACCCCTTGTTCTTGTTCTGAAGCATGTCTCAACACAGGGCAATGTCAGTGCTTTCCCTTTGGCAGCTGGACAGGAACTAATTTCTGGGCTCTTTTCTCCACCCAGCAGGTGCTGGGATGCTGAGCAGAGCCGAGCAGCAGTCTCTTGAAGAAGGGCCTGCAAACCTGAATCTGATTCCAGCCAGAAACCAGCTACCTTCCCAAGAGGGGCCGAGAACACCTGAAGCCCGAATGATCCCTGTGCATAGGGAAGGATTTGAGGGGCAGAGAGACCTGAAGACCCAAGAGGGAAGAGTTCACAGCGGGGCTGACTTGTATGAATGCGGAGAGTGTGGTGAGAGCTTTGGCAGCAAACAGGAGCTCAGGGTGCATGGAATAGCACACAAGAAGGAGCACCTCTGCAATGAGGGAAGGAAGAGGCACCGACCTAAATACCGGGTCATCAGGCACCAGAGAGCACACGTGGGGGAGCACCCCCGCCTCTGCTCCGAGAGTAGGAAGAACTTTGTTTCTCTACAAGACTTGCGAGTCCACCAGCGCGTGCATACAGGAGAGAAGCCATACCACTGCACCGAGTGCTGGCAGAGCTTCACCAGGCGGGATTACCTTCGAGCTCACCTGCGGGTACACACAGGGGAGAAGCCATTCTTGTGCACCCAGTGTGGGAAGAGCTTCACTGAAAGTTCGTTGCTTACAAAGCACCAGCGCATACACGTGAGGGAGAAGCCCTTCTCCTGCACCCAGTGTGGGAAGAGATTCACCCACCGCTCAACGCTCAGAAATCACCTGCGGGTGCACACGGGGGAGAACCTCTACCACTGCCCCGAGTGCGAGAAGAGCTTCACCAGGTGGGATCACCTCCAAGCACACATGTGTGTGCACACGGGGGAGAAGCCATTCTCATGCACCCAGTGTGGGAAGAGCTTCACCCAGAACTCAGCACTCACACAGCACCAGCGTGTGCACACAGGGGAGAAGCCATTTTCTTGCAGCCAGTGTGGGAAGAGCTTTGCCAGGCGGTATTACCTCCACGTGCACATGCACGTGCACACAGAAGAGAAGCCCTATGACTGCACTAAGTACAGGAAGAGTTTCACCAAGCAGTATCACCTCCAGGGCCACCTGCACATGCACCCGGGGGAGAAGTCATTCTCCTGCAGCCAGTGCGGGAAGAGCTTCACCCGGAACTCAACGCTCACCAAGCACCTGCGCGTGCACACTGGGGAGAAGCCATTTTCTTGCACCCACTGTGGGAAGAGCTTCAGCAGGCAGGACCATCTCCAAAGCCACCTGCGCGTGCACACGGGGGAGAAGCCGTTCTCTTGCACCCAGTGCGGGAAAAGCTTCACCGAGAGATCGACGCTCACGCAGCATCTGCGCGTGCACACGGGAGAGAAGCCCTTCTCCTGCAAGGAATGCGGGAAGAGCTTCACCCGGAGCTCAACGCTTACCGCCCACCAGCGCGTGCACACGGGGGAAAAGCCGTACCGCTGTGCCCAGTGTGGGAAGTGTTTCCATACAAGCTCCACGCTGACCAAGCACCATCAAAGCCACAGGGACCAGGCACTTGCATTCAACAGGGACAGCTTCTGCCAGCTCCTGTCTCATTCTCCCTCTGCCGTGGACAGTGGGGTCCTACACCTGTACTGGAATGGCCCCCAGTATCCCTCCTTCAATGAGGAGTGTCCCAGTTGGCCTGTTGTAGTACCTTGTTGTAGCAGCTGGGACAGAGAAGACAACAGGGTCAGGACTAAATGATGGAGGACAGCTGGCAGAGGGGATAAAATCCAGGGGTCAAAAAAAACCCCACAGAAAAACAAAGTTCCCCTGAAAACTGTCATCCTTCCTTGATTCATCTAGGCCCAGGCTACCATGAGTACACACACCAAGGGGATCTCTCACTGTTTCTTCCTCTAGTATCTTAGGACATTATTATTTTGATCCGTTTTTTATCCGCCTAGTTTACCGCATCAAGTTCCATGTCAACCAGGCCGGTCTTTCCCAACTGGATCGTTTTGGATAAGACACTCATTACAGATAATAAAGGCAATATTCATGCGTTAATTCTCCTCATTCATTCATTACTTGTCTTGTTACCTTCCAGAGCCAAGCTATGGGGCTCTGGGGGAAAATACATGATGACAGGCATCAGAAACTGTACAGAAACTCCCCAAGGCTCCCCAACACAGGACAGAGCACCACACAGCATGGCGCGCTGTTTTACTGTGGCTTGAGGGACAGCCCATGGTCGTCTTTGTGAAGCAGTCCCCAGAACTCAGCGGGCATCGCCGGGGTTGACCTGGTCTCTGGGAGTCTCCGTAGCAATGCATGCGGGGAGAACTTAGGGACTCCTCCTGGCCTCTCATTTGGACACTGGCTGTTGTCACCATCCCTTCAGCTGCATGGAGCTGCTCTGGGCAGTGTTGGCCTATCCCTTGAAATGGTTTTCTGTAGCACTTGGTGGAGATGCCTGCAGAAGGGGGAGACCCTTGAACCGTGAAGCAGGATGTCCAGCTCATTCTGTCCCCTTGTGCTAGGCACTGAAAACACACTGCTTAAGGCATAATTGTGACCAAGGCTTCAGGGCAGTGACTGCCAAATCCATTTTCTCCACGGGGGGGGATCCCGGGCCCTTCTCAGTTGTATCAGAGAAGAAAGCTTCAGTGCAGGCAGAAATGGGGGACTGTGATGTGTTGGGCCTCTTTCGGGTGCAGCAGCAGGGGGCTGGGCAGGGTCTTGTAGGGTGGCAGTCTGGTGACGTGGGCAGGAGCAGTGGGTTGTCAGTCTTCCTGGGGAATTGGAGTTGCCTGGCCATGTTTGCCAGGCTCAGCCCAGAGGCAGGTGCACTGAGAAAGGGGCTTGCGGCTCAGTGGCTGCCTAGGGAGGGGAACCCTGCATGGTTCAGCAAATTGGCGACTGGAGCAACAGCAGCGAAGCTTGGGACAGACAGAGAGAGAGGAGACAAGACTCCTGGAAGCCCTTGCCCTGTGGGAAGGTGGTGCCAAAGTCTGAAGGCAGGTGCTGGACTATGACAGACTGTGGGGTTTCAAACTCTTTCATGTTTCCCACAGCTGGTTAGGTCTGAGGGATACAGAGTTTGGAGCAGGGGAGGACAATTATTTCAGCTACAGGGCCACTTAATGAACTTTTGTGGTCTGCCTTTAACAAGTGCCCCATCCCCTGGTCACCAACTTGGGACCCCGCCCCCCGTGGGTGGAATAAAGCCCCTTCAAATGCCAGATCTGTCCCACAGGGCATTTTTGCCCACGTCTGGTTTGGCCAGGTCTCCTGTCCACCCAAAAATATGGAGATGCTGGGGATTGAACCCAGGACCTCATACATGCAAAGCATGCACTCTACCACTGAGCTACATCCCCTTTTCATGTGCTGTAGTCTCTGATTCTCACTTGTTGTCACGCTCCCCAACAAATGGGAGCCTGATGAGAAGGGTGGGTGAGTGCTAGAAAATAATATTTAGCAGTTTGTTTTTAGGAATTATCTGATAGATAGAGTAGATATGCATTAGAATAATGGTCCAAAGGAATTGGAAAGCTTAATTGGTTTCTAAAAGCCCGTATGTGACCGTTTTTTTCATAGTCCACTGTGTTTGGAGCAAGCAGGCATACATTTTGCGGGGGGAAAAACATCCCAACAGTTTTCCATTTCACGATATGCTTTGCCACATTGGCGACAGGTCACAGTGACCAGCTGCAGAGCCTTTGGGATTTCCAGTTTTGGTGGACAGACCAATTG
The DNA here is from genome assembly GCF_052110815.1 of Crocodylus siamensis. Classification (NCBI taxonomy): domain Eukaryota; kingdom Metazoa; phylum Chordata; order Crocodylia; family Crocodylidae; genus Crocodylus; species Crocodylus siamensis. Next base: position 26,195,355 of record NC_143400.1, read on the forward strand.
CCATTCTGGCACATGTCCAGCTTAAGACACCAAACAATGATGTGTGCATGTGATGGGTTAGGGAAACAAAGGAATAGGCTGACAGGACAGACCATGGACAGTATGAGAACCAGACTGACACCAATCAATGATGCCCCCAAGAGAAGAGTGGTAACAGTGAAAAGCAGTTGCAGGGCAGTCAGAGCAGTGTGGGCTCCAGTGAGTACTGCCCAGCAGCAGCGAGGGGGAGGGAGTGCTTCCCTCCATGCTGAGCAACAGTTTCTACCAGGTGCCGTTGCTGCTCAGCACAGATCGGGGAGTCTAGAACAGTTGCGGTCCCTCACCGGTACCACAGGGCTTGGGTTGGTCACAGGGGGCAGCCAGAAAGAGCCATCAGCACCCGGATTGTGTACAAAGGCAGTCCTGCCATGGAGCTGCCCTAGCCCTGTTGCCTGCCTAGGGGTAGCAGGACATGACATGGCCAAGCAGCACCTGGCCAGGAGGGTCCAAGGGACCCCCCACAGGTGGGATAAAGACCCTCCACGGGTGGGATAAGGATCCATCCAAGGGGCCACATTTTGTCAACCCCTGGTTTGGAGGGGCCTCCTGGGAAGCCTCTGCCCATAGAAAAAATGGAGATGCTGGGGGTTGAACCCAAAACCTCAAACTTGCATGCTACCACTGAGCTACATCACCCTCTCTGCTATAGCCATCCTTTGACTTGCACCTACTCTCTCCCTCACCCAGCTGAAGCTCACTGTCCAGATACTGAACTCTATGCTTGGGGAGAACTAGTCTTCCCTCACCTACCTATTGACCTGGCCCTTTGTTTGCCCTGAATGGTGTCCAGGTGTAGGGTAAGGCCATGCTGAGTCCTATTAGGGGTAAGAGGAGACAGGACTGCCTCTCATGAGGCGGTAGACTGCCCTGAAGCCTGTCGAAGGGAAGACACCAGTGCTCAGGGTTGCAAAATGTCACTGAACTTACTAACTCTCAGTAACAATTAGGGCTAACAATTAGGGTCAGTGAACTCAGGAAAAAGCGTTTTAGCTATGAATAAAGACAAGAAGCAGTTGCAGCTTGACTACAGCTCCCACAGAAAGAAAACTGAAGTGGCAACCGGTGTCCAAGTGGGAGCACTGCACCCTGCAGGGAATGTCCTCTCATCCTAGTGCTCCTGCTAGACAGACGGCCATCAAGGTAACCTCACTTTGGGGTGGAGTTCAGGAATTAACCCGTTCTTACCCTTTTATTGGAAACCTAGCCTCTGGGTCAGAAAATGGGAACCCAAGCACAGGGTCTCTCCCCCTTCCCAGATTCAACCTAAACTGGACGCAGTTCTTCAGAGAGGCCCTTCTCCCATGCCCCAGCTTTTCCCCAGTCTCCTCGACACCTCTGCAACTCAGCCCTATCTGTAGGCTCAAGCCAAGTGTCGTGGCTTCTTAACTTGGCAGGAAAAATCCTATGTATCTGTGTCCAAGAAGGCAGTTTTCCTGAACCGCCCTGCAGGCGAACTGCTCTTCTGGCATGGTTCAGTACCCACCAAGCTGCAGCAGCTTTGAGCCCAGATTATGGAAATAGGAGTCTCCTCCTTTGCTTGCTCTGAGGGCTGAGGGCAAGCAAAACTCAGGGGCATCTGAACCCCAAGCCTCTGGGCTTGGGCCTGCAAGTAGGGTGCTTGCCAAAGGTTATGGAAACATCTGAAGCCCCAGGTGCGGGCAGAGGATGTTTGCCAGGAGTAAAGCCACTTACGGTTCTGAACTCTTGGATATGGAATTAGTTTTAGGTAATTTGACCTTGGATAGAAATTTATACAAAAAAAAAATCAATCTGTAGGTTCTATCTAGGATGAGACCCATGGGTCTGTGAGACCAAGCCCATGGCTCACATCACTTTGCTGTCTCCATGGCCCCACCAGCGATCTCCAACTGGCTCTGCTCCTCTGGGGACTTTTCCCTCCCTAAAGGCAAAAGTGCAAGCCTCAGGGAAGTGCAGTGAGGCAGGCAGTGTCCCCAGTGCCAGCTGTCAGGGTCTGGTCAGCTAAACCAGTGCAAGAAGTGCCCTGGGGTCAGGGCAGCCAGATCTTTCCAGAGTCCAAGTCAGCATGGGTATCAGGCTCAAGGGCCAGGCCCTTTTAGAGTCAAGACCACCCTTGTCCTCTGGGTCCTGGCGGTCCATTTCACCTCCCAGCTTTGCTCTGCCCTGGATTAAAATTGACCCATCCCATCCCAGGGTTGAAAAGCTTACAAACCATGCAGGGAAACTGAGGCACACACAGAACCCTGATCTGCCATATCCTCGGCAGTGCAGGGGCCAGTGCATAGTGCACTGGGCCAGAGGGTGATGACGAGATGCTACATGGAGGAGATGTCCCTTTGTAATGTGGGAGCTGATACACACTGACGACAGGGCAGTGATGGGAAAGGACAGGGTCACCAGTGCCTTGACTCTGCAGAATTTTTTTTTTGCAAAAGTCTTGTTGGTCTAATAAAAGATATCATCTCTGCTACCAGTCCCGATTGCCTTTCCCTCTAGACCAATACGGCTACAACCTGGATACTTGACCCGCTGTTGCTTTCACACAACAACCCCAAGCGCTGAAGACAAATACAAGGGAGATCAGTAATCTGCCTCATGGCCTCCCTGACTTTCACTCCAATGGCACAGGGCCTTAGGGCAGGGTCTGTTTTTACCACCAAGCTGAACCCATCGTAAGGGAAAGACAGTATGATGCCATCACATCCATTGGTTTGGCTGGGTCCCCTCCACTGTGCCAGAACACAGAAAATTCAGCATAGCCCGTCAGGAGACAAGACAAGTATGGCCAGATTCAAGGCTGTGGATTACATAAAATATAATCTCAAAATAATTCTATAATCCGATCATGGAAAACCTAGCAGGGTCAGGTGGGAGATGTTGATCAGCAGCTTCAAGAAGGACAGACTGCATCCATGGTGGCGCACCCCGAGGCTTTCCGGCCTGCCCTGTGGGTGACACTGATCTGCCCTCAGCAGGGTCACTGAATGTCTCTGCACTGCTGCTGGGAAAAACCACTATAACAATAACCCAGCGCTGGCTTCCAATCCTTTTTGCAGCAGGATCCAACAGGACACCCTGGGACCCCATCCCCACCCCATTGCGCCACTGTCTGAAAGGCACCTCCTCCTTGTGTCCCAAAACAGATGTTGGCCCTGCCTCGCCAAGGTGGAAGAAGACCCTCATGGTGCAGGGACTCTTCATGGGGCAGACCGTCTTTGACATGCCCCCAGAGCAGAGCCAGGAGCAGCGTGGTTTTCTGGGGCAGGCTTCCTTACAGGACACTTGTTCCTTTGGCTGGTGTCGGTTCTGGAGGTCTCGGATGGCAGCCCTGGCTGGGTCTCCATCTTCAGTGGATTGAAGCTAGGTAGTAGCTCCCCTGAGTTGGTTGCCAGTGACTGAGACTGTCGATTGTTTTTGTTTAATAGTTAACATTGTCTTTAAGACCTTGTATTCGTTCCCTTTCCCCCTGTAATAAACCCTGTTTAGCTGAATATTGCTTGTGATTGCCGAAGTTTCGTCACATTAGGACACCCAGTGTCACGTTCAAGTGTAAGTGTTAAACTCTGACTTTCCAATGTGGCTTAATCCCCATGTTGACACCTGGGGAAGTAAATTTTCACTGAGTGTCCTAATGTGACGAAACTTCCTCAATCACAAGCAATATTCAACGTGACCCTTGGTACTTCCATCCAGTGCCTGGCAGAAGGGTTACACGTCAAATAGGGAGTAGCATGCAGTGCATAAGCTTTTGTCTACAAAACAGCGGCCATCTCTACATGCATAGGCGATGCATAGAGGGTGCAGATGGGTGCACATTCACCCCTTGAGCTTGGTGGTGCACCCCCCTGCAAAAAGTGCTGCTGATGCTGCGATTGGAGACTGCCTGCAGATGCCGCAATGATTTTGTAGGGTGATATCTTTTATTGGACCAACTATATAGCTGGAATAAAGTTAGAAAAAACTTTCAAACTTTCTTCCTTGTGTCTCTGATGATAGGAAGTTAGGCACACGTGAAGCACAGCATAGGGGCTGAGAGAAATTCTCAGGTGTACCAGACACACCACTAGCAAAAGAAAAGCAGCGGATTGACTTGAAGATTAAGGCCTAGCAAAAGGGGGAAATGGGGCTCAGTCTTACCTTCCTTGTGTAGAAAGAATTCAGGGGTTGGCTAAATTATAATGGGCCATAAATCCAATACCAGTGTTTAGTCCTTTATGGTAATGACACTGGGGATCTGCTGGAAAGTTAAGCATTTCTTGCCAAACCAAGGCTCTCTTCCACTTGGTGCCTATGTGGCAGTGCAGAGTTTGCTTCTAATACTGAGTTGTGCAAGGTTGGGGGACTGTTTGAAAGCCAGGAGCAGAGGGGCTGGGAATATTTCTCTCAAGGCCTGATATGCGTCCAGCATAGGCTGTAGTTGTTTGATGGGTTTTCTGCTTGGTTCCAGTGTGGGGTGGGTAGGTGACCACGGGGAGTGTGGGCATGCATCCATTTAAAGTTGTTTTATGCACATACAGTCACTGCATTGCTGTATGAAAACGGGATAGATCTATTTTTATTAATCCTGGATATTCACACTGACTGTAGTGTCACCCAATACTGGTGCAGTAATACTAGCACAAGTTTTAAGTGTAATCTAGGCCCAAGTCAAACTGTTCAGCAGAAACTACCCGTTTCCACACTGCATTGATGAGGCATGTTTGTTCATTGCTCAGATTCAGCTGACAGTTGCTACAAACATTTGTTCACATCAGGGATGCTGTAAACTCTGTGATGACTATTGAGTCGAGTCACATTTTGTCTCAAGCTCCTTGCCGGGCGATCTGAATCACATGACTTTCGTTGTGCTTCTTGCCTGTATGCCTCCACAAGCTACTGTGTCTCATAGAGCCATAGGAAATGAGGGTGGGAAGGGACCTCAGGGGCTCACGTCTAGTCCAACCCACTACTCAAAGCAGACCCATCACCATCTACCTCACCCTAACCAACGTTTTATCTAACCAGGCCTTTAAGCTCCAAGGATAGAGATCTCGCATCCTCTCCGGGTAACCTGTTGCAGTTCTGTACTATCCTCCTGTTGAGAGAATTGTTCCTAAGATCTAGCTTAAACTTCCCTTGCTGCAACCTGAGACCACCACACCTTGCTCAGTCATCTGCCACCACTAAGAATAGTCCAGCTCCATCCTCTGTGTTGACCAGAGGTGGAGAAAGAGCCAGAGAGAAGGGGAGCCCTGGGGCCAGGAAAACTGGGACCCAGAAAGGGGGTCAGACTGAGCCATTAAATAATAGAGACACAAGGGGAGCATCTACATGTGCCGTCAGGGGGCAGCAATACACTGCAGAGCTTATTGCTTTGCAATGTATTGCTGGCTGGAAACTCCCTGGCATGCATCTGCACATGCTCCCATACTAGAGCCCGTTAAGCCGGGTCCCAGCAGCCCCAGCTAGCAGGGGGGACACGGCAGGATCAGCCTGCTAGCTGCTCCAGCAGGGCTCAGTATACTGCAGAGGGGCTGGCTGAGGCATGAGGGTGCTTCAGTGTGGGGCTGGACAGCAGGCAGCCCCCCGCACTGAAGCACCCTTGTTCCCCCACCAGCTGGTCAGCATCTGCACATGCGTTGCTGCACATAAAAAACCCTCTCCTCAGCAGGGTATTTACATGCACCCTAATAGGGGCACATGTGTAGACACTAAGACATTTACTGTGCAGTTGATTAGCCAACTGCACGGCGTAGACATACCCAAGTAGAACAAAACTGACAGAGACGGAAGTGCCTGATCCTTCCTTTTTCTCCTGGGTTGTTTTTTTTTTTGGCAGGATAAAACATCATCTCTGATTTATTTTGAACAGCAAGGTGTGGCAGGAGCGTACCTAAGGGGAGTCTTGGACCAGCTGCAAACTGAACCCCACAGGTACCTGCCAGAGTCATCCTGTCCCTGGCAATGGTGAGGTTAAAGGGTCTTTTTGCTCCCTGTAACAGGCACTCCTAACACCTGCTACCTGAGAGGTAGGAAGCTAGGATGAACTTTTACGATTTCTGCTCTTTTCTATGCCTGATGAAGAGGGTGTGTGCCCGGAAGCTTGCAGATACATACGGTAATTTGTTTGCAACTGTCTAGTTGGTCAAATAAAAGCTATCACTTCTCCCACCAGTTTTGACTCCTTTTGCAAGGAAGTAGGCAGCTGAGCAGGAGTCAGCTGCAGAGTAAGCAAGCAGCCAGGGAAAATATACAGTGCTAAAACAATCAGCAGAGGAGAAGATAGGGGCTGTAATGCATAGTTTAAATTGCAGCACCTGGGGGCAGGCCTGGTACTGAGCTAATAAGAAACACCTTGCAAAGGAGAAGGACACTTGATCAAAAGTGTTGGAGCCCAGCCTACTAAGAGCTTCATCCTTCAACCAGAGAGGACAGTCTGGCTCTGAGTCCTGTTGGCTTGCTCTCAGCTTTTTGTAGGCTAAGAGCACCTAGAGCTAGTAATTGAGGGTGGAGACTTTTCAAAGCACTGTGGGCAGGCACTCCTATGCAAGTCTACTCTGGCCCCCCAATGGGAGGATCTCACCTACAAGTTTTACTTTACAGAACTGGGGGACACGCTTCTCTGGCCTTTTAGCTAAGGACAAGCAAGACTCTGGGCTTGGGGCTTGCACACAGGCTGTCTACCATGGTTTGGGGAGTATCTGGGATAGCATTCAAGATGGGGCCAGGGGCCCAGAGAATGAGTTGGAGCTGGAGCAGGGGCAGGGGCAAAGAGCCAAGTGTTGGGGTATTGGACCTGGGCTGAAGAATACAGCTAGGGTAAAAAAGTCCAAGGCCAGGAAGGGTGATGCCCAGATAAAGACATGAGGCCTGAGGGGCTGAGTGATACACTGGGGCCACGGGACCACCTTTTGCTTTACTTGGCAAGGCCTCAGCTGGAGTACTGTGCCCAGTTCTGGGCACCGCATTTCAGGAAGGATGTGGAGAAACTTGACCAAGTCCAAAGGAGGGCTACGTGTATGGTTAGAGGTACGGAAAGGCTGACACACTTGGGTCCGTTCTTCCTGGAGAAGAGAAGTTGGAGGATTTGGTGGCAGCCTGTCAATATATAAAGGACGCGTAGCAGGGACTGGGAGAATGTCTGTTCGCCGCGGCCCCCCAGGGGAAGACTAGGATTACTGGTCATAAATTGCTAGAAGACCACTTTAAATTAGACATAAGGAAAAACTTCTTTACAACTTGGGTCTCCAGGGTCTGGAATAGACTCCCCCCAGGAGTGACAGTCACCTACTCTGGGTATCTTCAAAAAAACACCTGGACGCTCACCTTGCAGAATCAGGAAGGTCATTCAGCACTAGTTGGCCCCTGAGGGCAGCCTCCCTTCTCTACTTTTACCATCAAGCAAAGCAGGAAGGTAAGACCCTGCTGCATTCCCACGCTAAGGTTAACCTCTCTTGCTCTGCAGCCCAGGGGGCTGGGAAGGTACCCCTTGGCCTGGGGAACTCGCCTGGGGATGCTCAGGTCCCACTCCAGGTGTCTGGGGGTATTTGGCTAGGTCTCGGGGTAGAAAAGGAAGTCATCTAGTCCAGTATTTCTCAGCCTGTGGGTCGTGACCCCAAAGTGGGTCATGAGAATATAAAAAAGGGTCACAAGCAAACTTTAAAAATGAATCCTCTCTTAAAGGGGAAAAATCTTGGAAAAAATCTGGTTTCTCCCTTGCAGGCTGATAGAAATGCAACTTGCAATGGGCTGCTTGGGGCCTCCTTATCCCGCACCGCACACGCCCTGCGGGGGCGGAGGCCTGGGCAGGGGGGCAGTGGGTCAGGAGTGAGGCGCACTTGGGCAGGACTGGCTATCCGCGTTGACAAATGGGTCCTGGTCCCCTGTTGCCAACTCTCATGATTTTTGGTGTTGTTCTTAAAGTCTTCACTTCAGGGGTGTGAAAAAAACATAGACTTTGGGAATGGGACTTAGCCCTTTCTTATATATATATGCATACACATGCATATAAGGAAGAGCCACACAGTTTTCATATTCCTGCAGTGCAGACTTTAAGAACAGCACCAAAAAATCCCGAGAGTTGGCAATCCTGTGGTCCGCAAAAGGTGGAGCACCACTGATCTAGTCCAACCCCCTTGCTCAAAGGAGGACCAGCACCAACTAGATTCCCAGGGGCCTGGATGAGGAGGGCTGCCCAGGGCCTCCTGGAAGCAGGACGTGGGGCTGAAGCTATGTGCGAAGAGAGAGACGAGGTTTCCAGTGCCCGCCTCCACTTCTCTCCCCTCCTCCCTGGGCTCTGAGCCGCTCCCAGCCCCAGCCCCTGCTGCAGCTCCGGGGCAGGGAGGACGTGGCTCTGGAGGGCTGGTGAGTGCGGTGACGGAGGGGGGGCTGTGTCCAGGGAGGCAGAAGCTTGCTGCCTGGGGGGAGCAACCCCGGGCCCTGCAGGTGGGAGGCAACTCGGGCTGGGGCAAGAGAGAGCCTCAGGCAGCCCTGAGGGATGCGGGGGTTTGTGCCCTTCATCCCAGCAGGATGCTCCTCACCTGGAAGAATGGGGCAGATTAGCCTCCCCGGTGCCAGCGCAGAGTCGGGTTGGGCAGGCAGGTCACTGCAGATGCCCAAAAGTGGGAGGAGAAGCCTGGGTGGGAACAACCCAGAGGGCAGTACACAGACTCGGGTAAATGCGGTGTCTTTTATTAGAGCAACTAAATAGTTGGAAAAACTGTTCTTTGCAAGTTTTGGGGCACAAACAGCCCTGTTCGGGCACAGCATCCCAGAGGACAGTGGCATTCAGCCCTTTCCCAGCCCCAGCTCCTTTGTGCCAGCTTGGGCTGGGATAAGGGGAGCATCCCCAGGGCAAAAGCTGGCCAAGTGAGCCTGGCAAACATCCCTAATCCCACACCTTCTTTGCCTCTAAAAGGCACCCCCCACCACCACCACCCTCATGAGGTGCAGAGCCTTTGGAGAGGGGCGACTTGCAAAGCTGTGGCCTGAAAACTGGGCTGATCGAGTTTGGGATTGTCTTGCTTTGAGCAAGGGGTTGAACTAGATGTGACCTCCTGAGGTCCCTACCAACCCTTGTTTTCTATGGTTTGTATGAGAAGAGCCTTGGGGGGGTCCTTGCTCGGAGCAGCTGGCCGGACGTGCAGAAGCAAAGATGGCTGGTGCAGGAGGTGGGGGGAGCAGAGCCGGGCAAGCCGAGAAGGAGCGAGACAAAGAGCCCTTTGACCCAGGAGGATTTTTGCTGATCTGATCTGAGAAATCAGATGGCTGAAATCCTCCTTGGTGGCAAGGTTTTCGGAGGCTCTAAAAGGAGAGAAGGAAGCAGGGGTGGGGTTTAAACCGGGAGCTAAAGATGGAAGAAAACCTGCGGTAGGCAGGAAATCAAAAATAAGTGCGGATGAAGGGAGGTGGGGAAGAGAAAGGGCCTTGCAAAAGATTTAAAGCGGACGCTGCGTCCCTGCGACCACTGGGAACAAAGGATCCACACATGGAGCACACAGCGTCCTCTGTACTCCCCCCAGCGCACCACGCCAAAGAAAGGACGGGATGATTCATAGTCATGGAAGTGTAGAAAACGAGGGCTGGAAGGGACCTCAGGAGGTCATATCTAGTCCAGCCCCCTGCTCAAAGCAGGACCAGCTCCACCTGCATCATCCCAGCTGAGGCTTTGTCTTGCTGGGATTTAAAAAGGATGGAATATCCACCACCACTCTGGGTAACCTGTTCCAGTGCTTCACTGCCCTCCTACTGAGAGTTTTTCTTAATATCCAACCTAAACCTCCGTGGCTGCAACTTGATCCCATTGCTCCTCGTCCTGTCACCTGTCACCACCGAGAACAGTCCTGCTCCATCCTCTTTGCAACCCCTCTTTAGGTAGCTGAAGGCTGCTCTTAAATCCCATCACAGTCTTCCCTTCTGCAGACTAAATAAACCCAGCTGCCTCAACCTCTCCTCGCAAGACATGTGCCCAAGCCCCTGAGCCATGTTCATCGCTCTCCGCTGGACTTTCTTGAATTTGTCCACCTCCTTTCTATAGGGAGGAGCCCAGTTTGCACGCATGCATGCACACTGGATTCTGCATTCGGCTACAGAAACTTCTCATCCTACTCTGGGACTTTTCAAGTATAAAGGCTTTCAGGAAAGGAAGGGGTTACTCACCAAACCTTACAGCAGTAAATACAAGATACAGATGGGGCTCTCCTTTTAAACCCATCTTTCCACATCAAAGGCAGCAGTACATTACCAAGGAGAGACAGTAAGGTCTTATAGTACTCGAGAAATTGAACTTAATGGATATTGTTCTTTGGAGAATAAATGGAGATTGCTGCTGAGACTACAAAAGTCAGGGGTACTTCTGCAGAACGGGAGGGAGGGGGAAAGCCTTCCCCTCTTTCACATGTATGGGATTTGCCTCTAGGGTTTTTTTCTCTGTTGCTTTTGTCTAGGCTCTTTTGTCTAGGCTCTCCATCGTAGACCAACATGTGATCAAAACATGTTGAATATGCCTCGTGCAGAATTTTGAAATGTGCCTTTTTAGTTTTTGGAGGTTCCTCTGCCAAGTTCAAGACGCAAGCTCCCCAAGAGACACTGAAGGCGAAGCAGCCTAATAACACTGTGCAGTAGCAAGCTAGTCAAAACCTGTGCGAATACACTACTGTGCAGTCGTAGTAGGCCACGGTGCAGTAAGCATCATTAAAAACCATGCACCAGCGCTATTGCGCAGGAACCATAGTTACCACGCATTAAGTTAGTACTTCATTAAGCAAGTACTAAACTAAACGTGCAGTAATTACCGCTCATTAATGAACGTGTAGACGCACTGACTGAAGGGTGGGGCGAGGAATCTGTTTTGGCAAAAAATTGCTTTTGGTCTTCCAAAGAAAACGTAGTTGTTTCCAGAAACTGTAACCCACAGTATTTCACTGACAAATTAAGAAACAACTATTTTAATGGGGGGGGGGAATGTGGGGGGGGGGGTTCTTGCTTAAGGGTAGATGGTGCAGGGCTAAGACTGTATGGGCACCAGTGCAATTAGGGGGCTCTGGGCTGAGTCCTGTCCCAGGCAGGGTCAGAGCAGCAGCTGCCTGAAGAGGAGGGATGGACTGGGGTTGAGGAAGGGGCTGTGTGTCTGTGGGGTGAGGAATGGATGGAGGTCCATGGAGGAGCCTGGGCCATGTGTCTGCAGGTTGGGAGTGGGGGCAGGACAGGGGAGCTGCAGACCGTTCGGATGCGGAAGATCTCTGGCTGGGGTGTGGGTGGGAGTATCTCAGCAGGTTGCAGACGGGGCTGGGAAGTCCAAGAGGGTCTGAGATGGGAGGGCGTGCCGGGGTTGGGGTCTGCTTACTGGGAAGAGCAGGGGAGCTGTGGGTTGAGGGTAGAGAGGTAGTTGGAGGTCTGTCTGTGATGGGCAGGCACAGAGAGGCTGTGGTCGGGGCATGCCACGTCCACTGCTGCTAGGGCCCTTGAGGCTTCTTACAGGGAAGGGGCACAGCAATTTCCTTAACCTGCTTTTGTGTCGGACAGTCCCTGCGGGAGGTGCTCCGGGGAGAGCATTTTGCCCTCGTCAGTGATGTTGTTGTGCCCCTGGTTGCACTGAGGCTGAGCCCAGAGGGGAGCAGCTGCCTACTCCTGACATGGGGCTGATGGGAGATGGCTTGTGGGGTCATAGTGGTGGGTCATGGGGCAAGTGGGCCTGGGCCAATGCACAGGATCTGGATGCAGTGAGCTGTGGACCAAGTGGGTGCTGTGGGGGAGCGGGTTGTGGTGCCACGTGAAGAACTGTAGAGGAGATGGGAGAGAGGGCCAGGATGGGCTACGAGGAGCTGAAAGCCATAAGGGGGAGCTCAGGGCCCAGCAATGCACTTGGGGAGCTGGGTGAGGGGGAGAGGGGGGTGTGGGGTGCAGGGTTGGTGGAGCTGCTTTCTGAGGCCTTTGGTGTATTACCCCCAAATCTTGGATTGAGGAACCAGTGGGCTGCTGAGAGAAAGATTGCTTAAGAGACAGGAGTGTCCACACTTTTCATGTAAGTTTATTTAGCAGGTAGCACACATCCTTCTATTTAGGGTATTTTACTAAAACTTACTTGCATAAGCACATGCCTCCTGGCACGCTTGTGTCACACTTTCTCTCCTTCCGCATGTCTTCCCATTGTCTTTTGCCAACATTTATGGTTTGACAAAACTTGCAGCTTCTGCTCAGCTTTAACTAGCTAACTTTTAGCAAGCTTGCTTCCCATGATGCACCTCCCAGGAGAGGACACTGGCAGGTGTGGGTGGCTCCATGGAGGGGTGTTGTGGGAACCATTCCACTCCCCACAGACTGTGGCAGCAGTGGGCAGGCCATGAGTCTGGGGCAATGGGTTGTGGTCCTGGCTCTTCCATCACGTGATATGTTTAAGTTTCATTATCTCCTTTCCCACAGATGCCCTGGGAGATGAGACACTGCCAAGAGGCTCGGTGCGTCGGAGCTGGGGTGGGGTTTCCACTGCGAGAGACGATGGCTGCCACGCGTGGGCTGGTACCAGTTCCAGACCCCACATCAGTCCCAGTAACCCTACGTCTGGCTCCAGGGAACAACCTCTCTATCCCAGAGAAGTGGCGTCGGCACTTCAGGGGCCTCCGCTACCAGGAGGCCGCGGGGCCGCGGGAGGTCTGCAGCCGCCTGCGGGAGCTGTGCTGGGGCTGGCTGGAGCCCCAGCACCACAGCAAGGAGCAGATGCTGGAGCTGGTGGTGCTGGAGCAGTTCCTGGCCATCCTGCCCCGGGAGATGCGGAGCTGGATGTGGGAGCGTGGCGTGCAGACCTGTGCCGAGGCGGTGGCCCTGGCCGAGGGGTTTCAGCTGGGGCAGGTGGATGATGAGAAGCTCCAGGTGAGGGTGTTTCACCCTGATCATCAATGCTGCCCTCCCCATCTCTCTATGCATCTGGGGGATGTTCCCGGCACCCCAGTAATATGTCTTGTCCCCAGGTAATAGTGGGTGTGAAGGTCCAAGAAGTGTCCTCGGACAAGAAAGCACCCATTGAGGCATTATGGGACCCTCTTGATTCCTGGCTGGAGGAAATGCGTCCCCATCCTGCAAATGTGCCCCAGGAGGAGGAAGGATGGAGTGAAATGCCAGGGCCTCAGGATGAGCTGCCTCACGTCCCCACAGTGAAGGCCCCTGTCTACCAGGAATCAGGTAATGTGTTGGCTGCAGGGTAGGGCCTGAATCTGGGTGATTCAGTAGCTGTCCAGCATTCAGGGCGAGCAACTCTAATCTCTGTCCCTGCCCATGACAGGCATGTAGTACTAGCGAACTGCCCATCAAGAATGATGGGGAAAGGGGGGTTGGTGTGGGCCCACCTGTGTCTGGACCCACTCCCCCCTTTCCCCCTGCTTCAGGTCCGACCCTGCTCCCCGCCCTTCTCCTGCTTTGGGCCTTACCCTGCCACCCCCTCCCTGGTTCGGGTCCAACACTGGTCCAACCCCACTCCTCCCTCTCCCCTTCATGTCCGACCCTCCCCCCCACCCCCTCCTCCTCAATTTGGGTCCAGCCCTGCTTCCCCTCTTCCCCCCACCCTTCTAGTCCCAACCCGCTACAGCAGAGGGGCTCCCGCTTTTCCTCAGCTGGCCCCGCCACTTTTAAAATGCTCTACCCAATTATTATAATTTTTTTTTTTTTTTTTGCTTCTGTGGAGGTGAGCAGAGGGAGCCATCCCACTGGAGGCTGCAGGAGATGGTGGCGCCAGCGGAGGGGCTCCCATTTTAACTCATCTGCTCCTGCCCCCAGCCCCCTGGCCAGGGCAGCCCATCAGGGCATGCGCAGTTGGGAAAAAGCATGACAGACAGACAGACAGAGCCTTTTATTATATTACAATTTATAACTGAGTGGCTGAGGGGAGATGGGGCTCTGATCTCTCTTACTGGACAGCCAATAGTTTGAGGGGCCTGAGCGTTTTCATCTGCATGTGGGCAGCACCCAGCAGAAAGATCCTCTATCTTGCCTGCGCCTTGTAGTTTTACCAATGCAAAACTCAGTGATTGCGTTCCACTTGCCTCTCTCTCGTGCCTGCTGTGAGCTCTATGCCCACTAAGGGGCTGATATACGTGCCTGGGAAATGGGTTTCTCCAGTGATATTTGGCTGCTTAATGTATAAGTTACTTGTGCTGCACGTTCCCCAGCACAGAGGAAACCTGTGTCTCACTGGCAGATGAAAGTTGCTTGGGCTTGTGCCCCAGACAAAATTCTTCCCCGGGAACAGGTAAGAAGCGAGTGGCTCTATCGTTTCCAGCAGCAGAAGTCACCCTCCAGCAGCAGAAAGCTCTCTTGCCTGAACATTTTGATGGGATCAGTGCTGCAGGAGATCAGCTTTTCCTGTTTTTCCGGTGTCCCCCTAAAAGCCCCAGTGCACAAACTGACTCAGGGTTTCCGATGCCTCTCCCCTTACATTTTGGAGCCTGGGAGCAGTTTTGTCCCCAGTGCATCTTGGCTCAGGGAGCAATGTCCCTGCAGGCTCTGCCATGGTGTGATCAACCACTTGGACCATGGACAGAGTCACTGGGACTCATCTACACCCTCGTGGCTGTGGAGGTCTGTTAGGAAGAGCTGTGGATCTTTGCCTCTTCATTCTCCCTCTGCTCCCACATACTGAGGCCTGCAGCTGCCTTAGGGACAGGCCAGTGCAGGGGAATAGCAGGGATTTCCCTGTGCCAGCAGCAGTGAATCTAACCTGTGGATCCTCTTCCCCATCTGGCAAGTGCAGGGACCTTCAGCAACACTGAAGAGCAGCCTCCTGAGAGAGGACCTGCAAACCCAGAGCTTCAGAGGACTTCCCCAAGGAGACTAGGGGAGAGGGGCTCCCTAATATCTGAGCCAGAACAAGTGCAGAAGGGACAGGGCAGACCTCCAAAGAAGAGAGAGAGTATACAGGTAAGCAAGGCACCGTCTCCACGTTGGGTGTGGGAGTGCAACTGGGGCAAAGCCCGTGCGGAGGCAGGAGAACTGGGGAAGCTGAAACACTTTGAGGTCTCTTAAATATGTTGGAAGCCATATGTGACCATGGCAGTGCCACTTGCTTGTAACTAAAGGGAGTCCCCAAATCTGAAATAGTTGTGTGTAAGGATAAAGCAAGCCAGTTGTTATTTCACTTCCTTGTTGTTTGTGCATACTAATCCCTGTCACCTTGTACCAGTGTCCGATAGAGATAAAAGACATTCCCAGAGCTGACGCTATCTGTAGGGTCCTCCTCCATGCCCATAGTTGTGACTTCTGCCCAAGGGAATCCAGACACTTGTGATCCCAGGAGCTGTAATGTTATAGTCTTTGTAAACCGAATTTGAAAACCACAGTTCCCTCTTTCTCCTGTTTCCAAACTCATTTTGCACTGAGTTCAACCTGCCCCAAACTATCCCAGGCTATTGAGAATCCACATTCCCCCCTTCTTGCCTCTGCTTCTTTTCCTACCTTTCATTTCCGTTCATGAACCACTCACAGGAGGAATGGCTGTAGCAGGAAAGACATTGGCAGGGAGGTCCCTTGTGTTGTATGGAGCCACTCAGTCCAGCCCTAGATTCGAGGCTTTTCAAAGCTCTCACCCAAAAGCCACCTGGGAAGCAAAGGCAGCCTCCTGGCATCACTGTGCAAGGCCCAGGCGTGCCCTAGGGAGGTATCTGGTGCGGACTGATAAACTCCTGGGGTGTGTCTACACGTGCACATTTAATGCACATTAGCCTGATTTAAGGCACATTAAGGGCACGTGTCTACACACGCACACTCTTAACACAGCTTAAAAATAGTGATTTATGGCTATTCGAGCCTAAATTTGATACCTGCATAAAGCTGGTATCAAATTTAGGCGTGAATAGTTAAATCACATTAGTGAATGTGTAGACATGCTAATGCACATTAATGCAACATGTGTCCATTGATTTGGGACTAACTTTAGTCCCAAGTCAGTCCCCACACCCGTGTTAAGGTGCGTTAGTGTGTGGACGTGTGCCTGGAGTCTCCCTTCCCAGTCACTGCCATGGAAACTGCTTCCCTGGAGGAGACTCTTGATGCTGGTAGAGGGGCCTGTGTGCTCAGAGAGAGTAGCTGCCCCATCTCCAACGAGGAGATGGGCTAAATAGACAAATTAACTCCTCTGTCCACATGCTCTATTAACCTCACGTGTCACCTGAGTAATGGGGAATGCTGCATCCCTACCTAGCATAGCTAAGCTCACAAAACATTGTCATAGCATATGGCTCAGGGTGCTGGGGCAGGAGATGCTGAGTGTGTGACCCTTGTGACTGCAGCTCCGGGAGACCTTCGAGGACGTGGCTGTGTACTTCACACGGAAGGAGTGGGAGCTGCTGGACGATGGAGACAAGGGGCTGTACCGGGACCAGATGCTGAGGAATTACCAAACTCTTGTTTCCCTGGGTAAAGCTCTGTTTATTATTTCTCCCTGGAGTGATTTCAGCTCAGTGTTGTTGTTCTCTCCGTATCATTTTTTTTATGGCAGTTTTATCCTCATGAACTTTGGGCTAGTGGCTTAAATCCCCTTCCTCCCCAGTGCACTCTCATTACTCAGGTCTCTCTCGCATTTCTATGTCCTTTCTTTATCCAGATGCTTTTGCTTGCGTTCTCCCCATTTGTCTAACTCCTGGTGCTTCCATATTCTGCAGCTTCCTTACAGGATGGGTCCCCCTTTTGCCTTCCCATCCTGTCCTGACTACTATCTCCAGTTCATTGTGCAGCAAAATTTGCCAAGAACTTTCCTGGGAATTTTTTTTCCTCACTCTTTCTTATTTTGGGTAACCTGTCCAAACGTAACAATTCCCGCTTGCACACTTTAGTGCTGTCTAAATCCTCTTTTGCCTCCTTTAATTACTAACGAGCAGAAGTTAATAGGGGTTTTACCAACCTCTGCTGTTACAACACATGGCCTTCTCATTTCCTCAGCTCATTCTCTAATGACATACATAGGATAGAAGACTACATATGATGGAGCCCAGGTACTTCTATCAGGAGTCACTGCAAGTTTCTCCCCACGTTCCTTCCTAACATCTTCACATTTTCTAACTTCACTGTATTGGATAGACAGAAACAGATGCCATTCTGTAAGCAACGTTCCCTCCAAGCTGCACGTATGCATGGCCGTGCAGGATTTAAAACCATGCCACACACAAACTTATTAATGCCGTGATCCCGCCCGGAAAGGAGCTGGGCTGTGGCAATGAGCTGGGCATAGAGCATGGCAGACATACTGGGGCTGGCACGGGATAATTGCCAAAGGTAAAACTCAGGCAGCAGCTGGGGTTTGGGCTGGGGAACTGCTGCCCAGCCCCGACACCATGTGCCTCCTCACTCCTGGGGGCCAGGTGGGGGCTGCATGTACCACCTGGGCAGCTCCTCTCCATCCTTCCCTTCGCCCCTCCTGCAGCATAGGCAGCCTGGCTCCCCTCCACTGTGTAAGCAACACCTGCCCCTTCTCTCCCTCCAAACAAACCACACGCCATTCCAGTTCTCGTTTAGTACTCGCCATTAGTATCTATTATTGCAAAATCCATTACATGAGGATACTTGCCTATTAGCCTGAGTGGAGTCCAGATCCATGCAATGTACCTTTGGGTATGTTAGGTGTTAGGGAGAGGCTGTGATCTCCCCCAGGGCAGTGTTGAAGGGGGAAGCAGGACCAAGAAGTGGCATGCTTACGGATGGCTATACCTTAGAGGGAACATTGTCTGTAAAGCTTCTTTTTTAAAATTTATTATTTTTTGTCCTCTTCCTAAAAGCCCTCTCTGCATCAGGAAGCTGCGGGTAAACATCATAAACCCCGCAGTGCTGAGCATCTAAAGCCTTCTCCAGTGGCACCTATCATTGTGATAAAAAGAAGTGGGCCAAGTGAAGAGCCTAGTGAGAACCAATTGTCTGTTCCAGAGTATTTTCACTAAGGGTGCTTGTTCTGGCATGTGTGGAGGTTTGAGGTACTTCCCTTTTACTGGGTGCATCTACACGTACACTAATGCACCATAGTTACTGAGCATTAAATTTAGTACTGGTATAACCAAATATTAAATCAACACACAGTAACTGGCACTACTGTGAAGTAGCGCCAGCACGTGGGTTTTGACAGACAGTCACTGCGCACTAGCCTAATACTACTGCACAGTAGCGTATTAGCACAGGTTTTGCCTGGCATGCTACTGCACAGTTTTATTAGGCTGCTGTGCAAGTCAGCGTCTCATGTAGACACACCCACTGTGTAGGGTACTTTTCTGCCAAGGTGCTGATCCTCTTCAGTCTTCTCATGACACCTATCATTATGATAAAAGTAATTTGGCTGAGCACAGAGCCCTGGAGAAAATTACATTCACTTCCAGCGGATCTTTCTTCTGGGGGCTTGTTCCAACTTGTGTCAGGTACCTGCTCAAATACTTTTTCTAACTCTACGAAGACTACCAGTAACAGTTTAGTCTCTGTGGTTGTCTTGAAAGTGTCTGAGGATTTCTTGCACTCTTTCCTTTTCTAAAATCAAACTGGTGGTCACTGATATGTGTGCTCCTCTTCGCTGGCTGCAATAACGTTTTCTTATATTTTCAAAGAGTAGCTAAGTAATTTTCTTCCCCTGTGTAGTTATTCATTGTCATCGATCTGTCTTTGACTCTTTTAGCTTCCACGACTCCTCCCTGCAAAACATCAATGAGAATAAACCCATTTCCATTTCTTTGCTTGGAACTGTGCCATGCTAAATCGTATATCCAGCCAGGAGTATTTTTATGGTCTCCCTCTTCATTTTAGTATTTTAAAAATAAAACCATAAAAGATTTCTCATTTTTGCCATAAATTGGAAATCATTGCATTTCTGCCCACCTCTTATGGTGCCACTGTGAGTTTTGTATTCTGTATGTACTCCTGAATGAATTGTGCCTTTCTTTTCATATGACCATGCTTCCACTTGCTTGAGCCACAAGGGCCTTAATTCGTTGAAGGTTTCTGCCTGTAATGTCATCTTTTGGATGCTAAATGTCCACCTTCTATATTTTCCTTGGACTCCCCATTAACA
This sequence comes from Crocodylus siamensis, assembly GCF_052110815.1. NCBI lineage: Eukaryota > Metazoa > Chordata > Crocodylia > Crocodylidae > Crocodylus > Crocodylus siamensis. The sequence goes on from NC_143400.1 coordinate 26,214,379, forward strand.
TGTTTGAGTCCATTGGGTCTATTCCCTAAATCCCAATTAGGCACTGGATGGAAAGCAACTAAACCTAACCATCCCTTCTACACTTCTCCCAACAGGGTATCAGGGTCCCACCCCAGACTTAATTTGCCGCATCCAGCGAGGGGAGGTGGACCTCTGGGTCTGTGAAGCTGAAGAGCCTGGAGAAAATACACTGATTGCTGGCCTGTCCCCAGGTGAGCGTTGATGCTTCCCCTTGGCCCTGGCCCCACCTCACCTGAGCTCGGCACCGCTCAGTCTGCATAGTGACAGGGAGAGCTCAAAACCTGAAAATATGCCCAGAGTTGCTTCCACAAGGTTCAGCTAAAACACAGCTAAGCCTCATCAGCAAGAGTCCTGGTTTTCTCTGATTGAAAAAAAAAAATCCCCATTTTCGGATCAAAAAAAGTTACCCAAAATCCACATTTTTCTGAGATTCGAAGTGAAACACCGCTTTATAATGTTTCATTTTAATCATAGAAAAATGTGGATTTGGGGTTACTTTTTATTTTGAAAATTGGGGATTTTTTTTTTTAATCGGAGAAAACCAGGATCCCTATCGCTCAGTGTTGTCCAGGTGGGGGGTTGTTCCCACTTTGTACAAGTTAAAGATGCGAGGGGCAGGAGGTAGGCATCTGCTATCTTCCCCTGATCAGGGGTGTTGGGACATGGAAAAACCTCTTTCACCACTTTAGCAATGTCTTCTCTCCCTCAAGAATGATCCCGAGGCCCCTTACCATGAGGCTCTGTCGCAGAAAGCAGGCCTGCACACAAGGACGTCACACAATGCTTGGGCCAAAGCCTAACCTGCTGTGTGTCTTTTATGTACAAATCAGGTATACCTGAGGTGCCATGGCCTAGAATATCCATCCTGGTTCAGCAATGAAAGGGTTGATATTCCAACCCAAGGTGGCCTTACCTGAACCAAATCCTAGAATAGAAGGACCAGAAGGGACCTGTAAGATCATCAAGTCTGGTCCCCTGCCATGGGCAGGAGGTAATTGGGCTCAAAAGAGCTCAACAAGGTGCTTGTCCAGCCTCCTCCTGAACACCTCCAGGGATGACAACTGCACCATCGGGGTATGATCCAATTTGAATTGCCCTGTGGTAGCTCTCGTAGTTAGCAGAGATGGTAATGGACTGTTAAGGCTTGGACTGTAGGGAGTCTGGAGCTCTGCTGCTGGTCCTAACGTTTAGTACAAATTGGATCTTCCTTCCTCCCCTCCAATGATAGTCAGGGAAATAAAGGACAAGTGCAAAGTCCAGCACTTAGGACAAAACAGTCCCATGCACCGGTGCAGGCTGGGGCTGACTGGCTGGGCAGCAGCTTTGCAGAAAAGGACCTGGGGGTGACCGTGGACAATAAGCTGAATATGAGCCAGCAGTGAGCCTTTGTCACCGAGAAGGCTAACGGCATCCTGGGCTGCAGTGGTAGGTACGTTGCCAGTAGGTCAAGGGAAGTGATCCTTCCCCTCTACTCAGCACTGGTGAGGCCACATCTGGAGTACTGTGCCCAGTTTTGCCCTCTCCCCCTCACACACAAACACACAACAAGGATGTGGACAAAATAAAGAGAGTCCAGCGGAGGGCAACAAAAATGGTAAGGGTGTTGGGAGACATGAGTTATGAGGAAAGACTGAGGGAATTGGGCTTATTGGGCCTTTGTACGTGCCACAAAATTTGGCCTTTAAAGCAGCTTAAACACCCTTTTTGCACCACGTTAAAGGACCTGATGATGTTGTGAGGTCCCTTCCAGCTCTAATGTCTATGAAACAGTGATGCTGTTTTCACTCTCAGCGGTGTATTGAACTTTAAATGACTTGGGTACGTAGCAAGATAAAATGCCTCTGGGGTGTTTTCGTTTGCTACCTAGCAAAGTGCAGCAGCAGCAGCAGCAGAGGGAAGCACCGGGCCCCGTGGAGCTCAGGGGCTGTGGGACCTGGCGGCAGCCCATGTAGATGAGCTCCACTGGGAGGGGATGCAAGAAGCAGCCAGCCTGATGCTTTTTTCTTTTTTTCTCCCTGGAGAGTGCCTGCCGACCTGAGCTGTGCTGGGGCCTGGTGCTTCCCCCTGTGCCTATAGTGCCCTGCAGGACAGCCTGGGTTGGGTGCCACCTATGGGGTGCTGCCACCACCACAGAGGGAAGTACCCCCCTCTCCCCCCGCAGCTCAGGGACAGCTCGGCATGCCTCCAGAGAGGCAGGTAAGGATAAGCCCACCACCCTTGTGCATGCACCATGGGGGTTCAGATCAGTTTAATTCTCCCTAAATTGAAGCAGTGTTTTTAAAAACCCATCATATCAATTTAGGGAGAACAAAACTGCATTAAACCCCCGTGGCATGTACAAGCAGCCATTTAGTGTAGAGAAGAGGAGAGTGAATAGCAGTCTTCAACTATTGAAGAGGATGGAGCTCAGCTATTCAAGAGGATGGAGCTGAGCTATTCTTAGTGGGGGCAGATGACAGGACAAGGAGCAACGGTCTCAAGTTGTAGCAAGGGAAGTTGAGGTTAGATTTTGGGAAAAACTTTCTCACTAGGATGGTATTAAAGCACTGGGAGAGATTATACCCTGAGAGGTTGTGGGCTCTCCATCCTTGGAGGTTTTTAAGACCTAGCTAGACAAAGCCTTGGTTTGGGATGATGTAGTTGGGGCTGGTCCTGCTTGGAGCAGGGGGTTGGACAAGATGTGACCTCCTGAGGTCTCCTCCAGCCCTTGCTGTGTGCGATTTTAAAGGCAGCATTTAATCCATGCGTTAGGCTGTATGAAATGGCTATCAGGTGCAGGTGCGATTCACACACTCGGATAGCTGGGGCGGAATATAAACAGCTCAGGGTTTCCACCAGAATTGCCCACTTTCTGCTTCATCTTTTGGGTCCAAATCTTGAACTCAGTGTCTCCGATCTTTAGGATTTTACTTGTTCTCACAGGGTAGCTAAGGCTCAGCCATACTCTTAAGCCTGTTCCAGATTAAGGAAAGAGCAGGGAAGAGAGACTCATTTCTGCCCTCCCTTTTCTACACAGCAGATGCTGAAACACAGAGCAGAGTTCAGCAGAAGCCTCCTGCGGAAAGCCCTGCAAACCATAACCCACTTCCGTTCAGAAACCAGCTACCCATTCAAGAGGGACAGAAAACAAGAGAAACCCAAAAGAGCCCTGTGTGCAAGGAAGAATTTGAAGGACAGAGGCACCTGGTGATCCAGGAGGGTAGGGTGAGCAAGGGGGAAGGGCTGTATCCCCCTAGAGAGCCCAGTAAGAGCTTTGGAGACAAAGAGGAGCTCAGGGCCCCCAGGGCAACCCGCAGGAGGGAAAAGGCTTACCCCTGCACCGAGTGTGGGGCCAGCTTCCAGAACAAATACCATCTCATTAGGCACCAAAGACTGCACCTGGGGGAGCGCCCCCCGCTCTGCTCCGAGGGGGAGGAGAGCTTTCTCCCCCTGAGCAACCTCCAAAGCCACCAGCCTGTGCACATGGGGGAGAAGCCATACTGCTGTGCCAAGTGCAGGAAGAGCTTCACCCGGTGGGATAACCTCTGGGCCCACATGCGCGTGCACACCGGGGAGAAGCCCTTCTCCTGCAGCCAGTGCGGGAAGAGCTTCTCCCAGAGCTCCACGCTCACGCAGCACCTGCGCGTGCACACAGGGGAGAAGCCCTTTTCCTGCAGCCAGTGCGAGAAGAGCTTCACCGACCGCTCAAACCTCATACGGCACGTGCGCGTGCACACGGGGGAGAAGCCCTTCTCCTGCACCCAGTGCGGGAAGAGCTTCAGTGACAGCTCGACGCTGACCAGGCACCGCCGGGTGCACACGGGGGAGAAACCGTTCCCTTGCTCCCAGTGCGGGAAGAGCTTCAGCAAGAGCTCAACACTCTCCACCCACGAGCGCATTCACGGTGGGGTGAGGCCGTTTTCTTGAACCCGGTGTGAGAAAAGCCTTACAAAGCACCTGTGCACGGGCACTGGGAGAAGCCGGAGCACTGAGCCAGCTGTAGGAAATGTTTCTCTGCCAGCTCCCCACTCGCCAGATGCCAGCAGCGAGTGGACCTTTGCACTCAACAGGGAGCGGCTTCTGCTAGCTGGCGCCTCGGCCTCTCTGTGCAGTGGAGATGGGTGTCCTGCACCTGGGGGACCCCATCCTTCAGCGAGGGGCATCCCAAGCCAGCTATTGTGATCTCTGTGTCGGCTGCAGCTCCAAGTTAAGGCAAGCAGGTCAGGGCTAAAGTGATGGAGCTAAGACACGGAGAAGATAAAAACCAGGGGACGCAACACCAAAGTTGCCCTGAAGAGCGACCTCTTTGAACTATCCAATCCGCAGCTACCACAGGGATGCACAACCACATGTCCCTTCACTATTCCTTCCTCCGGCATTTTAGGATATTACCATTGTGATCTGCTTTTTGACTTTCTTTATTATCCCGTTAACTTCCACATCAACTAGGAGGGCTCCCGTCCCACCGACTGGATAAACGCACTCACTACAAAAAAATAAAGGCAATGTCCGTGAATCAATTCTCAGTAACTTTCGTCTTGGGCAACTCACAATCTTCCTTGGTTTTTCACTCTTTTGCTAGGTGCATGCCAGGGTAGGCTCTGCCATGAAGAAAGTTTCATTGGGCTGTGGGGAGGGGCTTTCAGAAATGAACAATTTTCAAAATCCTTTGGGAGCCTCCCCTAGTCCAGAGAATAGGAACCCAGCTACAGGGCCCTGCCCCTTTCCTAGACCCCACCCACACTAGATGCAGTTCTGCACAGGGGTCCTTCCTCCGTGCCCCCAACCTTGCTCTGGTCATCTCGGCACCTCTACAGCCAACCCCAGCTAGGATGAGACCCATGACTTATGGGTCTGTGAGACCACGTCCCCGGGTCACAGCACCTAGCTGTCTCCAAGGTCCCACCAGTCAAGTGCCCTTTCCTTCCTTAAGGTGGGACTGCCACCTGTTGGGAAGGTCAACGGGGAAGGCCATGTCCTCAATACCAGCTGGCATATCCTGGCCAGCTCATACAGTACAGGCCAGTGCTGCTTTCCCCACATGTCTGACCCCACTAAAGAAGTGGATGAGTCTGATGCCATCAAGCGCTAGGCTGGGGTTCATTCCAAGGCAACATTTCTTTGCTTTCCCCCATCCACATCGAGCCCCACTGGCTGCATTGGCCTGCCCACATCCTCCCTGTCTCAGTGAAGGGCATAGCAACAACGACACTTTGCTGACCGGGGCCCACCTGCCCATTATTAAAGAGGAGAACAAGCCTGGGGAAGACGGGACATTGGAAATGGGTAGACCCCCTGGGTCCCTGATGATGATGCTGACTCTCCCAGCAGGGCCATGGGAAAGGCTGAGAGCAAATCAGCAGCCCCCGCTGGCTGAAGCAGTTCCTGTTAATGTGCCTCATAACCTAACCTGGTTTTAAACCCTAAACCCTGCTAATTTTGGATGGGGATGAATCTGTCTCTCATCCACTTCCAGGTTTTCAGGGTGGTTTCATATACCTGTGCCAGAGTGGGATTGTTTTTGGTTTCTTGCCTAAATTATACTTCGCTTCACTGGGGCATAGTCCAGCTGAATAAGTGAACAGTTTCAGTAGATTCAGTTGCTATTACAGAAGACCCTTTCACAGCTAAAGGAGGGAGTCCGCTGGTGTGTCCATGTGTCTCTTCTTTTGTATTGAACATACAAAGTGAATTGCTAACAGAGAGCCCATGGTTGCGTGCAGTTGTCCCAGACACCCCTTTCTTGGACCGGAGAACTGAGATTAAGGCTGGTGATCTCTGACCACTGTAAACTTTTTCTTATGTAGGTTTTGGTTACATTGCTTTATCCCGTACCCCAGACTTAATGCTTCTTTGTCTATCTGCATTCGTCTGCTCTCAGTGAGCATGGTGCAAATCCTATGGACTGTTCAGTACCATTGGCCACAGTATGTGGTATAACAGTCCCTATGCCACATGAGGATGCATCACATGCTAGATTGATTTTCAGCGATGGATTAAAGTGAACAAGTGCCCTGTCAGATCTCGCCAGCCTTTTTGCTTCTAGGAAAGCTATCTGAGTCTCATGTGATCCAACCTATTTGCAGCACATGATTTAAAGGACTTACCACAGTTGCTAGGTTTGGTACAAATCTACCATAATAATTAATACATCCTGGAAAAGATCTAAAGTGTATAACATCTTTTGGCTGTGGAGCTTTGAAAACTGCTTTAATCTTCTCTTGAGATTCCTGAAGGCCTTGTGCATCAATAACATGCTCACAATAAGCAACTGACTTTGAAAAATTTGCATTTCACATGATTTGCTCACAGCCCCTCTTCTTCTAGACGTTCAAATGCTTTCTTCACATTTCTCAGATTTTCTCCATCATTTCCACAAGCTACAATTATGTCATCCAGGTTACACTGTTCTTGCAATGCCTTGTAACACTTGGTCCATTGGTTGCTGCCATATAGCAGGAATGGAGGCAATAGCAAACATTAATTATACTGGTATCGCCTTTTTGCATAATTAGGGTAAGATAACCCTTTGAAACTTCTACTTCCACCTGCAAGTAAGTCTGTGGTGACCATCTTTCATTGCAAGGCGGCTGTGTCTACATGAGAAGCTTACTGAGCAGTAGCTCGTTACTACTGAGTAGTAGTGTCACGTGACACAAACTGTGATGCAGCACTACTGTGGCGTAGCCATGAGCTACCGCACAGTAGTAGTGAGCTGCTGTGCAGTTAGTGTCACCAGGAAGCCACAGCAGGAAGCTGCTGTGAAGTCTTGCCAGTTACTGCACAGTCATTTAGTACTTGGGTGTGCAGTCAGCATCTCGTGTAGAAGCTGCCACTTTATAGTAACCTTAAAATCCCCACGTATCCTTATTGCACAATAGCCAGGCCCCGCTCAGTCCAGGTTATTTCTCTTTCTAGGTAGTCCAGGTGTATGCATCTATCTTGGTGCACAGGCTGTAAGGGACTGGCCAAACTTTGTGAAACTTAGCCTGGGCATTTGATCTATCACCGTCCTAGCTCTGATGTGTTTCAAAGTTCCTTCTCCGAAAACTTTAGATGCAGGCTTTAATGTCCCTTCTAATTGTTTAACTGTCTCTGTCGAGTCCTTTTGAAAGCGCCTGCAGCACCCTTATGCAAATCTAATCCAAGGGAATCGCTCCATCTGTGACTCCGCAGAGCAGGTTCCCCTTTTTCAATGGTGTGCAAGGCTAAGAGTCACCTAGACGTTATATGCTTTGGAATTTGGAACAATTTTCTCTTTTGTGTGCGTCCACATAAGAGGCTTGCTGTGCAGTAGCCTAATAACACTGTGCAATAGCAAGCCGGGCACAACCTGTGCTAATATGCTACTGTACAGTGTTCTTAGGCTACTGCTCAGTAATCATTGCTAACAACCCATACACTGGTGCTACTGCGCAGTAGTACCGGTTACTGTGCATTCAGTTTCTACTTGGTTATCTAAGTACTAAACTTAATGTGCAGTAACTATGGCATGTTAATGAAAATGTAGACATGCCCCTTGTGTATCTGATTAACACTGGGGTCTCCTTTAATTTCATTTTTTTAAGTTGTTTTTATATTCAGAATATGAGAGAAGAGATGCTGCAGAGCCTGTATCTATCTCCATTTCAAGGGGTTTCCCACATGGCAGATTTATCACCCTCTTTCACATGCTATAGACCCAGGGTAGCTACTCCATTCTATCTATATCACTATTATCCCTGTTACTGGGCATGTCTACACGTGCAATTAATGTGAAGAAGTAAACTCTGAAGCTAATTGCTCTGGAATGTATTGCTCCTGGGTGCACCGCTTGAACGTGTGCCCAGGACTGCAGCATGTTGAGCTGGGGCAGAGCAGCCAAGGCTGGCAGGGAGGCCCCACGAGTCAGCCTGCCAGTCCAGGGCGGCTCTGACCTGACTTAACATGGAGAAGGACTGGCTGGGCCACGAGCCCCCACACTGAAGCACCCTCATGCCCCACCCAGCCTGCTGGGGCAGCATTTACACATGTGCTGCTGGGGAGTAAAAAACTCCACAGTGGGATAGTATTTGTATTTGCATGTACTATCCTGCTACAGAGTTAATTAGTTTACTTCAGCCTAATAGGGGCAGTCTAATGAGCTTACTCTGCGCTAAACATCTCATGTGGATATGCCCACTTACACCTTCTTATTACTTTTTTTTTTATATCTTATGGCACTTTCTCCTTTAATTCTCTTGGTACAGCCCACTGCCTGGAGATGTCCTTTTAACTACAACTTCAGCAATAGCGTTCTCTTAAACCAATCAGCACTTGGGATGTGAGACCCTTTCCACACCAACAGCACACAGCAGGCTGCTGCCTACTTTCGCTCTCCTATCCCAGCCTGCTCTTTGTTGCTGAATCCCAAGTCCTCCAATCATCTTTTGCCCTTTCAAACCCCCTGGGCCAGGTCACTGCCAGCCAGCCTGTCACATGCATTTGACTGATTCGGTGGCTGGAGGAGCCCAGCCCCATTGACCCTGAGTCCTGCAGGGTAGGCCCATGGGACTGAGGACTTGCAAAAGGGAGAGACACAGCTCCATATAGAAACACAAGTGACACAAGCAGTACATCGGTAGAATTACAGAGACCCTCAGAAATGTGGCCCTAACAAATGGGCAAACTTGGAACCCCACCCCCCATGCTGGTGCCCCTTACTGTAGACCCGCAGCCCCCTGGCGCTGCCAGTGCTCTCTTCACTCCCAACCCACAGGTACCTGCCCCCGCCCCCAGCCCTGTCAGAGGGACCCCAGCTGTTCCCATCCTGCCCGGGCCAGAGTGCTGCGACTCCAATTAATGCAGGTGGTGGGGGAGCAGGTCGGGCCCCTGCATGGGCTGGAGGGAAGAGGAGGGAGGCTTGTGGCACCCCTGCCCTGGGATAGGGCTGCAGTGCCCTGTGGGCAGCCTGGCCACAGCCCCCTCCCCAATCTTTCCCCCGCTTCCCGGGCAGTGGCTCCTGGCTGCTCAGCCCCTCTGAGCACAGGCACTTGCAGCAGCCCAGCCACAGAGGTCACTGCTGCCCCCAACCCAGCCCTTTCCCTGGCCGGAGAACAGGCAACCCTCTCTTCCCCACTGCCCTATGGCAACTGCAGTCCCCGCTCTTCCTTCCCCACTCCCATTCTTTCCAGCACCCGTCACCTCTGCCCCATTCCCACTCTTTGCAGCGACAAAGGCAATCCAGGAACCCCTCCTCCCACAGCCCCTCTGCATTGCCCCCCACCCCACACACCTGTGCACAGCTGGGGGTCAACATGCAGTGAATTGCACCCAAACTCTGCAAAATGGGATCTCAAGGGCCTGTTGCCACTTCCAGAACTGTTTCCAAGTCCTCTTCCCTCCCCGCAAATCCTGTCCTTTTGCTGTTGGCTTACACAGTTGTTTCTCATCATGCACGACTCCCCTCCTTTCCTCACTTGGATAAGCCTGTTCATCAGGAGTCTCATGCTCTGCTATCAGGGCATCCTATCTCCCTCCTGTGAATGAGGTTGGGTGTGCAGACCCCTGCTCTTCACTCAGTGACACAGCAAGAGATGCCGCCGTTATCCTGCAGCTCCTAGTGAATGTGCCAGAAGAGAAGAGCTCATCTCCGCCAACTTCCCTGACTTGAGCCACACAACATTTTCCCCAGGGACACCCAGAGCCCTGAGTTTCTTTCCACTGTGCTGCCACTTCACCCAAGGAACAAACTGAGATTGTCCTGGAAGGCATCCCTACCCCAGCAAGCCTCAAGTGGATCTAATGGGCCTGGCTTTACTAGTGACCCACTATAAAATGAACAGGAAGCCACGTGATAGAGTTTCTGCTCTTCTTTTATTCAGTTTTCCTAATACTCTATTGAGGAAATAGTACAGGTACAAAGCTTCTCCGACACCATGTACAAAGGTAATCTGACTTGGCAAAGCAAAGGACAGTGCTAGAATCTGGCTCAAAAAACCACACCGCTACAAAGGAGGGTCTAGGCTCTATGGCATGTTGAAGGCTTCTCGGATGCTATCCAGAGCTTGGTCTTTGGTGATTTTCAGCCACTCGTTGGGGAGATCTGCTGGCTTTGCATTGTATTCTTTGGCAAACCTGTGATTGAATTTGGCAAAGATGAACTTCCAGTAGTCGGAGGCAGTGATGCTGGGATCAGGCTGAATGCGCCAGTCAGGGTAGACCTGACGATACTCTCGGTAGGGGTGCAGTTCAAAGGAGGTGTCTGAGTTTTTGAACTGTGTTGTGGAAACCACATCGGAGGAACACAAAGAATACACCAGGCAGCTTGTGCTTATACATCGGTATGTCCCCAGTCCTTTAGGCCGATGCACAGATGCAAAATGCTCCTTGTGGTCATTGCCTCCTGCTTCACAGGGGACCTTGCAGAATGGGCACTGCTTCCCACAGCCAAAGACTCGCTTGAAAATTTCTTCCTGGGGCTGGAAGTGAAGGTGAGAGAGCGTCTCTTCCACCCCGAGGCCCTGCCACATGGAGAGCAGGCTCTCTCCAACCTCGGGGAGGAACATCTGTATGTCCCCAGAGAACTGCCCGACAGTGGCCGTGTTCTTGAATAGGATCACGTCTAAACTGTCCTTTGAGAGGACTAACTCTTTGTCTAGCACTTGGCAGAAGTGGTCCAAGAACTGGGAGATCGTCTGGGGACCTTGATGCTCAGAGCTTTGCAATGCTTCCTGGACTTTTTTTATGATTGCATCTAAAATGTCTTTTTGCAGCTTCCTGAAGGCTTTGGGCACTTGGTAGTGATCCACCAATTGTGTACGGATCCAGGTTTTGACAAAGTCTTCATAGTTCCTTGCGTACTTCACATAGTTGTCAAAGTTCATCTCCTCCAGGAGCTTCTTCTGCACAGAGAACTGGAAGAAACTCCGGCTGCTGTATTCCATAGATTGCCCACTGCTGAGGAAATTGTCCACTATTGCAATCCCAAGTCTTTTCCTCACGTATTCCTCCAAGGCAGGCCTCAGGCACTGGTCACAGAAATCACCAGCCTTTTTTCGACAGGCATCTTTTTCGTAGTAAAGGTCTCGGAAGGTGGAGAAATACTGTGGCCTCAGCTTCTCCAGGCGATGCTGAGGGTCGTTTTTCTTGATGAAGTCTTCGTGCATCTCCTGGAAGGCACCAGCTGCCTCCCCTAATATGTGCAGCTTCAGGTCAACTTCAAAGCTCAGCATAGTTTTAAGTTTCTGAATGTCCTCTCCCTGCAGCCTTGCATTGATGATCCGAAGCAGCTCGCCGCAGTAGGTTTCATCATAATCGCCCTGGGCCTGGACTTTCTGCCTGACATAGCCCCGGCATTCCTCCATCAAAGCCTTGGAGAAGTCTTCAGCTCTGTGCCAACAATCGTGTGTGAAAACCTCACGCATGGCTTTGAACAAAGACAAGTCCAGGTACTCATTCTTCATCTGGAAGACTTGGCGCTGGTAGGTGAGCAAGGTCTGGACTTTGTGCAACATCTGGTTGACCATGCTGCCTTTGTTCTGCAGGTCTCTGTGCAGCTGGAAATACATGTTCTCAAGAACGTGGTGGTGCCGTAACCCCTCCAGAGGCAGCTCTGACAGCGTCTTCTGCCACATTCGCTTGAACTCCTCCTCCAGCTCTTCAAGTGTCAGCTCCCCCTCCCTCTCCTGGCAGTCCCTCAAAAGCTTATCCACCTCCCCTTCAATGGTTTTCATGTAGCCGGCTTGCAAGAGATCTATCCTTCTCCTGCCTCTCTGAATGCGAATGGCTTCATCATACTTCTCCGTCGAGTACCTCTGCAGTTCAAGCCGAAGGAACTCGGTGCTCCGCAGAAACTCCTCTCTGTATTTTTCTATGAGATGCAGGCCCTCTCTGCCACTCTCAAAGTAGCTCTGTAGACTCTCCAGGGTCCTCTGCTCCCCTTCACACAGCAGCTGGTGGCCTTCTAGACGCAGCTTCTCCAAGGTGTCCGGACTGAGGTTGTCCAGTGACTGGTTCTGGATGGCTGTTTCTGCTTTCGATACCCAGAGATGGACCTCTTTGCGGAAAGCCCACTCCCACTCCACATACTGTGCAGAGAGGTGGTTGTAAGCCTCAGCCACAAGGCTGTTTCTGAAGCTGAAGATGAAATTCTCGTGTTTCACTGCCTTCCACAGGCTCGCTAGCCATTTGGTGAACTGAGGGATGTCCTTGAGGTGCCCAGGATATGAACGGCACCTCAGGTACTCAAACAGGTATTTCTTCAACTCATATACACTTTCACTGTATCCCATGTTCACTGGGGCCATGGGGGGGACACCATGCCACAGCCCAGGGATGTACCAGTTGTGTTTCTCCGGGTCATAATACATGATGTCCGAAAATTTCCTCTCCCGGCATTGTTTCTCCATCTTTGCCGCAGCTTTGGTCATTTGGTTCAGCTGCTCCAAGAGGTGTTTCCTGTCCCTCATGTTTTGGTCATGGGCAGACACATCGCTGACGTTTTGATGGACAAACTGGCAGTTGGGTTTGATCCCGATCTCCCCCATCCTGAGAAAGGCATGGACCACAATTTGCAGGATGTCCTTCATCTCGGTGGCATTCTCCATGGCCATGTTCACGATGGTGATGTCACTCAGCCCGATCACCAGGGTGGCCAGCTCGTTGTCATGTTCAAAGCTGCTCTCCAGCTTGGCCAGTTCAGGGGCTTTCAAGCCTTCGGTGTCAATCACCAGGATAAAATCACAGCCCAGTTCCTGCCGGAAGGACTCTGCCACCTTGATGAGCGACATGAAAGCCCCTCGCGTGCATCGGCCGCTGCTCACAGCAAACTGCAGGCCAAACATGGTGTTGAGCAGGGTGGATTTCCCCGTGCTCTGCACTCCCAGCACTGTTAACACGAGCATCCGAGACTTTCCGCCCACCTTGGCCTGGAGCTGAGTCAAGACATCTGTCACCCACTGCAGCGGGATGTTGGAGGCATCTCCATCGATCAGCTCCATGGGAAATCCTTCCAGCATTAGGTCAGCTGCAATGCCAGGCAGATGGATGAATTGCCTTTGAGCATGCTCCATCTTCTTTTCTTTGACCATCATGCATTCAGCCTCGTAGAACTGCCCCAGCTCCCGCATGAAGTGCTCCACCCCCAAGGAGCTGGCAGAGATTAATTCGTCCAGTTTGGCCAGCTCCCTTGCTTCAACTCCTGACGTGTGACATTTCTCTTTGTACTTAGCCCTGAGCCTGGAGAGGTTCCCTCGGGCAATGCCATCCAGGTGAAACTTCAGCCATCGCAGGAAGAGATGCTTCTCCACTGGAGGCAGCTGCCCAATGCCGTTGATGAACTTCACCATCCCGCTGGTGAGGTCGCACTCGTTCTGCTGCTCCCGGAGCTTCACCTGCTTGCCCCTCAGCTGAGCAAGGTAGTCTTCGGGTGGGACATCCCTCTGCCCTTTCATCCGGCACAACTCTTTTTCAACCTTGGCCAGGTTTTTCCACAGCTCCCCTTGCAGCTTCAGCATCTCCCTCTTGTACTCAGCCACGTCCCGAATTTCCACTGTGATCTCTTCGACGAACTTCATGGCCCTCTGGCATTCATCGCCATCCTCATCCACCTGGATGCCCAGCTCCCGTGCAGTCAAGGCTTGGGTCTGGATGTTTGTGCTCTTCTGAAATGAGCCCATGATGTCCCGCAAGGTGCCTCCTAGCTTCTTCACTAGCTCGGCGCTGTTTGTGCCCTTTTCTTTCACCAGAAGCTGTGCTTTGGTCATCTTCAACAATGGGGCTAATTTATTGAGGAATCCTATCGTCTGTTTGGCTTTCTCACCCTTGTTGTTCAAAACGAAGTAATATTTCATAGCTGATCCATGCAGAGATGATAGCAGGTCATATTGCCCCTCATCAATGCTCTCCACGAGAATGAACACCGTGGAGGAGACCTCTGTCATGAAGCTAAACTGTGGCCAGTGTGACTTAACGTCTCCACGCAGGTTCATCACTGCAACAGGCTCAGGGAAAAGATCCAAATTCTCCCTTCCCTGTGGGAAATACCAGGAGATCTCAACCAGCCCATCTGCAATTACCCGAGGGATGTTCCCAGACTCCATGTCCCGGTGAACAAAGAAATCGTGGTGCTGCTGGGTGGGGCTGAGCACCTCGTTGAGGAGCTTGGACTTGGAGAGGCTGCAGGGCCCCAGCCGCACGAAGGAAATGACTGGCATCTGGGCAAGTACCAGGCTGTCCTCTATGAACCCTCTGCTCTTGGCCAGGGAGTGCGACCTCCACTTCTTCACAATATCCCGCATGGCCCACAGTAGGAGAGTGCACTTGGGGGTGTCGAGGGGTGGGAGCAGCAGAGGGAGGGCAAACTGGCACATGGCCATTTTGGACAGGATCTCCTGTTGCAGGAAGCTGTCTGAGCAATGAAGGACGGCGCACAGCACATCCAGGGGGTGCAGCGAAGCTCCGGTGGTGGATTCCCCCAGAGAAAATACGTCCCTCTCCATGTCACCTTCCTCATCCTCACTTGAGTCATCCTGCGACGGCTCACGTGCAAGGCTGGTGTTTCTGGCCGTCCCTTTCAGAGCCATGATGTTTCTGAGAAAATGCCACGGTAAATCTTCCAGTGTGTGAGGAGTCCGGTCCTCGAGACTTTCTGCCCTGATTTCCAGGATGTCATTCAGCTGGAGCTTCTGCTTTTTCAGTTTCTTGAGCCTCAGCATAGACAGGACTCTTTCTAAGGCTCGTCTCCTCCCTGCAGAAGAAAAGCAAGATGTTACCACCTGGGCAATGGGGGGCCTATTGTTGTGAGTGGATTTTGCAATATAGAAGTAAGGCCATTTCTTTTACGTTTAACCTCAATACATAGGAGCGGACACAGCACGTACTAGACAGTTGAAAAGAGAAGTGCTGTGTAAGGGCTACTGATAAGATACGAAACTAGCTGAATCCGGTCAAGAAGGAACCTTGAAAGAAGTACAAGGATTGTTTTTAGAAGAGGCAGACTATTTGGTGAGAGAATATAGAGCATGCAGTCACGAGGGTTAAACCTCGGTATTCACGTGAACAACGTAACCAGACTGGATAGAGTAGAAGTTTAGTTAGTAAATGGTTGGGTATTTTCGCAAGCACAAGCCAATGCTAATGTACTAAGAAAGGTATAAAAGAAAATGATATCTAATAGGTGGGGTCCCTCCTTTGGAGTGTCCAACAGCAACCATTTTTTACTCTTATGTTCCCCGTTTCATTTTCTTTTTTCTCATCCTAAACACATCATTCTCTGGGCCCATGAGTGTTGAACTCAATATGGTCAGAGGTTCAAAGGAATCCATTCCTACTTTGCTCTATTAAGTAAATGATTCCCTGTGGGTGCGCCTACATGTGCACACAGTAACCGAAATAACTGTGCAATACGGGTGCACGTCTACACATGCACACCCATACTGCACGGTAAATATGGCGACTTAGGCCTGCCACTTTGAGTGTAAATTTGATACCTGCATCATGCACGTAGCAAATTGTTGTCCAATTAATTACTGCGCAGCAACGCACATAAAGAAAAAGTTGACGTGGAAATTCTTCACCTGAGGTGAAACAAAAATCATTTGGTCCATCCAAAAATATACATATATTTTTCCTTCCCTCTGGAATTGTCTTTTGTAGACAATTTTATATTGTTTAGGTTTCAAGCTGGAAGTGACCTCTTGGGTCTTTGACACTAGTCCCATACTGCGCTCCAAAATGGACCGAGAGCAAATGTCAAATCTTGGAATCCTCTGTAAAAATGGGATTTCTGATCTCCTACCGACCCTACCTATAGTTTATAACACGTACTCATACACTAATACTGGATTTCTGTTCTCTTACCAAACCTCCCTATAATTTGTAACATTTATTCATGCACTAATACTGGATCCTTTTGGTCCTCTGCAGATTAATGATATGGAGGACCCCTGGGAGCTGGGGGCATATGCAGCGTGGAGATCCAGCAACCGTTTCCCCACAACACTACAGCTGGGGCACTTGGCTTGGCAGAGGGATTAAGAAAGCATTGCCTGGGCTTTACCTGCATTAAACTTTGCAGGAGATGCTTCTGAAGTCTCTGACTCGATTCCTTCCATTGATGCATCATCTCCCAGAGTCTCTGCTCGCCTGGATACATCAGAGCCCGGAAACATAGCAGCTTGGCCCCCCGCTAAGAATCGAGAGGAAAAGAGCAAGCTTACTCAGGAGGAGTATGTGATATCAGTGTCCCTGGCACATATCCCACCGCCCCACATTAGAAGGCTTGAGACTGAGAAAGAAAGCACCAGCCCAAAACGCCCCATCGCAAGGGGTCTACAGCCCATGGGAGCACAACCAACCACTTCTATTGCTCTAACAACAGACAAAGCAGCTATCACCAGGCCAAACCTGGACGATGCCAGGGCTGGATCTCTTCCAGGGCCTCTCTCATTGAGCCCCTCACATCTCTCTTCCTAAAAGTCCGTCTATTACCCAGCGCCCAGGCTCCTAGCCCTCCCTGCCCTAGCCCACTAGCTTTCACCCCGCTCCCAGCTCTGCGGATTGAACCCAGTGTCCTGGCTCAGAAGGCACCTTGTCTCTAACTCACCAGACCCTGCTACTCTTACAGAGCTGAGACAGAGCCCAGGGAGGCTACAAAACACAGATATCACATGTGAACCTGCCCCGGGGAAGTCAGGGGGACAACGACAGCCTGCTTCTGTAGAAAGTTAATAGCTCCATAAGAGATCTTCAAAGGAAGGCAACCCTCCCCCTCCCCACCAAGTCCATACCAGTCTGTCCACGGGGGAAAATTCCCTCCTGACCCCAACGCAGCATCGGTCTGACCCCGAGCAGAAGGGCAAGACCCTCTAACCGGGAGAACTGGCACATTTCAGTCAAAATCCCCAGCAGCCAACACCCAATGCCTCTGAGGAAGGCTTAAAAATATCTGGATACATGTAGCAGAAAGTGGGGGACACATATTCCCTCCCAGCTCCATTTGGCAACCAGCAAAGCCCAGACGCCTGGGTAATCCCCATAGGGATCTATGGCTAGGCCTAGATCATCCCTAACCAGTGCCTGCCCAATCACTTCTTGAACACCTCCAGGGATGGACAACTTCCCGAGGTATCTATTCCACTGCCAAAATGTTTGAACAATGTGGTAGCAGAATAGAAAAAGAAAAGTTGCTAACATTTTCCAGATAGGCTTTGCAGAACCACCCAACTTTCCATGCTCTCTTCCTTGCTTTCCTTATCTGGGCAGGATCTCTCTCTAGAGCCTATGGAACAACCAAAGGTTAAGTAGGTTAGTTTTTGTCCAGACATCCAACTAAAGAGCCCCTCATCACACTGCCATGCACTGGGACGAGTACTTGAAGGCCAGGAAAGGCTGCTTGCAACACCCCCCACTGACACCGAGCTCAGGGTGGCATTCCCTGCCAGCACCGTGGATCTCATTGGCACAGCAGAAATGCTCCTTGCCAAGACTGGACACCAGCCAGCCCTCCTCTTTCCAGCCATCACCTAACTAAGCAAAGAACTGGACCTTTTCCTGCATCTAGCCCAATTTCACACCCGCTGCATGGTAGGAAGTGTTGTGTACCTTCAGCATCTCCTCTCTCCCAGGGCCCAGCATCTCCTCTCATCCCAAAGGACATGGCACCTTCTGGAGCCTCCAGATGGGGTTTCGCTGTGACTTTTTGATCCTCTGTATCTACCTTCATAGGAAAGGGACCTGCTGGCTTCCCCATGTCATTTTTCTCAATGGACAGCATCCCTTCTGAAGCCGCTCCTTGACTTTTCTCTTGTAGTGTGTCACCCTCTGGATTCTCCTGCCTGTGTTTTCTCACAGGGATTTGAGTCTTCAGAGCATCGCCATTCATGGGGGAGGCACCTTCTGGATGGTCTCTCTCGTTTCTCTCAAGGGGCGAATGGCTTCCTGCTTCCTCTAGATCGCGTCTCTTGGAGGTTAGGACATTTTCTGGGTCTTCCAAGGGAGTGTCGCCCGTGGGCAAGGCATCTTCTGGCTTCTCCAGATCATTTCTCTCTCCAGGTAGGGCTCCTTCTGGAGGCTGGGGCTGCCCCTCCTCTGAGGAGGAGGCCCCAGCCAGATCTTGAGATTTGTCCCTGTGATGTGAGGACCCTACAAGAAAGAAATGTAGGAGATTTGTCCCTGTGATGTGTGCCCCACTAGGGCATTTCTTACATGAAGGAGAAGGGTCTCCATGGACTTTTCCACCTGCATGGAGAGAATTTATTATTGCTTGGGGTTAACAGAGCAGCAAGAAAAAGAGCTAAAAACATAGTGGATGCTTTGCAGTGGAGAAGGCTACAGGCTGGGGTAAAGGGCCAGGTCCAAAGTCAGCTGGGAGAGAAAGGATGCAATAGCAGGGTGGTGGGGGCTCCAGTCTAGTGAGAATCAAGGTGTCCTGGCTGCCCTGCCCCTCCACAGCTGGGACAACTCAGCTTCTGCTCTAGCCCACCAGCTCCCCTGCCCTTCCCTTATCTGGGCTTACCAGGCTGCAGGGGCCAGAGATCAGGGGGCAGGTCTGGAAAAAGTCTTTGCAGGCAATTCAGGAGCTGCTGGCAGCTGTCCTCCCCCTTCCTCTGCACCTTCACCAGCAACCGCCGGACCTTCTCCCGGGGCTCAGCGCAGGCCTCTAGCACCTCGTACTCCTCTTCTGTGATGATGCCCAGGGCGGCCACCTCATCCAGGAGCAGCTCAGTTTCCGCAGGGAGATGGGCCAGGAGGGCCGCTCGCCCGCGGCTGATGGCCTCGACGGCCATGGCTGAGCTGAGCAATCACAGCAGGGGGGAGGCTGTGAAAGGGGGATCAACATGGCCAAGGCCCCTTCTCTGCTCCCAGCCCCACATCCATCCACCTCTGTGGTGCCTGACAATGCCCCTCACCGGGCCCAGCCTGCTCGCGGCCCCCATCCTCCCCCATTCCACCTGCTACGTGCCCCCACCAAGCCCCATGCCCCTTCCCCCTGACAAACTCCTATGCCCTCATGCCCTCCACCCCTACACACCCCCTGCCCCATGCCCCCATAAAGCCCCCCATGCCACTTGCACCCCATGACCTGCACTAACTCCCCAACACACACCCTGCCCCATGCCCCCACCAACCCCATGCCCCCCTGCCCCAACAACCTCCCTTCCCCCACCTCCATGCCCCTCCTGCCCCATGCCTCCCATCATGCCTGCACCAACCCACACCTCCCCTGTGCCCTGACCAACCCCTGCCCCCTCACCAATCCTCCTACCCCAATGCCCCCGCCACATGCCTCCCATCATATGCCCAACCCCCACACCTCCCTTGCTCCCCCAATATCCCCCTGCCCTATGCCTCCCACTATAACCCTCAACCTCTCCACGCCTCCCCTGCTATTCCACCAGCCACACCAGCCCCATGCCCCAACCCCCACTTCCCCATGCCCTGCACTGTCACATGCCTCCCAGCATGCCCCCAAACCTCCCTCCACACCTCCCCTCCTCCCCTAGCCCCATGCCCCCCAACCACCTGCCCCATACCTTCCACTATGCCCCCAACACCCACACACTTCCATAATCCCTGCACGCCCCCCTGCCCCCTGTCACCACACTCTGCTCCTCACTCCGGGTCCCTTCTGGCTGCCGCTCCGGAGCTGGGACAGGGAAACGAAAGTGAAATGAAAGTGCAGGAGCTGCGGACACCGTGCTACACCCTGGTAGGTGATACCAGTCCGGTAGGCAGAGGGGGCAGGTTTCCCCCCTCCCTCAGGAATGCAGCCATCTCAGGTTACCTAAAGAAATAGTGTAAAGGTGTGTCTCCTCTGCTGGGCCCATCCTAATCACATTGTCACAGCAGAGATTTCAGGGAGAAACAAAGGTGGCTTCCTGCCACAGAGCCTGCCCAGGGAGCTGTGCATGTGGGGTTCAGCTCTGATTTGGCTCGCAAAATCCCCCCAACTGCTCAGAAAGGGGCAATTCAAGAGCAAGAATGCATTTTGTGGGGCTTTGACTTGTGATACAAGTGCCCCTTGGCCACAGATACCCCGCTGTAGTTTGTTTCCCTGGTATGGGACCATTTATCCTTCCTTCCCTGCCATCCCCCCTGTACTCACCCATGGGCAGCACTCTAGACATGGGAAAAGAGATTCGAGGGGCACATCTACACATGCATTTGAGTACCTGTGTGATAACAGGCACTAACTTTATGTGCTGTAATTGGTGCTACTGTGCAGTAACATTATAACTTGCCAAACACCCCCACCCCATGGTGCACAGCCCACACTGCCAGCAGCAGCAGTCAGTGGCAGATCCTCAGGGTGCTGCTGTCCAGGGCAGGCAGAGCCCCCCCACACTATGCCCCATGGCATGGGCAACTGGTGCTGCCTTAGTCAGGGGGTGCATGTGCACACCTGAGCACCCCCTACGTGTAGCCACTGTCCCCATGGGCTCAAAGTTGCCTGCCAGCAGGCCAAACTGGGCTGGCTCTGTGCTTCCACGTGCAGCCCCTGGGATTCGTGGGAGCTGCACGCTGCTGGGGGCTCTGCCTGTTGTAGCTAGGAGCCCCACAAGGGCCTGCCAATGGCAGGAGCTGTGCAGGAAGTGGGGGGGGGGGTGGTAAGGGAACTCATACCCACCCACAAACCCCACACCCCCACTTCACAACCCCTTGCTCACAACCCTCCTACACCCCCACACCCCCGACACCTTCACAAACCCACGCCCACCCCCCAACACCCACCCCCAACTGCACCCCACACCCAAGTACCTGCATATATTTCTAAACAAGGTTCAAATAGTGTTATATTTAGTTTAATTTGTAAAAGACAAAAACAAATTGCCATGCATTTAGCATCATTCCAGATATTTGTGTGTGTGTGCACATGATTCGCCAGGGTGTATCTAGTTAGAGCTGGCCCTGCTTGGAGCAGGGGGTTGGCTGGGCTCCCTTGCAGCCCCCCGAGCCTGTGCTTGCGGAGGGCAGTGCTGCTTCTAGGCTCAGCTCTGCTGGCCAGCGCTCTCCTCCCGGAGTGTGTCCGCACCTCAAAGCCCCCGTCCGCAGCGCATGGAGGGCAGGAGGCAGGTGCAGGACCCCCTGCTCTGTCTGCAGTCCCTGTGGCCCGTGCCCCCTCCCCAATGCCCCTGCAGCAGGCGGAGCTGAGCACAGGATGTGATGCCGCTTCCTGAGCCCGGAGCTCCCTCCCTGGCCTGCCTGCCTGCAGGAGGAGCGAGCCCACAGAGCAGCCCCTGGGGACCTGCCCTGCCTGCGCCCCCACCCGGCCCCCGGCTGCCGGTCAGGATTGCAGAGCACCAGCAGGGCTCAGGCTGCCGGTTGGGAGCCAGCGGGGTTGGATGAGAGGTGGAGGATGGGCGGGGTGGAGGGCACTGGGGGGGAAGGGCAGGGGCAGGGGGGCTCTGCTTGTTCTGGGCAAGCGGTGCCAGGCTGCAGCCCAGGATGCTGGTGCCTGTGAAGCTCCTGATGGCAGGGGGGAAGCAGTGGGCTCATGGGGGGAAGGGGTTGGGTCCTGACTCATGATAACAGTTGTTGTCTCCTCCTCCCATCGTGGCTGCAGCCTCCAGTGAAGATGGAGGAGCAGGACCCGGCTGGCCCTGAGCCCAGGGCAGGAGCTGAGGTGGCAGGGCAAGCCTCTCATGCTGTGCAGGCAGGGACAGGCGGCGCATGCCTGAGGTGGGCAGCACGACGGGTCAAACAGGAGCTGGAGGAGCCCGTCCGGCACTGGCAGGTGAGTGTCTCTGTGCTGAGGCTGTCTTGTCAAATGTAGCACTGGGGTCAGCCCACCTGGACCAGGGTGTCTGCCCCAAGGGGCTGCAGGAGGTTTGCAGTCACCTGCGGGAGCCCCAGCGCCGCAGCAAGGAGCAGATGCTGGAGCTGGTGGTGCTGGAGCAGTTCCTGGCCGTCCTGCCCCAGGAGATGGAAAGCTGAGAGTTGGGACATGGCGTGGAGACCTGCGTTAAGGCTGTGGCACTGGCTGAAAGGTTTTGGCTGGGGCAGCAGGGGCATGAGACTCCAGGAGACAGCATTTTACCCTGGTCATCAATGCTGCCTCCCCATCTCTGTGTGTCTGGGGAGCCAGCACCATCTCTTCCAGCTCCCAGTGACGTGGTTGTCTTGTCCCTAGGTTATAGCCCACAGGCAGCTCAAGGACATGGCCTTGGACATGGAGAGACCTGGAGCATTGCGGGAACCTCTCTGCTCCTGGCTGGGGCAGCTTCAGTCCTGCGCTGGGCACGTGGTGCTGGAGGAAGCAGGTTGGGGGGACACCCCAGGGTCCCAGGAGGAGCTGCCTTGTGTTCCCAAAGAGGAGCCCACACCCCACCAGGAGCCAGGTAATGTGCCAGAGGTCTGGGTCCAGGTCCTGGGGAGCCCCTGGCACTGCTGCCTGCCTGGCGCTTCAGCACCTGGAGTGAGGGGCCGGGAGCAGTGGGAAAATCCAGTATCTCTCTGGGTCTCATAATGCTACTGTGATAAATATTGATGGTTTGAGGCCCAGTTGCTCTTGTTAATGGGGTGCACCTCCAGCCCCGCAGTGGCTGCACTACCCCCATCTGCCTCCCCCAGCTCCCTAATCTGTCTCCTCTCTCCTGCCTGCCACATCTTGAGGTTAGACTTAAAATGTGTAGGGTTACACATGCAAGCGCCGCAGCACTGGGCACTTCGAAAAACGCCTGGCGCGGCCATGCTTGCAATTGGATAATTGACAAAATGCACATCGGTGCTGAGCAAAGGGTGGCACTGTGCTTTAGATCTAAAACACATCGAAGGTGCTTTCATTCAAAAGTGCACTGCTGCCATCTCCCGCGCGCTGGCATGCATTTCGCTGCTTATACAACTGAGCGCGGCGTGGCACAGGTCGCATCAGCTCCCATGCAGAGCAGACCTGATTTTCTTATGGCAGGGTTAGGGTGTCTTACTTCAAAAGCGCACCACCACCATTTCCCCTGCAGCACTGTGCATTTTGCCACGTGTACAACTGCAAACGAGGGAGCACAGTGAGTGTCAGCTCATGTGCAGAGCAGACTCGATTAATCGAGTCTGCTGCGACGCACTGGATCTCCAGCCCGTCCAGGCACGAAACGGTATGTGTATAAATGCCCTGGGGTTTCCTAATGGCTTTGGGCTGGGTTGTTGACAGGTAACCCCATTCCTGTGTCCTCCTGCAGATTCCCCCGTCACAGAGGAGACCTGGGACTCATCGGCAGAGGAAAGCTCTTTGGGCTGGTTCCTTGGACCCGGCCTTTTGCTAGAGGCAGGTAAGAGGGAGCGAGTCTGCCCTTTCCAGCAGGCTGGGAGACATGGCCTGTCAGCGGCAAACACTTGTCAGCTTCAGTGTTTTGCTGAGGATCAAGTCAGCGTGTTGCCTTTTCTGCCAGCACCCCCTAGAAGCCACCTGCACCCCCTGAAGCAAGTGGCCCTGTTCATTCCCTCTTCTTCCCCTGCAACGTGGATCCTGATTCAGCACCAGGGTCTCCCCCTACCCCAAGTTGCATCTCCTGCAGGGAGTGATGTCCATGGCTGCCGCTTCAATCAAGGGCAGAGTCACTGCAACTCACCTCCAACGTCATGGCCATGGAGGTCTATTAGAAGACCTGTAGGACTTTAACTCTTCCACCTTTCTCCTGTCTCGCACACAGAGACCTGGGGCTGACTGAGGGCCACAGCAGCATGAAAGAGGAGCAGGGCTTTGCCTTTGCCGATGGCACAGGAGTGACCCTATATCTTCTCTTGCTCACTCAGCAGGTGCAGGATCCCTGAGCACCGCCGAGGAGCAGCCTCCCGAGGCAGGGTCTGCCAGCCTGGTGCTGCTGAGACCGTCCTCCATAAGACCTGGGGAGAGGGGCTTCCTGACATCTGAGCCAGGCCAGGTGCTGGAGAGGCAGGGCTGGTGCCCACAGCAGAGAGAGAGCACAGCCACGAGCAAGGTACAGGCTCCTGTGGGGTATGAGTGGAGCCAGAGTGTGTGTCAGCATGTGCAAGAGCCCAAGTGTGGGCGTTTGGTACGTGGGCTATTGTGGTGTGGTTTCACACCCCCCCACCCCATCTTTTTTCTGACTCGAGGAGTTAATAGGCATGGTGTCCTGTGAAGATACACCGAAGGATAAAGGATGGACGCTCTGAAGGGGCACGGTATTAGAAACCTAACAAGAAATATCGTGCAGACACAATGAAAGCACAAGAAGAACGGCCAGGGACCATTGGGGCTGCACAAAGGGCTCCTAACGTGCCACAAATGCAAAAGGAAAGCATACAGGTGATGGCAGAATGGGCACCTGCCCACCAGGGAAGTGGACCAGGAAATACCCACAACCTACAGGGACCAAATCAGGTTGGCAAAGATAAAGAATGCGCTGCGCCTGGCAAGGACGGTTAACAAAAAGAAGAAAATATGCTGGCCAAAAAAGAAAGACCAAGGAAGCCGTGGATCCATTGTCAACTAGCCAAGGAGATGCAAAGGAAATGGAGCTACTCAGCAGGTCCTTTTTCTCAGTCTTCACGACATTGTAAACTGCAGCCAGACACCTAATAAGGATTATTTGGATAAAAAAGGGGGCAAGCTGAGGGATGAGATAACAAGGCAGAGGGTTGGAGAGGTCCCGATTCATAGATTCATAGATTCATAGATGCTAGGGTCGGAAGGGACCTCAATAGATCATCGAGTCCGACCCCCTGCATAAGCAGGAAAGAGTGCTGGGCCTACAATACCCCAGCTAGATACACATCTAACCTTCGCTTGAAGACCCCCAGGGTAGGGGAGAGCACCACCTCCCTTGGGAGCCCGTTCCAGACCTTGGCCACTCGAACTGTGAAGAAGTTCCTCCTAATATCCAATCTAAATCTGCTCTCTTCTAGCTTGTGGCCATTATTTCTTGTAACCCCCGGGGGGGCCTTGGTGAATAAATACTCACCAATTCCCTTCTGTGCCCCCCGATGAATTTATAGGCAGCCACCAGGTCGCCTCTCAACCTTCTCTTGCGGAGGCTGAAAAGGTCCAGTTTCTCTAGTCTCTCCTCGTAGGGCTTGGCCTGCAGGCCCTTAACCATATGAGTGGCCCTTCTCTGGACCCTCTCCAGGTTATCCGCATCCTTCGTGAAGTGCGGCGCCCAGAATTGCACGCAGTACTCCAGCTGCGGTCTGACCAGCGCCCGATAGAGGGGAAGTATCACCTCCTTGGACCTATTTGTCATGCATCTGCTGATGCACGATAAAGTGCCATTGGCTTTTCTGATGGTTTCGTCACACTGCCGACTCATGTTCATCTTGGAGTCCACTAGGACTCCAAGATCCCTTTCTACTTCCGTGCCACCCAGCAGGTCATTTCCTAGGCTGTAGGTGTGCTGGACATTTTTCCTCCCTAGATGCAGCACTTTGCATTTCTCCTTGTTGAACTGCATTCTGTTGTTTTCTGCCCACTTGTCTAACCTGTCCAGGTCTGCTTGCAGCTGTTCCCTGCCCTCCGGCGTGTCCACTTCGCCCCATAGCTTAGTGTCATCTGCAAACTTGGACAGAGTACATTTCACTCCCTCATCCAAGTCGCTGATGAAGACATTAAACAGTATCGGTCCAAGGACCGAGCCCTGTGGGACCCCACTGCCCACACCCCTCCAGGTCGAAACCGACCCATCCACCACGACTCTCTGGGTGCGACCCTCCAGCCAATTCTCCACCCACTGGACTGTGCATTCATCCAAGTCACAGCCCCTTAACTTGTTCACCAGTATGGGGTGGGATACCGTGTCAAAGGCCTTCTTGAAGTCCAAGTATACGACATCCACCCCACCTCCTGTGTCGAGGCGTTTTGTAACCTGGTCATAAAAAGAGACTAGATTGGTCAGGCACGATCTGCCTGCCACGAACCCATGCTGGTTTCCCCTCAGCATAATTTGTCCTGCCGGGCTCTCACAAATGTGAGCCTTGATAATTTTTTCAAAGACTTTGCCAAGGATGGAGGTGAGACTAATTGGCCTATAGTTGCCCGGGTCCTCCTTCCTCCCCTTCTTGAAAATGGGAACCACATTGGCCCTTTTCCAGTCCTCTGGGACTTGACCCGTGCGCCACGAGCATTCAAATATTCCCGCCAGTGGCTCTGCAATGATGTCAGCCAGTGCTTTCAGTACCCTCGGATGGAGTTCATCCGGGCCTGCCGACTTAAAGGCATCCAGTTCTTCCAAGTGACCCTGCACCACCTCAGGGTCCACGCATGGAAGTCTGGTGCCTTGCTGCTGCCTCCCTACACTCCCAGTGAGAGACTTGTCATGCCTCTCGCTTAGGAACACTGAGGCGAAGAACTCGTTGAGGAGTTCAGCCTTGTCCCCTCTGTCCGTCACCAATTGTTTCTGCCCATTTAGCAGAGGTCGTATTCCTCCCTGAGCCTTCCTTTTACTCCCTATATATCTAAAAAACAATTTCTTATTGTCTTTTACTTGGGTTGCCATCCTCAGCTCCATGGTAGCTTTGGCCTGTCTAACTGCCTCCCTACAAGCGAGAGCAGAAGAGGTATATTCCTCTTTGGTGATCTCTCCCTGTTTCCACTTTTTATGTGCTCCCCTTTTGGCCCTTAGTCTGCCCTGGATTTCTCTGGTCAGCCAGGGAAGCCTCCTGGCCCCTTTCCCTCTTTTACCTCTCACGGGGATCGTCTCGCTTTGTGCTCGAAGGATAGTTTCCTTAAGGCACAGCCACCCTTCTTGGGCTCCCATCATTTCAAAACTACTACTCTGCAGTGCGTCCTTCACTAATCGCCTGAGTTCACTGAAATCAGCTTTCCTAAAGTCCAGCACGTTCACCCTACTAGTTACCTTACCCACTCGACGCCTTATGTTGAATTGTATTTTTAGGTGATCACTGTCCCCCAGATGGCTACCGATCTGTAGGTCCCCTACTATGTCATCCCCCGTTGCCAATACCAGATCCAGTAAGGCATTCCCCCTAGTGGGACCATGTACCTCCTGCGCCAGGTGGAGGTCCTGTACACAGGTTAGAAACCTGCGTGAGCGGTGGGACTTTGCTGTCTGTGTCTCCCAGCAGAAGTCCGGGTAGTTTAGGTCCCCCATGACCACCGCCTCTTTAGCTTTTATGGTCTCCGAGAGTTGCCTCAGGAGCCCCAAATCTATTTCTTCCCCTTGATGTGGGGGTCTGTAGCAGACCCCTACCACCAAATCCTTTTCTCCTTGCCCCCCATGTAGCCTAACCCACAGTCCTTCTACTTCCTCATCCTTTGATTCTGTCTTGATGAGGGTTGATGTATATTGCTCCTTGACATAGAGCGCAACCCCTCCCCCCTTTTTCCCCACCCTGTCCTTTCTGTACAATCTATAGCCCTCAATATGTACCGCCCAGTCATGGGATGAATCCCACCAGGTTTCCGATGGGTGTGAATGAATTCAAGTCAGCGGAGCCGGATGAACCTCACCCCAGGGGACTGGAGCAACTGGCAGAGGAGATCTCAGAGCCCTTGGCAGTACTTTTCATGAGGTCATGAGAAAAGGACCAGGTACCAGAGGTCTGGGAAAGGGCCAGTGTGGCTCTCTCTGTATACAAAGGAGGCCCCAGGGAAACTACAGACCAGTTAGCCTCACCTCAATTTCTGGGGAGTTACTGGAGCATATCCTAAGGAAAGCCATTTGCCAGCATCGGGAGGAGGGAAGGCTGATCACAAGCAGCCGGCGTGGCCTGCCAAAGCAAACTTGATTTCTGTCTTGGATGGAGTGACGACTTGGGTGGGTAAAGGGAGTGCTGTGGATATGGTGGAGCTGTACTTCAGCAAGGCTTTTGACAAAGTCCCACATGTCCTTCTCATAAACAAATTGAAGACATGTGGGCTAGATGAACCTACTATAAGGTAGACACATAACTGGCTCGATAGTCCCAAGCAAAGAGTGGTTGTATAAGAGGGCTGGGATAGGGATGATCCTGTCTCAGGTTGGGGTTTGGACTAGATGACCACTGGAAGTCCCATCAAGCCCAATTTCTCCAGGATTTATGAAGGGTTGGGGGTTAGAGACCTGGAGAGAAAACTTCACCAGCGAGCAGCTGCATCCAAACTGAGGTGGCAAGGAGGGCCTCAGGGGAAGCAGCACGGTACAGATAGCCCCAGGGGCTGGGACTGGAAGCACTGGTCTTGGCAACTCTAGGTTCAGAGGTCCCTGCCTCTGGAAGTGCTGCCTCTAAAAGGCAACAATTTAGGGCTGTGGTTCCCAGGAAAGAGCTCCTCTGGGCACTGTGTGACACCCAGCCAGCACCCAGAAGCATGGGGTGAGGGTCTCCTCGGCTGACCCCACCTGGTCCCTCCCCCTTGAGGTGCATCCAGGGGCTCTGCACCTAAGTCCAGCCAGGTCCCTCCATCCTTGCCAGTGCCATGGTGGTATCATGAGCTGGCATTTTGCTAGGAGTGAGCAGGACATTGGTTCACCCGCTTTACCTGTGCCATGTTAGGTGCTAACCACTGGAGGAAAACCCGACATTGGAGCAACCTGCAGAAAAAATCTAAATTAATCCCTGAGATCCCTGCCCAAGAGCCACATGGGAAGGAAAAGGAGACTCCTAATACTAAGCTTCAGGGGCTCAGTGTTTCCTGGGGAGGTGCATGGTGGAGAAAGAGAAATTCGGGGGTCCCCCAGCCCAGGAACAGGGCTCTCCCTGTGAGTCTCTGCCCTAAAAACAGCTTCTCCAAGGGACACTCGGGACACCTTCGCTCTGCCGGTGTCATTAAGGTTGGGCAGCACCCCCAGGGTAAGCACAGCAGGTAATAACAGAGGGAAGAGCTGCGGCAAGTACATGGCTGACGTGAGCTAAAGCAGAAAAATGCGCTGCTCCATCTGCAGAGCTATGTCCACACCAGCCCCGTTGCTGGAGCAGCTGTGTTAGTGGAGGCATAGGAAATTCGACAGAGTGAAGCTGGCAAATCTTTGCGGTGCAAAGTGGGAGTTGGGGCTGCGGGGGCTGGAGGATGCTGGAGCAGAATGGATGATGGTGGGATGCTTGTGTTGCAGCTCTCGGAGGCCTTTGAGGACGTGGCCCTATACTTCACCTGGAACGAGTGGGCGCTGCTAGAAGCTGGAGATAAGATGCTTTACCGGGACCAGATGCTGAAGAATTACCAAGCCCTTTTCTCCCTGGGTAAAGTTTTATTTCTTGTGTTTTCCCCAGAACCATTGCTCAGTGGGTGCATCTACATGAGATGCTAACTGCTCGGTAGCCTAATAACACTGCGCAGTAGCGTGCTGGGCAAAACCTGTTCCAATATGCTACTGTGCAGTAGTATTAGGCTACTGCACCATTAGTGTCTGAAAACCCCCCGTGTGCTGGTGCTAGTGCACAGGAGTGCCAGTTACTGTGCATGGATTTAGGGCTTGCTTATACAAGTTTCAACCGTAATGCTCAGTAACTATGCCGCATTAATGAATGTGTAGATGCATCTACTATGTAAAATGAAAAATGTCCCATTTTTCTCCTGGTGTTTCTACAAGCTGAATTTTGGCTGGTAATTTAAATCCACTTGCTACCCACGCTTCTGTCATTGCTCACGCTTCTTCATTTTGTTTTCTCCTGTCCACCTCCTTTGATCTAGTTGCTTTCACTGGGGTCTTCCCTCTGGTCCAACTCCTGTTGCTTCTGTGTTCAGCAGCTTATTTTCAAGATGATCTGTTTGCCCTCCCTGTGTGTTCATACCATTTCATTGTGCATAAATATTTTCTTTGGCAATTATTCCAGCCTCCTCACTCTCTTTCCTATGGTATCTGGCCCAGACACTTAACAATCCTAGCACGCACATTTCAGCACTATCTAAATCCTGTGTCTTCTCCTTCCCCAATGTAAGTTAATGGAGGTCTTATCAGTGTCACTGCTACAGCACATGGTTTTTCCATTTCCTCAACTTCTCCTCTAGTGACATGTGTACACGTGGTAGGACACAGGGATGTCTAAGGAGCCCCTGTAAGATTCTGCACACATTCCCTTCAAACATCTTCCTCCATGGACCACAGTCTTCATCTGCATGGACCACAGAGTCAGGGTTCATCATATTTGCCTTATGACTCATGCTTTCAAGTTCATTCTACCATTCCCTAAAGTTGTCCTAAAATCTCTTTTCATATCCAGAAGTCCCTTGTAAATATATGACCCATGGTGCCGATCGTTTGAGATCTTCATAACACCTAGCCCTGGAATAAGAAAAAATGAACTAAGTGTAGAGCCCTGTTAAAAACTCATTCCCTAAGGAGCTTCATTATAGGTGCTGGTTCTGACTTAGATGGTGTACACATCTTTTGCTAGGCAGGTGTACTTTTCTGGTGCTTTCTTATTTTTCCTCAGTCTCCAGCAATGGTGACAGAAAACAGAACAAAGAGCAATGGTCTCAAGCTGCAGGAAGGGAAGTTTAGGTTAGATATTAGGACAAACTTTCTCACTAGGAGGGTGGTAACTGATACAGATTACCCAGAAAGGTAGTGGACTCTCCATCCTTGGAGATTTTTACCACCCAGCTAGCCAAAGCCTTGGCTGGGATGATGCAGTTGGGGCTGGTCCTGTTTTGAGCAAGGGGTTGGACTAGATGTGACCTCCTGAGGTCCCTTCCAGCTCTAATTTCTATGATCCTGTGACCTGCTCAGATGCTTTCTTCCAGATCAATAAAGGCCATCTGTAACAGCATATTGCTTTCTGTACTTTTCTTGTACTTTCCCTTTCTAAAAACCAAACTGACTATCACTGATTCATGTGCTTCTGTTGATTCTGGCTGTACTAACTTTTCTATCAGTTTTGAATGAATGGCTAAGTAACTTGTATTCTCCTGTCACTGGGACTTTGGTAGTTACTCCCCTGTTGTTTAAAGAAGAAAAGCATAGTGATATTATACTTAGTCACCATTAAAGTCTTTTATCCTGTACAATTTTCTTCGTTAAGTACAGAACACGCCATTCCCCTGCACCTCCTAATACATTAGGGACTTCCACAGGTTGAGTACATGAACTTGCTGTTTAACATTTTTGTTTCATTTTCATCTTTTTCAACGTGCTGACTAGTTTCCTGATTCTCTGTGCACTGTGAGCTGGGTTGAATAATGCCACACTCCGGCCTTTTACGTTCTGTAAAAAAAAGCCGTCTTCTTCCTTCTTTTGGCCATATCCATACTGCAAGCAGGCTATATCATAAATACATATGCATTTATGCAACCTGTGCATTATCTCCTGTGACAATCAGCTCATTGCATGAACAAGCTGCTATACTTGCCTCTACATCTGTTATCCTTTTCTATGCAGTGCCAAACTGAATTACTCTCTCTCCTATGTACAGAGACTCATTGTCATCAGTCTATCATTGACTTTTCCCTTCCAAGACTCATCACTGCAAATTTTTATTGAGAATAAATCATTTCCATTTTTTTTTCCGCCTGGAATTACATGGATAAGATAGGCTGTGTCCATCCACGAGTGTGTTCATGTTCTTTCTCTTCATTTCAGTATCTTGAAAATATGTAAAAGCTTTCCCTGTCTTCTTTACAAATCGCTCCAGCTCTGCTCACTTTCCATACAACTGTGGGTTGTATGCCCTTCATGTACTTCTGAGAGATTGATGCTTTATATTTCATCAGATCATCTTTCCACTTGGATGATAGAGACCATCTTCTATTGAAGGTCTCTGCCTATAGTGGCTTCTCTTTTCTCCTAAATGTCTCCTTCCCTTTTCTTTTGGGTCCCCATTAGAAATCTTGAGTCTTTTGGTTCCTTTTGCCAAGTCCCAAGTGGGTCCTGGGTGGTGGAATAATCACCCTTTGCACACTCCCCAACGCAGGATACCAAGGTCCCACACCAGACTTGATCTGCCGCATCCAGCAAGGGGAGATGGAGCTCTGGGTCAGTGATTTGGAGGAAGCTGGAGAAAGCTCATTGTCTGAAGACTCGTCCCCGGGTGAGCCTTGAAAATCCCTTCCCCGCTCCACCCACACCTCAGCGCAGGACCCGGTGGGGCTGGAAACCTAAACACTTGCCTTGAGTTGCTGCCCCAAGGTCCTGACATAGCACAGCTTAGCCAAATGTGTGTTGTCCAGGTAGGTGCGCGAGTTCAGCCAGGCCTGTGGATAGGCCCATGGGGGCAACGAGGAGGTGATCAGGGCACAGGTTACCCAAGTGTCAGGTCAGAGTCTGGGTCAGTGGAGCAAAGAGCATAGGACCAGGCTTCAGGAGAGCTGAGAAGGGAGATCCAAGAGGCATAGTCCAAGATATAAGCTGAAGTCATGGGCCAGGGGTCAGAAATTTGGTCCTGAGCTCCAGGGAGAACCCAAGATCAGGGTCAAGGAAGCCGCGCTCAGTTGAGATGCCAGGAAAATCAGAGAGCAGACCAGTGCTGAATTTCAGGGGAGATCCAAGATCAGGGTCAGAAAAAACCAAAGCTTGGGTAAGGAGTCAGGAAAATCGAGGAGAGCAGTGAATGCGAGGCTCCCGGGAACGGGCTAAGGCTGT
The DNA here is from genome assembly GCF_052110815.1 of Crocodylus siamensis. Taxonomy (NCBI): domain Eukaryota; kingdom Metazoa; phylum Chordata; order Crocodylia; family Crocodylidae; genus Crocodylus; species Crocodylus siamensis. The sequence continues at coordinate 26,246,799 of NC_143400.1, forward strand.
GTCACATTGCACCTGCCGCCAGAGGCCGCATGTGTATTTAAAAGAGGTGAATGGTGCTTTCAGCAGCTAATCTGGTTACGGAGAACCGGGGCAGTCACATCTGTGCTACTCTCATGCTTGGCCCAGCCAAGCCTGCTTGATCAGTCCTGCCTGTTTGCAGTGGGGGCAGATGACAGAACAAGGGGTTCAAATTGCAGCAAGGGGAGTTTAGGTTAGATATTAAGAAAAACTTTTTCACTAGGAGGGTGGTAAAGCACTGGAGCAGGTTACCCACAGAGGTGGCATCTCTAGCCTTGCAGCTGTTTAAGACCTGGATAGACGCAGCTTTGCCTGGGATGGTGTAGCTGGATCTGGTCCTGCTTTGAGCAGGGGGTTTGAGCTAGATGTGACCTCCTGAGGTCCCTTCAACCCTCATTTTTCTATGATTTGTTCATCCCTGGCAGCAAGTGTGTGTTCTCACTCCCTTCATTTCACTGATGTGAGGACAGGCCCCTTTTTCTTCCTCCAGTTAGGGCTAGTTAGCCATGAACTGCCCCTTCACCACGTATCACTCTCTTCCAGGGAGGCTGAGCCCAGGTCCCTAGGCAAGACGCTCTCTCATGAAAGGGGTGCCCACCCACAGGGAAGTCACAAAATGCGAGTGGCAAAGCTTAGGCTGCTGCTTTGATTTTAGGCACTGATCTGGCACCCCTGGGGTCCTGTAGGCTTGGATGTCCATTGTCTCTCAGCAATGTAACAGTTGATACCCCAGCCCACGGTGGCCATGCCTCTATAATGCCCTTTGGTAGGGCATGATGGGGTTTGAATTGCCCTATGGCAATTATGGTCAGCAAGAGCTCTTGGTGGCTCTAAAGGAGTGTGCCATAGGGAGGCTTTCACTCTGCCCACTGTTGCTAGTCCTATTGCTTAGTTTGAAGTGGATTTCCTCTCTGTAACAGTCAGGGGAATAAAACCAGTGTTTCATCATTATCTCAGTTGTATTAAATGGCTGCGAAGTGCAGGGGGGATTCAAAACTTCGATGCTTGGGGACATATAAACATCTCCTTGGCTGCTTGCGGACATGAAAAAGCCCCCAAAACAAGATAAAGCTTGCTTTATGGGAGAAGCAGCGTGTTATTTCAACCCGGGTCTGCAGCGTCTGTATAGGTTGGGTGTTTCAGCAGGGCTTTTTGGCGCTTTTATCGAAAGCTGATTCAGTCGGCCATTATATAAAAGTGCCAAAAGAGCCCCACTAAAGCTCCTGATCTATAGAGATGCTGCAGACCTGGGTCAAAGTCCCGCTTCTGAGTATGTGATGGGCTCCATGGGGGAGTGGACCAAATTTAAAGTAAAGCACCTTTTTGAGGAGGGGAGGTTCACATCTGCAAGCAGTCCTTCTCTCCACCAATATTGCCCACCTTCTGCTCCAGCTTTGGAGCACACGTGTTACAAACTGTGAGGCCAGAGACACACCGTCCACTGGCAATTGGACAACTTGTTCTCACAGAGGAGCCAAGGCCCATCCAGGGTTTGGGGACATCCCAGCATGGAGGAATAGCAGATCTTTCTCTTTGCCAGCTGGGCTGGGACTAATTTCTGGGCTCCTGTCTCCACCCAGCAGATGCTGAGATGCAGGGCAGAGCTGAGCAGCAGCTTTCCGAGGAAGGGCCTGCCAACCTGAAGCTGTTTCCAACCCAAACCCAGCAACTCTCCCAACAGGGACAGAGAGCAGCCGAGACCCGAAGGAGCCCTGGGTGCAGGGAAGGACTTCAGGGGCAGAGAGATGCGCAGAGCCACGAGGGCAAGGTTCACCCTGGGGAGGGATTGTATATATGCGGGATGTGCGGCGAGAGCTTTGCGGGCAAAGTGGAGCTCAGGGCACACAGGGGAATCCATAGGAGGGAGAAAACCTACCCCTGCACCGAGTGTGGGAAGAGCTTCCAGCGCAAACATCGTCTCATCAAGCACCAGAGGATACATGCAGGGGACCGCCCCCACCTCTGCCCCAAATGCGGGAAGAGCTTTGTCTCCCCAAGTGACGTCCGAGTCCACCAGCGCGTGCACACAGGGGAGAAGCCGTACTGCTGTGCCCAGTGCAGGAAGAGCTTCACCTGGCCTGTTCACCTCCAGAACCACATGCGCGTGCACACGGGGGAGAAGCCCTTCTCCTGCACCCAGTGCGAGAAGAGCTTCAGCGACAGCTCGACGCTCACCAGGCACGTGCGCGTGCACACGGGGGAGAAGCCCTTCTCCTGCACCCAGTGCGGGAAGAGCTTCACCGACAACTCGGCTCGCATAAGGCACCTGCGCGTGCACACGGGGGAGAAACCGTTCTCCTGCACCCAGTGCGGGAAGAGCTTCACTGAGAGCCCAACGCTCACCAAGCACCTGCGCGTGCACACGGGGGAGAAGCCGTACTGCTGTGCCCAGTGCGAGAAGTGTTTCAACCAGAGGTGTGCCTTGATCAAGCATCAGCGAACCCACAGGGCTGGACCCTTGCACTGAATGGGCGGCAGCCTCTGCAAACTGGTGCGTCACCCTCCCTTTCTTCACTTGGACAGTAATGCCCCCAGCTCCCCCCTCCTTCAGTGAGGAGTGTCCCGCTGCTCGGGAAACTTGTGGCTGCAGCTGAGACGGGGAGACAGCCGGTAAGCGCTGAGTCAAGGAGCCAAGTGGCAGAGGGGATAAAAGCCAGGGGACACAAATTGAAAGCTCCCCTGAAAATCAGCCTCCTTCCTCGAACCACCCAGCCCCCAGCTACCATGTGTACAGACAGCAAGGTGACTTCTCGCCAGTCCTTTCCTTGGCATTTTAGGACTTTACTGTTTGTGCTCAGTTTTTACTTGCCATGGTGGTGCTGACCCCCTAGCTGCTCCTGGTGGCCTACCTGCAGGCCTGGCTGTCTACACCTTGGCCAGACCCTTGCAACTGGTGTGTCTGTGATGGGCCTTGCTATAGCCCAGCCCGAGTGGGGCTTAAGGTATGAAGAGGTTGTTTAAGGGTATGTTTTGAGGGACAGAAGGGCTCGTGGGTCTTGGGAGGTCCCTAAGGGGAGGTGACAGGTCCCTTGCTGGAGGTATACCATTTCAGACACTGGGGAGGGTCTGGGGTATTGTGGGGCACGGGGTTTCTGGAGCGGGTAACAGGGAGGAGAGGATCATAGGGAATGGGGGAAGTATGAGAATTTCATAACATCTACAGAATTTGCTTCTTTGAGGCCCCCCTCCCCCATGCTGCTTTTCTGCTCTGTGCCCTTTACCGGGCTTTTCCTGGCTTCAACCTATAAAAAAAACCCTGTTCTCTGTATATACCTGTTATTGCCTTGGCCAGTGTCAGCAGTTTTGCAGAGAAATCATTTCAGTCTCAATCCCAAACTCAAACTTGCCTGCATTGTGAGGGCAATCCAGGCAGCATTCAGTCCTAGAGCTTGGGGACAGGACACCTCAAGATGGGGAACGGCAAAGGGCATCTTATCAAGAAGCTGTTTTGCCCAAGACTTCTGACTAGAGATGAGCAAGGCATGCCAAATCTCTCTTGTGCAGCATTTTTTTTTCATTGCTTTTCCATTTTCTGAGTTTCCTGTGAAACTGCCCTGACAAATACTGAAAAGGCAAATTCTGATGCATACATGTATATTTTATTGTTGGTTTGCTTAAAGAAGAGTCTTTGGGGAGGATGGGGATTTCCAGAAAGAATAACCTGACCCCTGCACAAAATCTGAAAACTAAATCGAGGAACAAAAATGTCAATAAAAAATAGTAAAGAGGCTTTGATTTTTGTTTTGGTTTGAAAAAAAAATAAAGTCACCCAAGAGGATATTTCCTGTAAAACTTTTTATTTTGTTCCAAAACCCAAATGTCTCCATGAAGAAAAGTTTGCAAAGTTTTGTTCTTGCACTCCAAGAGAAAGGGGCCACTGCTTTGCCTCGGGAAGGAAAGGGACAGCCATAGGCAGGTGCAACAGGGAGCCTCCAGGAGTGAGGCATGGACCAGAGCAAGATGGAGATATTTCTCACCTGAAACTTAGAGGAAAGAACTAGAAGGCCATTGATCCTCAAGCTACAGCAGGGGAAATTTAAACTGGAGATTGAGAGTAATTTTCTGACTCTGAAGGTGGTCGGGCAGTGGGACAAGTGACCCAGACAAGTTGTAGACTCTCCATGCTTGGCAACTTTTCAAAAGCAGTTAGTCTGACACTTAGTTGGGATGGTTTAATCAGGGAAGATCCAGGGCTACTATTTACTGGATGGTACCAAGTCTTCCAGGGGCCCAGCACAACCTCAGCGGAGGGACTCTGGGTCTGCAGCACATCGTGCCACCGCACTTCCCAGTGCCGGGCTGGTTTCTGCTTGATCTGCTGTGATGCTGCCCAGCTCATGGACTCCCTGCTTGTCCTAGACTGGATGGCACCTAGGATTTTACCAGTCCTCTCAGCTCTTGCCCCAGGCTTTAGGCTTACTTGGTCCTGCTCCTCTGTCTTTGCCTGGGCCTGCACCAATGCTGGTAGACCCAGGGCTGGTGCTGGTGCAGGTGCTGGTGCTGGCTCCAGCTCAGCCACCATTTACTCTGCCAGAGGGGACCTCACCCCAGCTGGGAGCCTAAGCTCCCACTCTCTTACTGCTCAGGCATGATGGTCCACTGGCAGCATCCTGTCTGCTGGGCTGTTTGGGGGAAAGGAGACAGCAAATATTGTGATGTGCTGGGGGAGCCGGGAACAAAGCCGACAGCCCCTTGCTCAACCAGATCTGCATCCCCTGTCTTCACCCACAGAGGCAGGCTCCATTCCTGGAGTAATAGAAAAGCGTGTAAAGATGGGGACAATGGTGGGCAGCATTCTGCTGTTCCAAGCGTTGTCAGGATAAGCTGGAGACCGTACTGCCCCACTGTGCCTCAAGACAGGGTGGGGGATTATAGTTTCATAGTTTCTAGGGTCGGAAGGGACCTGAGCAGATCATCTAGTCTGACCCCCTGCCATGGCAGGAAAGAGTACTGGGGTCAAACGACCCCAGCAAGATGTTCATCCAACCTCCTCTTAAAAACTCCCAGGGTAGGAGCCTGTACCACTTCTCTTGGAAGTTGGTTCCAGATCCTAGCCGCCCTGACCGTGAAGTCGTGCTGCCTGCTGTCTAGTCTAAATCTCCCCTCTGCCAGCTTGTGACCGTTATTCCTGGTCACTCCTGGTGGTGCTCGGGGGAACAGTGACTCCCCCAATGCCTGCTGGTCCCCCCGACTAGTTTGTAACGGGCCACTAGATCCCCCCTCAGCCTTCTCTTTTAGAGGCTGAACAGGTTCAGGTCCCGTAGCCTCTCCTCATAGGGCCTGCCCTGCTGCCCCCTGACCATGCGAGTGGCCTCCTCTGGACCCTCTCCATGCTGTCCACATCCCTCCTGAAGTGCGACAGCCAGAACCCGATGCAGTACTCCAGCTGTGGCCTGACCAGTGTTGCATAGAGGGGGAGGATCACCTCCTTGGACCTGCTCGAGATGCATCTGTGGATGCACGACAGGGTGCGGTTGACCTTCCTGACCGCATCCCCACACTGCCAGCCCATGTTCATCTTGGAGTCAATGATGACTCCAAGATCCTTTTCCGCCTCTGCACTGATGAGAAGGGAGTTCCCCAACCTGTAGGTATGGTGCTGGTTCTTCCTCCCCAGGTGCAGCACTTTGCACTTGTCTGTGTTGAATCCCATTCTGTTCTCATCCGCCCACCCCTGTAACCTGTCTAGGTCCAGTTGTAGCCTATTCCTCCCTTCTAGCATGCCCACATCCCCCCACATCTTGGTGTCATCAGCAAATTTGAACAGGGGGCTTTTTACCCCCTCATCCACATCACTGATGAAGATGTTGAACAGTGCGGGCCCGAGGACCGAGCCCTGGGGGACCCCACTGCCCATGTCCTTCCAGGTTGAGAAGGACCCGTCCACCACCGCTCTCTGGGTGCAGCCCTCCAGCCAGTTGGCAACACATCTGACTGTGTGGGTGTCTACGCCACAGCCCCCCCCATTTCTTAATGAGAACAGGGTGAGAGACCGTGTCGAAGGCCTTCCGAAAGTCCAGGAAGACTATGTCCACTGATGCCCCTGCGTCTAATGATTTGATGATCTGGTCATAGAAGGCCATCAGGTTGGTTTGACAGGACCTGCCACTGATGAACCCATGTTGGTTGCCTCTAAGCATAACCTCCCCTCCGGCCCCTCGTGGACATGTGCCAGGATAATTCTCTCAAACAGCTTGCCCAGGATCAAGGTAAGACTAACTGGCCTATAGTTTCCCAGGTCCTCTTTCCTCCCCTTTTTGAAGTTGGGAACCACATTGGCCCTCTTCCAGTCCTCTGGCACCACACCAGAGCACCACAAGTGCTCATACAGCCTTGCCAGGGGGCCCGCAATGACTGCAGCCAATTCCCTCAGTACTTGGGGGTGGAGATCATCCAGACCAGCTGACTTGAATCCAACCGGTCCCTCCAGACGTTCCCTGACTACTTCTTCACTAACCCTTTGCGTGGGTGTGCCTTCCCTGGGGCCTGAGGGGGGCCCAGCAGGGGGGTGGTTGTTCTGGTCCCTGCTCAGGAAAATGGAGGCAAAGAAATTGTTGAATATGTTGGCTCTGTCGTCTGGTGTGATGACCAGATTTCCTAGCGTGTCTTGCAGAGGCCCCACGTTACCCGGTACCTTCTTTTTACTCCCTATGTATTTAAAAAAGGACTTCTTGCTGTCCTTGATGTGGGAAGCTAGTCCCAGTCCCATCTCTGCCTTGGCCTTCCTGACCCCCCCTGCATCCCCAAGCAACCGCAGTATAGTCCTCCCTGGGAATGGCCCCTCCCTGCCCCTGGGTGTGCGCCTCCCTTTTAGCTAGAAGACATTCCTGGATGGTTTTGGTGAGCCATGGAGGCTTATGTGCCTTCCTGCCCCCTTTGATCCATGTTGGGATTACTTCCCTTTGGGCTTTGAGGATCGTCTCCTTAAGGAGCGACCACTCTTCTTGGACACCTGGCTCCTCTCCCCTCCGGGACCTCAGAATCTCCCCGACATTTCTCCTTAGTTCATTGAAGTCCGTCCTCCTGAAGTCCAGGGCTGCTGCCTTGCTGCATGCCTTTGCCACCTTGCGCTGGATGGTGAATCCCAGCAGGCGATGATCGCTGTGGCCCAGGTGGTCGAGCAGCTGCAGCCCCCTCACCAGGTCGTCGCCCATGGCCTGCACCAGGTCCAACAAGGCATCTCTCCTGGTGGGGCTGTGCACCTCCTGGGTTAGATGGAAGTCCTGCATTTGGGCTAGGAACCTACGTAAGCGGTCAGACCTGGCTGACTGCTCCTCCCAGAAGATGTCCGGGAAGTTCAGGTCCCCCATGATGACCCCATCCTTTGACCTAACTACCTCTGTCAGCTGACTTAAGCATTCCTGGTCTAGCTCTTCCCCTTGGTTGGGAGGTCTGTAGTAGACCCCCACCATTAAGTCCCTTTCCCCTCAACTGCCTTGTAATCTAACCCAGAGCACTTCCATGTGCCCCTCCTCTGACTCTTTGCTAATTGGTGAGGATGTGTATTCCTCCTTAATGTAAAGTGCCACACCCCTGCCTTTCCTCCCTGTCCTGTCCCTCTTGTACAGCCTATAGCCCTTGATATTCACCACCCAGTCGTGCGTTGGGTCCCACCACGTTTCAGTGATCCCCACTGTGTCCGGGTTGGTGTCAGCTAGCAGGAGGGTTTCATAGTTTCATAGTTTCTAGGGTAGGAAGGGACCTGAGTAGATCATCGGTTCCAATCCCCTGCCATGGCAGGAAAGATTACTAGGGTCATACGACCCCGGCAAGGTGTTCACTTAATCTCCTCTTAAAGACCCCCAGGGTAGAAGCCAGCACCACTTCTCTTGGAAGTTGGTTACAGGTCCTAACCACCCTGACCGTGAAGTCACGCCTCCTGATATCCAGCCTAAATCTCCCCTCTGCCAGCTTGTGACCGTTATTCCTGGTCACTCCTGGCACTGCTCGGGGGAACAAGGACTTCCCCAGTGCCTGCTGATCCCCCTGATTAGTTTGTAACAGGCCACCAGGGTGAGTTCCTCCTGCTTGTTTCCCATACTACAAGTGTTTGTGTAGAGGCATTTGAGGCCTCCTGTGGATGTGTGCACTGGCCCCCTAATCGCAGCATTGCCCTGGCCCCTGTTGCTGACCTGGGTATATGTTCCACTCATCAGCCAAGGCTGGGCTGTACTTGTGAGTGCTGCTTGGTTTGGCAGTCCAAGGCTTCCTCCTCCCTCGTCTTCCCCTTCTTCCGACGAGCCTAGTTGAAAGCCCGCCAGAGGAGATCCGCTAACCTGTCACCCAAACCCCATCTCCATGGATCCATCCAAACCTTAGCCTCTGGAACCTCCTGTTTTGGGGCTCCCCCACGCCCTCCTGCAGCCTGCTGTGCAGGACCCCAAACTACTGCTGCAGCTCAACAGTGCCTAAAAAGGTGCTCACACGATATGGCCCTACAGTTGATCATCCCTACAGACCCTGCACATCCCACAGTTCACAACCCCAGAGCCCCCAACCCTGGCAGCACCCACCTGGGCCCCAGCCTACCGCCCTTAGAGCCCTACAACTCTGCAGGACCCATATAGGGACTCAGCCCCACTTCCCCACAGCTTATAACACCCACATTTCTCCACCTACCCTGCCCCATGCAAAATGGCACAGGCGGCGGCTGTGTAACATGTACTCCTACTGCAGCCTGGCACTGATCAGCATGGCAGACCTCCCACACCTGGTGCATCCTCCTGCAAGCCTCCACATCAGCTCCAGCAAGCAGGTAGATCTCAGCCCCCTTCCCCTCCTGATCCCCAGCCCCACCATCACCTGGCAGACACCTCCTCTAGGACAGGTGTCCATTCCCCACCCACCGCCTGCATGCACGATGCTCCCAATACCCCTCCTGCCACCCAGCAGATGCTCAGCATCCTCCCCATGCCCTGCCCAACCCTCCCCATCAGCCTGGCCATTGTTCTAGCCTTTCCTGCATGGGCGCCAGCCCTTAGCCCTGCTCTCCCCACTTACACCTGTCACATGTAGCCTTGGTCTAGCCTCAGCCCTGCAGATGCCCCACCTGGAGGAGGAGGGTCCCCATCCCTGGTCTGCCTCAATCCCAGGAGGAGAGCAGCAGTGCCTGTGGATGCTGAGACCTCCTGCCCCCAGCATCACCCTCCAGCTTCGGGAGCAGGTCAGGATCTCTTCTGCACAAGAGAGATCTGTCTGCAAGCCCACACCCCACCCAACATGCTCCCCCTGGCAGGCCGGTGCCCCTTGCTTCCGATCTACAGCCCCCTGCCCACCCAGCACTGTTAGTGCCCCTCACTCCCGACCTGCTCCCATACAGGCTGTGCCTCCCTGACAGGCAGCCCCCACCCCTCACTGCTTGCCCCTGGAACAGGGGGCTCTGTGGAGGGATGGACAGCATCAGCAGGGGGTGTTGTGGTGTGGGGGGGGTCGATGGGGGTCAGCAGGGGTACTCTGGTCTGGGGGTGAATGGGATCAGGAGGAGGCGCTTTGATGCTGGCAGGGTGATGGGGTCAGCAGGAGGCACTGCAGTGGAAGGGAAACACAAAGACCTGAATCTAAAGAGGGACAAGGAGGCCACTCAGGAGGTCTCCTGTTCCTGCAGCGGTAAGTCTCTCTGGATTCTCCAGCAAGGTCCTGGCTTGTTTGAGGGGCTGATGTGTCTCTGGCTCTTGCTCCTCTTGCTAAGCAGCCAGGCTGTGGCTTGGCCAGAGTTTCCTATCTCAAAGGGTTTCAGACAAATTTGGACCCAAGCCCCTCAGTTGCCCTGATTCTTGTCATGGAAATGTCTTGGGAGCTGCCTGTCAAGGGAGAAGGGTTGAGAGTCTCTGGGGCAGCAGCCAAGTTTGCCATGGTGCCAAATCCCACAGACGCAGCTACTGAGTCATTGTGGCCATGCATCCAGAAAAATGAAATCCTTTGGTGTGTACCCAATACAGATGTTGCCAGGAAAGGGTCTGGAGGCTGTCCATAACAGTTATTGCTCTATTTGTCTTTAATGGAAGCAATGAGTTGTACAGACTGACCCTGCTAAGGACAAATGAGGCAGAGTCATCTGCTAAGGACTGCAGGTGCCCACCAGCAAACCTGGGGAGCCCTGTGGGTTCATCTGGCTGTCCTTACCTTGGTAAATGATTATCTGCCTCTCCCATCCTGCTTTTTAGGCTTGTCTTATAGTTTTGTGGTGAGTGCTGCCCAAATAAAACGGACAAATGGATGATCTCCTTCATTCCAGCAGCTCCTGCGACCAAGCTGTTTCCAAATATACTGGCACCTGCCTTTCCTTTGGATCCAACCAGCAAGGCTGAGAGGGGACACTGGTGTGTAGGCAACAAAGTGGACATGTCTACATGTGCTTTTACATGCACCTAAACTTAATCCGCATTTGCCATTGTGCATGAAGGCGATCTAGGTATGCATCTATACTTGCATGCGTTAAGGCGCATTAACATGGTATGTGGACCAACTTGGGACTAAAGTTAGTCCTAAGTCAAAGGACGCACACCATGTTACTGCACATTAATGTATCTACAAGTTCACTAATATGATTTAGCTATTCACACCTAAATCTGATACCTGCTTTATGCAGCTATCAAATTTAGACTTGAATAACCTTAAATTGCCATTTTTAAGGCACTTTAAGACATATAGAGACATGTGTAGACACATGTAGGGTGCATCAAGGGCATATGTAGCCACATTCCCTTAATTCACCTTAAATCAGGCTAAGGTGCATTAAATGTGCACGTGTAGACACACCCAATGTCTCCATATATGCTACCCAGGCTTTGCACCCTGGAGATGTCACTCCAGTTTCACTTTACCCATAGGCGATGCATAGGGGGAGCACAGGGGGGCATGTGCCCCCCCCATTGCTGCCGACACGGCCAGCTGCATCTGCAGGTGGTCCCTGCTCATCACTTGCCACCCACCTCCCCCCCCATTGCTGCCACTGCCACTGGCAGCTGCAGGCAGTCATTGCTCACTGGTCACCGATAACAACACTGATGCTGGTGGCTGCTGGCAGTCCCCGATCACTGCTATGTTGCCCCCCCAGTCTTGGGAGGCACCAGTCATTCAAGACTTTACCTTTCATGTCCAGCAAGCTGATGCTTTGCTTGGTGTAATTTTGTTGTCCTGGAAGACAGACAGGTGTCTACTGCCCGTGCCTATGCCCAGACTAGATGCCCATGCTATAATTGTATAATTATGCTTTATTAAAGACACTGTGGTGTAAAAGGCATATTTGCCTCCTCTCTTGGTGGGTTATGCTGAATTTTCTCTATTCTGGGACAGGCAGGGGACCAGATTTGATTGATTAGCTCCTTGACGGTTTTTGCTGAAGGTGCTTAATCCCTGGCAGAAAACAGCTTTCACAGGGAAAAGTTTCCTGTACCTCTTGACTTGGCCTGAATGCAGCTGTCACAGTCCCTTCTCCACTCTTCACCTGCCCATCCATATCACAGTGAGTTTAATCAGGTGCAAAAGATCACCTGCCCACCCCAGAAGCTGTCAAACCATGAATAAATCACGGCATAGTCACGCATCATGAGGCTATACACACAGAGCACATCTCCTAAAATTCATTCTGTGTTAATGTGGACACAAGGACAATTGCAGTATCTCTGTTATCAGTCTCATTGTGAGAAAAGACCGGTTATTAGATTTTAGTTTAAAATCAGATTTGCTGCAAATGCAGTATGTTCACGGTGCCCATGCTGCAGGCTTTCCAGCTGTGGCTGCCGATGTGTTCTCAGCCATTCCCACTCTATACCTGAGGCAATCAACATCTGGAGGTCATTCCCTGTCCTATGAGGCTCGTCAAATACAGATAGTTCCCCCTCCCCCCACAGCTTTTTTTTAAAGATGGACAATTGGGACCAGGTCAGCAAAGCACTGTGCTTGCTACATAGCTGCTTGAACTGGGGGACCATGTGCAAATTCTCAACTATGGGGCAGCCTAGGTTATGCCCTGACCTGGATGGACAGCAGGCCTGGAGCTAATATGGTGAGCAGAGTTTATTGACGGGAGATGCAATAAAATCTTCAGAAATCATATTGGAAGACGCTTGAAGTCTTGGGCACTAGCTCCACACTGGAACTTGATGGGGTCACACTCTCCCTCCTCTCTGATGTGTTCAGTGTTGTGGGAGAAGCCACACCTGACATGCCCCCTCTTCTCCTGTGCTATGGGATGGGGGAATGACTTCTGCATTCCTCTACAGCGCTGCGGTGAAGAATGGGAAGGCAACAGGGACAGGTGCTTAGGACCCTCTCTGACCTCATCCTTCCCAATGATTGTCCATGCTCTTGATTCATATCCACTCCCATGTCACAAGTGTGTCCTTGGGGAATAGCCCCTGCTTGGAACAGCCCAGAGTCACCTGCTGGCCCAGCAGATAAAGCGCTGGCCCTTGCACCTCACAGACCATCACCGTTCTTTCAAATTTCTCTCATCATGGTGCATGCTTCAATTTTTCCAGCCTTGTATGGAGGTTTTCCAGCCTTGGGAAGGAATGGTATAACCTTCAACCTGGAGACAGGGTGGGTGGGATGTAGATTGGCAGGGTCTGTTGGATAAGGTGGAGAATGGGCCATCAGGAATTGAATTAGACCTGCTCTCCTCTGGAATGTCATCTGTTGGGGTCACACTAGGAGCCCCAAAGACTATGGGTTGCTTTCAGGGATGGCTGCATAGAGGTCACGAGCCACGGACACAAATATGGAAATTATAGGAAAAGGGACAGATGATTGGGACCCCAATGACAGGAACAGCTTACACCACAAAGGGACTGAATTCCCTAGGCCTGACCTAATGATGTGGATACTGCATAGACCTAGATGCTCTGAGCCTGCAGCTCCACCTGTGATGTTCAAGTTGAACAGTGTGAGGGATGTGGCCTGTCTTGCAGTGATCTATGCTAGTGGCATCCTTTCCCTTACACGGGACATCGAGCCCTCTGCAAGGCAGCCATTAGAACTTGCTTGTGGGAACACAGTGGGTATGTCTACATGTGTGGTTTTTAGGCTGGCGTCTACACGTGCAGCCGTTAAAGTGCAGTAAAGCTGCGTGTGGATTGACTTGGGAACACACAGTGTTAACACACAGTAACACACAGCATTACTGCACAGTAAGGCGTCTACATGTGCACTACTGCGCAGTAAGTAATCAGGCATACGTTTGATACCTGCATGATGCAGGTATCAAATTTACGCCAAAGTCAGTGTAAGTCACTATAGTTACTGCGCAGTACATGTAGACACACGCCCATACTGCACAGTCATTTTTAGTTACTATGCAGTAATCTAAATTACTGTGCAGTAAATGTGCACATGTAGACACACCCAGTGAGAGTGCACAGTGATGGGTGCTGGGACCAACATACTTGGTCTCAGAGTCCAAGGAGATACACCCTGACTAAAAATGAGATGGGGCTGGCTTCCAGGCTTCTCAGGAGACTTGGGTCAGAGCAAACACAAGGGACCTGAGATCCATCTGAGTGATATGTCTAGTCTTAGACTGGAGTCAAATTCTAAGGTGTCTGAGCGCAGTAAGGATTATTGTTACTTAGCAGTCTGTTGGCTGATCCACTTATTAGGAAAAGGTTGACTCTTCAAGTCTGCAACAGGGAAGCTTGGTTTGATGGTCAGACCTGATTTGGAAATGTAGCAAGAAAAGTCATTAACAACCAAAAAAGACTGGGGAGTTGCCTAAGAGGATGACGTAGTTAAGAACTATCATGTAGAAAAATATGCAAGAGGGAAAAAGAGTTTGAGGCAAATTAATTTTCTTTGCATGCATTGACCCAGTCAAGGAGTGATATTTGTTTTCGGGGCAAATTAAAGTGGATGTCCCTGTTGTTTCTTCCCACTCTCAGTTCACTTCCTCAGCCAAGTGAATAAGGTATCTTTGGGCCCTGCTATACCTTCAAATTAAACCTGGATAGAAACCAGATATCGAATTATTACATGTTTTCAAGCACTAACTTTATAGCTGGTTGGCTCTTTTTATAGGTGGATAGTCATTTGCCCTTGAGACCATTTGACCATACTTTGCATGTGTGGCTGGGCTAAATTTATTGCACGAAGTGTGATATTTACTTTGTACTTGTGGCCAGCCTTACTATGCACATGTGGATTAACCAGGTCATTGCATAATCCATACAATGCGTAGCAGGGGCCTTGGGTTCATACTCCCGACCCAACCTGCATCAGTGGGATTGGAAGACGTGTCTGAGAAAGTTGCAAAATCAGTAGCTGACCTGAGAGAAACCTGAGTCCACTTGAACCCACTTGTCTCCTTGGTTTTAGCTGTAGCTCATAAACCCCGCCACAGCTTGTTCGAAGAGTCCTGAGAGAGCATGCCCCTCCCCAGGGCCATGCAAACCCAGTGCCTGGTCAATGGGAGGCCAAGTGCCGGACCTTTTCCCTATCCCCAGGCTGTGGGAGGAGGCAGAGGTCAGAGCTGGTAGAACTGGCCCACGTCAATCATGGGGGCCCGGCCTGTGGCTTCGCTGGTGAAGGGTAAGAGCAGAGCCGTGGCGAAAGCTCTTGCCACAGTCAGCGCAGCCGTATGGCTTCTCCCCGGTGTGGATGCGCTGGTGGGCCATGAGCACCCCTTGCCAGCGGAAGCTTCTCCCACAGTCCACGCAGCGGTAGGGCTTCTCTCCCGTGTGGATGCGCCGGTGCCGGGTGAGAGCGGAGGCATTGACAAAACTCTTCTCGCACTCGGCGCAGGGGAACGGCTTCTCCCCCGTGTGCAGGCGCTGGTGGTCAGTGAGGGTCGAGCTCTCTCTGAAGCTCTTCCCGCAGTGAGCACAGAGGTAGGGCTTCTCCCCGGTGTGGACTCGCTGGTGGGCCTGGAGGTGCTGCTGCCGGGAGAAGCTCTTCCCGCACTTGCCGCACCGGTACGACCTCTCCCCGGTGTGGACGCGCTGGTGGGCTTGGAGGTTTTGCTGCCGGGTGAAGCTCTTCCCGCACTGACCGCAGCCATAGGGCTTCTCCCCCGTGTGCACGCGCTGGTGGGTTTGCAGGTTCTGCTGCTGGGCGAAGCTTTTCCCGCAGTCCGCGCAGTGGAATGGCTTCTCGCCCGTGTGGCTCCTCTGGTGGACGGTGAGGGCAGAGCTGTGGGAGAAACACTTCCCGCAAGCCGCGCAGCAGTAGGGCTTCTCCCCGGTGTGCAGGCGGTGGTGGAAAGTGAGCCCCAAGGCGTGGCGGAAGCTCCTCCCACACTCCTCGCAGCGGTAGGGCTTCTCCCCGGTGTGGAGGCGCTGATGGACGGTGAGCGCCCCTTGCTGCCGGAAGCTCCTCCCGCACTCCTCGCAGCAGTAGGGCTTCTCTCCCGTGTGGATGCGCCGGTGGGCGGCGAGCCCCCCGCGGTGGTAGAAGCTCTTCCCACACTCCAGGCAGCTGTACGGCCTCTCCCCTGTGTGGATGCGCTGGTGGGCCGTAAGCCCCCCGCCTTGCTGGAAGCTCTTCCCGCACTCCTTGCAGCAGTACGGCCTCTCCCCCGTGTGGATGCGCTGGTGGACTCGTAGGACGTGCAGGTGGACAAAGCTCTTCCCACAGTCAGGGCAGAGATACGGGCGCTTCCCAGAGTGGGTTTTTTGGTGGTTGATGAGGGACGATTGAAGCCAGAAGCTCTTCCCGCAGCTGGTGCAGGGGTGGGCCGTCTCCCTCTTGTGCGATGTCCTATGGGCTCCCAGCTCTTGTGGGTCCCCGCAGATCTCCCCACACTCCCTGCATCTGTACAGATCCTCACCCTCGCAGATCTCCGGGGCGGTCCGTCTCTTGGATCCTGAGCTCCACGCAGGGCTCTTTTCAGGTCCAGCTGTCCTCTGTCCCCAGTGGGGAGAAGGCTGGTTTATGGCTGGGAGATGACACTTCTTTTGGAGTCTGCTGGTCCACTGGTAACATCCCCCTGGGTTGGGTCCCAGGGAGAACCTGTCCTCTGACCACCCTGGGGAAGTCCTCAGCAGCTCCAGGTTTGCAGGCCCTTCAGCAGGATACAGCTCCTCAGCTCCCTTTAGGCTCCTGGCACCTGTTGGTAGGGGAGGGAAACCCAGAGTTTATATTCTGCTCTGCTGGCAAAGGGAAAATAGTGTTATTCTCCTGGGCTTGGATAAGCCTCAGGAAAAGGCTGGCCCTTGGGGGGAAAAAAAAAGACTAGTGACAAGGCCCCTGCTCAGTGTGTCCCCTTGTCCGTGAAGTCCAGATCCAGTATCTGGTTCTGTCTCAGCTCTGAGTCCCAACTCCAGGAGATCTCCATTTCCACAGCCCCCTCTGCAAGGGACAGCTGGACACGTCGGAAGAGAAGCCGAGTAAGTCCACGCTCTAAAGAGCTGAGGGTGAGACCAGAGGCATCTGCTTAAAGGAAAAGATATGGCTGTTTAAGGACCGGTCCATACCGCACCAGTGATGGGGAAGACAGTACTCATATGTTTCAATCACCCGAATTTCCTGATGTGCCCTAGCCTCTGAAATAATCCTGTGCAGCAGTTCAGGGCTCATCTCCAGTGCTTGCTTTCAAGCTCTCAGCTTCTGTCATTTTTAAGAATAGCTTCTAGGGAAAAGTCCGAAGCTGGCTGTGTGGTGAACATTTGGGTCTAGAAAAAATCACCACCATGGGAGTGACAGGATTTGCTAAATAGCATCCTCCCAAGGAACCTCTCGCAGCTGGGAAATAAAGTTTATAGGCTGCTGGATTATAAAGAAATGCCAGATGGTTTCAGCCCTCACACACATAAGCCAAAGGTGTGCTCTTGTTGCAAACAAAATCAGCAGCATTTTAAATTGTATTATCAGGAGTGTTGCTTGAAAATCAAGGGGAATCAGTACCAGGATAAAGACCATGGCGTGAACTTTTCCCTGGGCTGCATGTCTTTGTTCCCCTGGGTTTACGACATTTGTCCCCAAGAAACCCTTAGGATTCTGGGGCAAACCATAAGGTATTTGCATCCCTTAGAGCATGAACATTGTAAATCCCCACCTGCATCTGGCAGCCAAATACAGCCTCAGATATGCATTGAACATCCCTGTTATGCCCAGGTTTGTTACAGAGGGTCAGTTCAATTTAAGCAAGTGGCACCGGCAGTGAAGGATGGGAGCCCCAGATCCTTCTATATCCCAACCCGAAGTGCTTCTGCGGACTGTGGCAACTGCCACGAGGGGCTACAAATCCCATCATGCCCTGCCACAGCAGGTTATAGAGCAGGGGTGGGCAAAATGCAGCCCACCAAGCCATTCTGTCCAGCCCGCAGCACCCTAAACAATTTAGACAATTAATATCTATCTGTCCTGGGCTGCCTGTAGTGCAGCTCTCAATGTCTTGCTAAAACTCAGTAAACAGCCCACGGCCCGAAATAATTGCCTGCCTCCGTTATAGCACCATGGCCATTTGGTGATGGGTATCAACTCTTATGTTGCTGAATAAAGATAGAAATCCTAGGCCCTGGTATCACAAAACATGCAGGTTCAGGCCTAAAGTCTCCCTAGTGACTTCTGGAAAGTATCCTCAACATGGGGGTGACAGGGTAAGTAAAATCCTCCCAAGGAACCTCCTCTGCTGGGCTATAGCCCTACAACAGGGGAGGCTTCACCTTTTTCACTATAAGACTCCCCTGCAAACAAGGCCTCCTCTACTTGAACAAGATTCACAGGAGAAGTCCCTCATCAAAAAGGAAGGTGATTGGAGACACTGCTGAAATGTTTCAGAGGGATTGTGTGTCCCAACAGCCCTAATTAGGGGAAGGAAAAGGATAGAAAGTGGGAACACAGACCTGCTGGGTTACTACAGATGAAGACAATCCGTTTGAGGTGAATAGCTCACGGCAGGTTGAGAGGTTACCAGCTCTACTTCTCACTCTGAGACCTGAGTAGCTCGGAGGAGGTCGGGGAGGAAGGATATCATGACTTACCTGGAGATGGATCCTCAGACAATGGGTTTTCTTCAGAGTCCTCCTCATCATGGACCCAGAGCTCCACTTCTCCTCTCTGGACACGGCGGATTAAGTCTGGGGTGAGACCTCGATGTCCTATTTGGCAAAATGCATTCCGGGTAGTTATGACTGTTCGCGCTCTTCCTGGTGCCAACTGGGGTTTGTGAAAGGGATCCAGGAAACTCAAACAGACTCCTGAAGAGGCTTTAAGGGGAATTAAAAGCTGGATATTTAAGATCAAAGAGATGGCACCATAGCCAGAAGCTTTCAGTGGATGACGGCTCTTGTTACCAAAGTGAAGTGGAAATAGAAAACATCGGAGGGATGCGTAAAGGTATCAAACTCACTCATAGCAGTAGGACGGGACAGGGACAGGTTCAGAGAACTGTGATGTACTAGGAGAGAAAAAAAAAGACGACAAAAATCTTTTGTGCATTCAAGATACCGAAAGGAAAGGAGAAACAGTGAAGCGTTTGTGGATGGATACCATTTTTGATGGTAGAATAATGTTAGTTATAGACGTGGAAATGGGCATAATCTGAGTAAAAGTATAGAGCAATGATGTGGCGCTGGTCAGGCCACAGCTGGAGTACTGCATCCAGTTCTGGGCACTGCGCTTCAAGAGGGATGTGGATAACCTCGAGAGGGTCCAGAGGAGGCCACTCGTATGGTTAGGGGCCTGCAGGATAGATCCTTTGAGGAGAGGTTGAGAGGGGATCTGGTGGTTGTCTACAAATTGTCAGGGGAGGGGCATCAAGAAACAGAAGATGCTCTGTTTACCAAGGCACCCCTTGGAGTAACTAAAAACAACAGCCACAAACTAACAAGCTAGACATAAGGAAGAACTTCTTCACGTTGAGGGTTACCAGAATCTGGAACAGGCTTCCAAGGGAGGTGGTGCTCTCCCCTACCTTGGAGGTTTTTAAGAGGAGACTGGACATACACCTGGCTTGGGTCATCTGACCCCATCATTTTTTCCTGCCCAGAGCAGGGAGTCAGACTCGATGATCTATTGAGGTCCCTTCTGACCCTGCAAATCTATGAAATCTATGAAATGTATGTCATTCATGCCATCAGGACCAAGGCTCTAGAAGGAGGCTGTAGGCAAACAGAAAAGTATGACGTGAAAGCAACAGGAGATGCAACCAGAGTAGCTCTTCTATCCAATATAATCATCATCAAGAGTGGATGTGAAACACTAGTTTTTAAATACTGGAGAGAAAATGACACCGGCTCTGGGGGCAGGGATGTTCCTAGAGCATACAAAAATCCATAGTGTGGTACTGAGCAGCACGCTATCCTGGAAAACACGATGAGCATCTCCAGAAGTGATGTTCATTCAATAAAACACATTTCATAACTGCTGGGAGTAAAGAGGTTAATTGAAATAAAAGGTGACACCTTGTGAGAGCATCACGGACCAACACAACAGACTTGGTGCTCAGCTGGCACAGCCCCATCCCCTGCGAGCGGCGCTGGGCTTGGCGTTCAGCTGCTGCAGCCCAGGCAGCGTCGCTTGCAGGGGATGGGACCGTGCCAGCTGAGCACCGAGCTTGGCCTCAGACCCTGTGAGCAGCACTGTGGCATGTGTCCACCCTCTGGGTGCCTGGCCCTCAGTGAGGGCACGCAGGTGCTGGTACAAGTCAACCCCATATTTCTGATCAAAAAATGTATGTCAACTTATACACCAGATCTATGAAATTCCTAACTTTTGGGATCAGAAAAATGGGGTCAAGTTATACACTGTGTTGACCTACACACCATGAAATATGGTACATTGTTAAACCTGCACACAACAACTTGGAAGAACCAGTTCCTTTGGAAAGGAAAGATGGTATTCATCAAAGCCTCTAGCACACATTACAACTGTAGTGCAATTAATGTGTGCAATTAATGTGTGCAATTGTAGCGCAATTAACATGCTAACTGAACTTTAAATAGTAACAGTGCTACACATTCAGCCAATATATGGGTCATTAAGTAGAAAACCAGGCAAAAAGAAATTCCATTAAATAGGTGAAACATCTTTGTGGCTCATTTGTATGGTGCCATCTGCTGAAATTGTAGCATCCCCATTTTGATGCAGACTCAGAGCTGACTGTCAGCATTAACATGGGGTTGGAGTAACAGGGGTGTAATAACCCCTATTATTTCAGTAGTGCAGAGGGAAGTGACAAGCAGCACAATTAAATGCTTGCATGCTGCAGGCAACAGGATGCTCAGCTGTTGGTTAGGCTAATAAGCAGCACCTGGGTGCTGTTGGCAGCAAACCAAATGAGGTGACTGGAAAAGGAAGGGGCCAGGGGCTATATAAGGATAGCTGAGGGCTAGCAAAGACAGCTTGGTCCTGATCCCTGCAGAGAAAGAGGAAAAAGAAAGCAAAAGCAAGTGAGCGAGAGAGAGAGAACTCTGCAGAAAGGTCTTTGGAGAGCTAAGTTTTTTTTCCTGTTATGTTGGTTTGAGTTTGTAACAGAAGGTATGGGTTATGGCTATACAGGTGGATTAGAGGCTATAGGGCATGCTTGGGAGGCAGTCTGCCTTGTGTCTTGTGAGGGCCAGAGGACTGAGACACTGGGGGAGCAGCCCTCTAAGGGCCAAGGGCCCAGAGAGGATGTAGCCCAGGGACTGACGCAGGAGCTAATGGGATGATGTCTGAGCAGATGAATGGAAAAAGAGTAAGACCCATGAGGCATGGGGGAGCCTAGAAGCCATGATTGGCTCCCCTAAGGGTGATTAGGGCACAACTAAAGCCAGCAGGGCCATGAAGAGGATGCCCTAGAAAGGATGCTGTCATGGCAGATGCAGTGGCTCACTCCACACATTTTGGGACTCCTTCTCTGAGAGAGACTCGGAGGGGTAGGTACCCCAAAGGGCAGCCTGTGGAGAACAAGTAAGAGCAAGGGCCCAGATGGGTAGGTGCTTCAAAAGCCTGCCTCTCTGAGATGGGTAAAGATGAAGGCCTCGAAAGGGAGAGAGAATCCTACTTGGGTTAGGGTGCAAGGATTGATGATGAGCAACATGGAACAAAGCACCAAGGCATAGCTACAGTTCTCTCTTAAAATACATTAAACATCAAGGTACAGTAGGTGAGGCCACTCTTACTGGATGAGCCAGAGTAGGAGAACAAGCAAAGCGGTGGCTGCGGCACCCTGATGGCCCCTTGGTGGAGCATAGCCTCTACAGATGGGGATTGGCACCAAAACTAGGGCAACAATCCACTGATTGTTGAACCTAGCCCTGAGTAGCTCGGGGTCTCCAACCCAGACTGTCTGTGGCTGGATTCAACCATCATGGACCTGGGGTTGTTCAGGGCCAGGTCTGGCAAATAGGCTGATTTCTAGACCCACACCAGACAGCCCCCAGCAGGTTCCAGGTCTGGGACAAAAGACTCTCCTGCCTGATGTGCAGGATGGGCTGGTAGCAGCTTCACAGTAAAGTGATTTTTAGCATAGGAGTTTCATGCCCCAACCCAAACATTGCATCTCCTGCCTTGCACACCTGGAGTGGCAGGAGGCACAATGCTTGGGCTGTGGTGTAAAATTCCTTTAATCCTTATTGCACCATTGCTTGGGCATCTGCCAGATGCCCAAGGCTTTGCATTGCACCCACGTCTTTCTGTCATAGTGATGGGGTAGAAGAATGCATGCTGTTTGCAGACACAGCCATGCTATACAGGGACTTTAGAAGAAGGCTAAGAAAACTTAATGAGAGGGGAGACCAAGAGTCTTTAAAAGTGAATACAGCAAGGGCAGAATCCATATTTTGTGAAGATGGAGATGTAATACTGGAAAGTTGGGCCCATGTTCCTTTGAATCCTTGTTTAGAAGTATTTGGTTTCTATCCTAAGTGAAGAAATGCCATCAGGGGATGAATAGGGGAAATGGAAAAGCCGTCATGATGAAGCCTCCTTTAACTCCACTGTCTTGGGCTGGGGAGTAACCAAAAGAGATGAAAGAGGCTTAGGCACCACTGAAATATTCATACTGGGGTTGGTAAGTGTTTGGCCATGATGCACTAAGAAACAGAATGAGAAGAAACAGTTAATCACAAAATTGGTCTAGTCAACACTTGTGAACAGCAAATTTGGCAGGGGGGAATTCTGGAAAGTCTAAAGATGATCATTTTGTGCAAAAAATGCTGGTGGTGGAAGGAAGGGCCAAGACTTAGACTGAGGGAGTGAGACAAAGACAGAAGTTAGAACAGATGATGAGAAATGTGAAACATAACAGAGGCTGCTATCAATGACTGAGCAATGTACAGAAGGACAAGACTGGAGAAGACACTTCAGAGTTCACACAGCTGTGGGGAAAAGCAAGGAAAGGAGCTTTACCTAATGAAACAAGGGTTTGGTAATTCCTCAGCATCTGGTCCCGATAAAGCACCTTGTCTCCGTCTTCCAGCAGTTCCCACTCCTTCTGGGTGAAGTACAGCGCCACGTCCTCAAACACCACCTGGAGCTGCAATCACAAGGCTTGCACACGTAGTCCCTGGAATTATAGCCTCATCCAGCCCCTACAGCCTTGATGCATATGCTACTCTACAATATTTCATCAGCATGGCTATCCTAGGTAGAAACTAAAAACTTAACTGATACAACTTTTTCCAGCACCGTGTTTAGGCTGGACTTATTTCTACCAATGGAGGAGTGCATTTGTTCAACTCAGCTGCATGGAGGAGTGCATTTGTTGCCTTTGTCCCAGAATGGCATGGCTATGTGCAGATGGATAGTCCTTCTGTTCTCCTATATTATCTCTCAATAGGGAGCTCTGCTAAGATGGCAAAGTTACGCCAATGAAGACTCTGTGTAATCAGCTGGGGAAGTGGTTCTCAATGACTCGGAAAGGGTGCATCGCCACATGTACTTTAATGCATATTAGCTAACTTTTGATCCACATTAAAGCATCACAAAAAGCAGAGCTCTTTAGCTAATGTGCATTAAAATAGGTTAATGTGCACTTTTCTAGTACTTCACAATGGAGGTACTAGACTTAATGTGCATTACCTAAAGGACATTTAATTGAACGTGTAGATGCACCCAAAAAGAACAGCCTACCCATTACAGATGGCCTGGGAAATTCATCCACCTTCACCCAGATGCCTTGCTTTCACCCCAAGCCTTTATAAGGTGATGCCAGGAGTGTCCCTTTGCTTCACACATGGTTGTGGGCTGGGAGCTATGAAGATCGCAGAGACTCCAGGACTGGCTTCCCACACCCAGAGATCTCCCTATTGATATCTTACCTGAGCTGCCATCTCTGCTGTGTTGAGCAGAAGACTGGAAACAAGGGCTAGGTGAAGGGAGGAAGTGGATACATGTGGCCTAGGAGACTTGAAAAGAGGCTGGGTTCCTCGGAGGAGGGAAATGGGACAAAACAACCTAGAAACACAAGAAAGAAGGCATTGTGGCATTCACAGCATCCATAGCTCTAGTCACTTTTTACGTAACAAAGTGTCCAGGCTCTCTTTGCACAAGACACCTGCGAGCATTGAAGGGGGTCTTCCAGACACCATCAGGTCAGGGATTGTTTCTAGAGTTCCTGGATAAACATAAGCCTCCAGCATTGGAAAAAATACACAAGAACTGCATGAGATCGAAGTGCATAGCTTCTCACAAAAGTGGTAGTATACAACAAATCTTGTATATTATCATCTCTGCCATCAAAGCATCTTACTGGAGCATGGACAAAATAACACCATTGTACGTCCTTGCTTGCAATCAGAACAAGTATGGCAGCTGCAGCATGAGGCAGCAACAGCCTGTGGCTGCTTGGGGATCCCGCTAACTGGATGTCGATGACTCCTGCCTCATCGGCACCTGCAGCAGCAGGGGTTTTCCCCCCAGCCTCAGCATGAGGATATACCTTTTAACAAAGTGAAATTAGGGGTGGGAGGGGGTGTAATCCTGCACTTGTTGAAGGGCAGCCCTCAAGATGCTGTTGGGCAGACCCTGCTGTTGAAGTACAGGGCTCCCCAATCGGCCTGTTCCCTCTTCCTGCAACTGCCATGTTCATGCTGTGGCAAGCAAGGAAATGCAGGGTGTGTCTACACGAGATGCTTACTGCGCATTAACTTAGTAACACTGCACAGGAGCACATCACACCCCATACTGTGCTAATGGCCTAGTGCACAATGTTATTAGGCTAATGTGCAGCGAGCGTCACTAAATAACCGTGCGCTGGTGCTACTGTGCAGTAACTCTAGTTACTGCATGTTTAGTTAGCACTTTATTTAGCAAGCACTAAACTAAATGCACAGTATCTAAGGCGCATTCGTGAATGTGTAGATGTGCCCACAGTGGTGCTAAGCCACCAGTGTTGCTGCAGAGGTTCCTGCTGAACCAGGAGCAGCTTCTGCAGCATTCACTTTTGCAGGGGGGGCCAGAAAGAAAGAAACGTGCAGGTTTGCCTCCTCTTTTCTCTGACAAAGTTTTATGATGCAGAGACTGCTATTACTGTATTTCCTCACTTGACAAGTGAACCCCAACTTCCAACAGCTAATGGTGGGAGCAGGGGGCTAGGGGGCATGTGGTATTAAAGAAAACCACAGTCGAGTTGCCGCAGTGAAATTGTTCAACGTTTCTGAAGTAGGTCTAACATGCCCTGTTTGGGCAATACCTGTGCTGACCTGCACACCGTTGCATGTCTGATACGGTCAAAGGAGGGGTTCTCTATTTTTAACAGAAGTGGTTAAAGAGGCAGGGACAGGAAAGCAATGTTTCATAATTATCTAGGGATCTCAAAGTAGTCTGGATAAAGGGGTGGTCTCTACCGTTTTTTGGCCTGATTGGGTACCAGAAACAATCTATGTTTGGAAAATCCATTTCCTTGCATTGTTTGCAGTCTCTTTACAATCCACAGCTTAGAGTGGGGGTTCACACACCAGCTGAAAGCATCTTTTAACTTGGCGGCATGGGAAGTATGGTGTTACATGGGAGGCTGCAAGGTCTCCTGTCTTAGAAGGCCTGTGTAACACCCATGAACTCATCTGTAGCCTTTGATCTTCCAGATAAAAGGCTTTGGTAAACTGTTGTTCTAAGTTTCAAGTGCTCTTTGGTGCGCGTTTAGGTAAACCAATTTCCAACCCCCTCCCCATTCTTTGAGTGGTGCTGTTGCTTTAATCCAGAGAGGTGAATAATTAGTATTGAAAGGGTCCTCATGTTTTTTTGAGTTCTCATTGAATTTTTAACTCGGTTAAATTTATTCTTTTTTTTTAACATTCCAGCTGAAGTAGCTGAAAAAACCCAGCACTTTATTATGGTAAATCATAAGTGTTAATTTTTACATCCAGAAAGTAAGCCAACTCTACATGTATGGGATGTTATTGCTTTTTGGAAAGAAAAGGAGCCTTTTAACAAAGTGTACACATCACCTGCATAGAAAACTACCTTATGTCTGGCTCCTGCTCCTTCCTTTATTTCTTTTATCCAGGAATCCTGTTTTAATGTAATAGCCTGTGGGCACCTCTACACATTCATTAATGCCCCTTAGATACTGTGCATTAAGCTTACTACTTCCGTAATTAAGGACTAACTAAATGTGCAGTGCCTGAAGTTACTATGCATTAGCACCAGCACACAGCTATTTAGTGATGCTTACTGTGCATGAGCCTAATACCACTGTGCAGTAATATGTCACTGCAAAAACCATGCTAATAGCCTACTGCGCAGTGTTATTAGGCCAACATGCAGTAAACGTCTTATATAGACGCACCCAATGGTGCCATGACCAGAGTGGGCATCCATAACTGGTTTCTCTTGTCAATTTAGACCCATTTAAGAGTTCAATTCACTAGGACAGTAACTCTAGGTCCTTATCTAAAGCAGAGATGCAGACCATGCACATCTCCAAAAGAAGGTTTTCTAGTGCTGTACCCACCTACGCATTTTTTTTTTTCCCTTAATCTATAGAAAGTAAAACATTGTGAGTGGGGTATAATATGCAATAAACACAACAAGTTAAGGCTTCCCTTAATATTATCTACAATTGGCCTGGTTACATAAATCCTGAATTATGTCAGATAGGCTAGAGGCATGTCATTTCGCTACTTGCCAAAACTCTGGCAAATGTTTGGGCATGAAGATTTATTAATTAAATTGCTTCATAGGAGGAACAGTTAGATCAAGTCTTTTCCCTCTTTAGTGATATCCTTGCTTCCTTCTATGAAGCCTTCCACCTAACTTCCTTTCTTTGACTCTCAATGGTCTTGACCTATCAAGGACTGAATTCATGATCTCATTAAAATCCCCACCCAAAACACTTTTTTTTTTTTTTTTTTTTTCCCCCCTCCCTAAAGCTATTAAGAGCCCAAATAAAACTGGGAACAGAGAGAGAGCCAACCCTGCTGGAGGGCATACAATACAAGGTAGATATTGTTGCTAATTTTCCTCTTATTTGTCCCTTGCTGATTTGCCTCTGAAAGGCAGGGTAGATATGCATCTTTACAGACTAACTAAATAAGAGAGAGAGAGAACAGAAGCTTGTTTCATCAGCTGCTGAGAGAGGTGCAAAAAGCAGAGGAGGAGAGGGAAATTTAAAATACAAAAGACAAGGGGGTGGTGGAGGAGAGAGAGAGGAAGGATAGGAAGCTGGGGGGAAGTGCCAGGAGAGAAGCGAGCAGGCAAGCTTCTTTGGGTAGATGAGAGATCTTTTATTAGACCGAGTAGCTGGAAAAAAGTTCTTTGCAAGCTTTCCGGCACAACCACCGTTCATCAAGCATGGTGAGTCTCTGCTGTTTGGAGATCTCCAAGGAATGAAAGAAGCTAAAACTGTGAAAGGATGTGGGTGAGAATGCAAATAGGTGGACATTCGGCGAGAGAGAGAAACAAACATTAAACTCCTAGGAAGAGAGGTATTTGCTGTGCCCGGTCTAGAAATGGGTCTAGAAATTGTAAGAGAACAATACTAGGCCTATCTTTTTCTTATCGCTTAAACCTTGTTCCTTTTCTTTCAGCACTTTAACAGACATATGGAAAGGATATTGTCTGCTCTTCTATGGCCACATCTGCCCAAGATGCTGACTACACAGTAGCTTGTTATTACTGTGCAGTAACGTTGCATGGCACGAAGTGTGACGTGACGCTAGTGCACAGTAGTAACAAGCTACTGCGCCATCAGCATCACCAAAAACCCATTCAGTGATGCTATTGCGCAGTAATGCTGGTCCCTGTGCAGTCATTTGGTGCTTGTGCATGTGCGGTTCTGCACGGTAACTGCGCAGTCAGTCTCGTGTAGACATGGCATCTTTCTCCAAAACTGACCAGGTTGCATCCTTTTCAGGCTTTTCCTCTTCTGGCTAAAATGCCACCTTACAAGTCACAGGGGTGTAGGTCGTAGCTGTCAAGACAATTAACCCAAAAGCTTGCTTAATTATTTTCCAACTATTTAAGTTGGTCTAATAAAAGATATCAGATTCACGCAAAGAACCTTGAGTGACTTTACCAGTCAAAAACTTGCTGATATTCTGCCAGCTATTTAAAACAACAACTATATTAGCTAACACTGCCTTTATCTCCAAGTTATTTTTTGGCTTCCTTAATAAAGTATATTACTAATTACTAAGTGTGCTTTATTAATAAAGTATATTTACTTAGCTGGCTTCTGTGTATCCTTTTATACATTCCACTCTGCGGTCCCAGAGTGTCTTCCAATTAAGTTCAATGTCGCAAAGATTTTAAGACAGGTTTTTGGGGTAAATATGGGTGTGTCTACACACTCATTAATGTGGTGTGGATACCATGCATTTAGTTTAGTGCTTGTTTAATAAAGTCCTAACTACATGCACAGTAACTAGGGTTACTGCATGCACATCTGGGGGTTTTTTGTTTTTTTTGTTTTTTGTCTTTTGGTGACATTTACTGCACATTAGCCTAATAACACTGTGGCTATTAGCATAGAGGCTAAAAAGCATGCTACTGCGCAGTGTTATTAGGCTAATGCGCAGTAAGCTTCTTGTGCAGATATACCCAGTAATGTATTTTATTAGACAAACTAATAAAAGATACCACATTTTCCCCAAACAACCTTGTTTGCATATGTCCTTAGACCAACAGAGCTACAACCAACCCCCTTCCCCCAAATCAAAGATTTTAAGGCATTCCATTTCATCTTTTATCATGTACTGCTGTTCTTGAAGTGTGCAGGTAACTTGGAAAGAAAAGCTCCCTCTGTACCTTACATTTGCTGCCCTGGGAGAGGTGCAATCACACTCAAATCCTTCCTTTTTTGTGAATGTAGCCTGTAAAAAGTCTTGAAAACCTTCAGACTGGATAACCTCCCAGAGCAGGATCAAAGTCTTCTACACTGCTTCAGCATCTGCTGCTGTTTGTTCAAACCTGAGCAATCCTCTTATCAAGTCTTTGGGTTGGTTTGAGCTGGGGGGATGAAGGGGTGGGGGGGTTGAGAGCTCTGTTTGCAGCTGTTGCCTGTTGTCAGCAGGGAGTGGGAGCAAAAGGCCTGCTTTAAATACTCTGCTGCATCTCTCTGCTCCACACTTTCTGGCAGACTTCTTGTTCTTATATTTTCTCAGCAAGCTCTTCTTTCCACACACCCCCCCCCCAATATATCTGAATTGTAATCAGCATTAATTCTGCAGAACGTCAAGTCTTGCATGGTCTTGGTCCCCCGATTTTTAAATCCTACCTCCAATTCCTTCTCTTTAAAGCTGGTAAAACCTTGCCTCCAAAGAGGATTCTAGAGATCCGATTGCTGAGATTAACACAGCAATGTCCTCCTCCTGGGTCAAACTGGCTGTTTTGTCTTTCCTCCCCTCCTGGGCCTGTTTGGTCCCCCTCCCCACTCCCTGCCGCAGCCATCTTCGGTTCTGCAAACCCTATCCTCCATGGGCAAGTTCTTTGCCATGAGAAATAGGGAAGGTGCTTTCCACATGGGATCTGCTACATCAGCTCTATACTCCCTGAATGGACTAATAAGGATTTTGGGGGTGTTAAGGGAGGCATGCTGTTTGCAGGCTCCTGCCTGGGAGCCCCAGTTGCACACCCCCAGCTTCTCCAGTGACCAAGGAAGCATTTCTCTTGTCCTGGTCACGCATGAACACAAAGGAGCTAGGACTGGGATTCATGCCACTGGGCTTTCCTTCCAGTTTCCAGGTGGGCTGCCTGCCTGTGAGGCTGTGGCATGGCTGGCTGTGTTCAGTGGGTGCTGCTGGACAGGGCTCCCTTCCCAGACGCCCACCCCATGCTCCCAGCTCTGGTGGGGGCTCTCTCCTATGCCAGCCCAACCAGATTTCCTCTCCAGGGGTAATAGGCTGCTCCTTTCTTTGAAGATCCCCCTTCCCCCAGTCTTCCCTCCACTCACCGGCCAGATGTGGGATGTCCTCCCTGCCCCTGGAACTGAAGGCAGGGGCTGGTGCTAGGATCAGCTCGGAGCCCGGGGGGAAATGGAGGCGGGCGCAGGAAGCTATTGCTTCTCCTCTCACTTCATCTCTCCATCTTCCTAGGAGCCTCCTGCGTCCCAGGGGCTGGACTTTCCCTGCTCCCTGGGATGCAGCAGGTCCTGGTGCTGGGCGCTAAGGGAATCTCGGACGACAAGTCCAGCAGCTGCTGTAGGAGCCAGAAGCGCCTGCCTGCTAGGAACAAAACCCATGTGCAGTGATCATAGAGTCCAGTTCCTCCACATCCGGAAGAAAGGAGGAGGAGGAGATGCTGGGGGATCATAATAAAGATTGGACAGCCCTGGAATAGGATTAGGCTTCAAGCCACGTCCCTGCTGCAGGGCTCTCCCCCTGCTCGTGCTACACCAATGGTGTCTGATGCAGCCCCACGTCCTCCTGCTTCCAGGAGCGGGGTGTTGCCTGGCCAAGCTGCCCATCTGTAAGACCAGGAAGGAAGCTCTGGCCTGGGGGAACACAGGCAAGCGCAGAGCTACTTTCCTGGCATACCCCTACTTGTATCTCCAGGCAGTTTCACTGATCGGTGTTCACAGGCTGCCCTAAATCTCTCAGGCCAGCGTGCTTTGCTCGCTGTCCCCTCTGAATCCCTTGTTCTTAACCTATGACCTCACTCCTGTTTTCTGTTTGGTTGTCATAGGGCACATTTACACATTTCATTAACGCCCCTTAGATACTGCACATTTAGTTTAGTGCTTCCTTTAATAAAGTACTAACTAAATGTGCGGTACCCAGAGTTACTGCGCAGTAGTGCCGGCGCACAGTTATTGAGTGATGCTTTCTGTGCATGAGCCTAATCGCACTATACTATATGTATGTATATTAGCACGATTTTTGCTGTGAGCATGCGGTGCGCAGTGGGTGAGAGGTGGCTCCCTTCTGACCGCTCTCTGGTCCTGCCGCGACCAGCTCTCCACACCTCTGCGCTACTGGACAGTGTTATTAGGCTAATGCATGGTAAGCGTCTTGCACACCGAATCATAGAAAATGAGGGCTGGAAGGGACGCATCTAGTCCAAGTCCTTGTTCAAAGCAGGGCAAGCCCCAATTGGATCATCCCAGCCAAGGCTTTTTCAAGCCGGGTCCTAAAAACCTCCAAGGATGGAGATGCCACCGTCTCTCTGGGTAACTTGTTCCAGTGCTTCAGTACCCTCTTAAGAAAAACTTTTACACTAATATCCAACCTAAATCTCCCTTGTCCCAAGAAGCTAGTTGATGTGTCCCCAGTAACCTCCCCTCTTAAGAGGGGGCTTACAGAATTCATGATGGGCTGCGGCCCATGAGCTTTTTTGGCATACCAAGTAGGCCAGAGGGGTTTGCGAGGGTCCTGGGCTGCCAGCCCCTGCTCATCCCAGTCCGCTGGGAATCTGCATGGCCACCTTGTGCTCCTCTCCCTCATCCGCAGCCCTATGCCCTAAAGGGTGGAGGGGTTTGCAGCTGCCTGGGAGGGAAAGTGGCAGGGAGAGGACCCTTGTGTCATGTGGGAGTGGTAAATCCCAGGACTCTAAGTCTGGGACAGCCTGTGGTTTGGCTGATCATCTTTTAGGGGAAAAACAGAATTTTACAATTGTTTCCTGCCTCAGTTTCCCCATGTTGTTGCACACCATGGTGAGCCCTGGGGAAGAATAGTTAGTGTTGCCCTGAACTAGACCTGGGTGTGGGGAATTCAGCTTCTCATTTGCTAGGGAAAAGACTGTCAAAGATGGAATAGACCTTTTATATAGATGGATACCAAGAGCACCGCGCAACTTGGGCCCCTGAACCTGGAGTGTCCTGGCCGTCTCTGGCCTTTGGATGCCCAGCAGGGATGCCAAAGAAGCCCAAGCATGAGATAATCTCAGTAGAAAGCCTTCCAGAGAAATGAAGGGAGAGACGAGCAGGACAAGGGGAGACTGGACACGTCTACACGAGACGCTTACTGAGCATTAGCCTAATAACACTAAGTAGTAGCGTGGCGGTTAAAAACTGTGCTAATAGCCCACTGCACAGTGTTATTAGGCTAATGTGCAGTAAGTGTCACAAAATAACCGTGCGACAGCACTACTGTGCAATAACTCTAGTTGCCTAATGAAGTACTAACTACATGCGCAGTAAGTACTAAACTAAATGCACAGTAACTAAGGCACATTAAATGAATGTGTAGATGCACCCACTGAGTATCAAGAGGAGCCTGAGACTGAAGAGAAGTGCTATGCTCTCCAGGCATGTTTCTTCCAGTCTGGTGCTGCAGGTTGAACTGGGACTATAAAGCAAAGGGTCTTCATACGGTGTCATTTGGCTGACAGAGGGGATAAATGCCAGGGAAGCAAGTCCAAGCCTCCTTTTGAACGATAGAAAACTAGGGTGGGGAGGGACATCAGGAGGTCACATCTAGTCCAGCCCCCTGCTCCAAGCAGGACCAGTCCTAATTAGATCATCCCAGCCAAGGCTTTGTCTAGCCGGGTCTTAAAAACCTCCAAGGATAGGGAGCCCACAACCTCTCCGGGTAAGCTGTTCCAGTGCTCTGCTACCCTCCAAGTGAGAGCGTTTTTCCTAATATCCAACCTAAACCTCTCTTGCTGCAACTCAAGACCATTGTTCCTTGTCCTGTCATCTGCCCCCAATAAGAGCCAAGCTCTGAAAACCAGACATCCTTCCTCACGTCATCCTAATGCAGGCACAAACACTTAGGTTGCCCTTAACTATTTTTTCTTTGGACATTTCCACTGTGATCTGTCTTCTACCTTCCTTAATTATCATGACAACTTCCAAGTCGCCTCCACTGATTTAGGTCAGATTTGATTAGCTACTTAATGCAAAAAACTCCTGGGTGCCTCCATGAGTCAGTTCTTACCTACTTTATCCTCTCGGGCAAATCCCGATCCTCCTCCATTCGCAACTTTTCTTGTTATCTTTCAGGATGGGTCTAACCAGTAAACTGCCCTTAGATTTGGGTAGGGAGCAAGTTCATGAATTAAACCTTTCTTTCTGCCTTCCTAAAGCCGCTTTCCCACTGATGGGTTCAACAGAGACTATTCCCACAGACGTGTCCCATAAGATGCAGTGAATTGCTGCTACAGGCTGCACAAGGCCGCCCGCTCCATTGTCAGTCTCACAGCACAAAGACATACAGGCATTTCTCTGCCCTACGTGAGGCTGGGATGACACCCTCCCCCTAAGCACTATCATCCTCTGTGTCTCCGGTGCCTCAAAAATGGGGGTGGCTGGCCACCTGGCTACAGAGCAGGACACCGTGGCAATGCTGCGGGAAGGGGTAGCCCTACGACGGGAGGTCCTGGGCATCATGAGCATGATCTCAGAAATCTGGGATGGCACGTGTGCAGACCAGGCCTGTATCTCCATAAATTTTGTGTGCAGGGCAAATGGCTTGTGACTGCAGACAGGAAAAATAGTGATGCAGGACACTAGGCCCACATCCGTTCCTGCTGTCTTGGCTGTACGTAGAAGGAACTGTTTTGCATGACAAGGGAAAAACAGTATGAATCATGGAAACATAGAAATCATAGAAAATGGGGGTTGGAAGGGACCTCAGGAGGTCACATCTAGTCCAACGCCCTGCTCAAAGCAGGACCAGCCCCAGCTATGTCATCCCAGCCAAAGCTTTGTCTATCAGGGTTTTGAAAACCTCCAAGGATGGAGCTTTTACCCCTCCTCTGAGTAACCTGTCCCAGTATTTTATTACCCTTCCAGTGAGAGAATTCTTCCTAATAGCTAAACTCAACTTCTCTTGCTGCAACTCGAGCCCATTGCTCCTTGTTCTGCCATCTGCCCCCCCTGAGAACAGTCCAGCTCCATCCTCTTTCGAACCCTGCTTCAGGGAGTTGAAGGCTGCTATCAGATCCCCTCTTGGTGTCCTCTTCTCTAGACTAAATAAGCACATTTCCCTAAGTCTTTCCTCATAAGTCGTGTCCTCCAGCCCCCTCACCATTTTTGTTGCCCTCCACAGGACTCTCCCCAATTTGTCCATGTCCTTTCTGTAGTGGGAGCCCAAAACTGGACCCAGGACTCCAGATGTGGCCTCCCCAGTGCTGAGTAGAGGGGAATAATCACTTCCCTTGACCTGCTGGCAACACACCTACCAATGCAGCCCAGGATGCCGTTAGACTTCTTGGCAACCAGGGCACACTGCTGGCTCCTGTCCATCTTATTTTCCCCTGTAACTCCAGGTCCTTTTCCGCAGAGCTGCTGCCTAGCCAGTTGGCTCCTAGTCTGTCCTGGTGCATGGGTTTGCTCTGTCCTGTGTGCAGAACTTTGCCCTTGTCCTCATTGAACCTCATGAGATTCCTTTTGCCCCAATCCTCCGATGTGTCTAAGTCACTTGGAACAGCAACAACTCTGCATTTTCCTGTTCTTCCTTAGGGTTGGGCATTGAGGATCACCTTGAGGAAAAATACAATGGTTCCAGGATCAGTAACCATGCTTGAGAGGAGCTGGCAGGTCTGGTGCATCAGGGGAAGGACAACCTGTGATGGATGGGCTGAGAGAGGTCCTCAGGTCCTTATAGGGACAGCTGTTGACTGTGGGTAGTATATGGTTGTGCTGTAACTGGGTTGCCAGCTGAGAAGTTGGAGTTAGATCCTGGAGGCAAAATTGCTGAAGTGACCCAAAAGGGCTTGGATGTGAAGTCTCTGAAAAGAAATACATTGCCAACTGACTTTGATCCCCACCCCACACACACAAAGCAGCCTTCAAGGAGCAATGGGAGAAAGGGTAACAGGCTTTTGCACAGTCCAGCATCTGAATTCCCCAGTGCAGTTTCCTAAGTGGTCACAATGATCCCCTCTCTGGTAGGGGCTGAAGGAAGGAGGTGCAAATTGGAGGTGCGCTCTTTTTTTCTGGTAAAAATGCTTTTCGTCTTCCCAAGATCTCTTTGGTAAAAATGTGATTGTTTCCAGAAACTGTTACCCCACAGATAATGGAGTGACAATGACAATGACAATGACACTAGGCACGTCTACATGAGATGCTAACCACGCAGTAGCCTAATAACGCTGTGCAGGGCAACACCTGTGCTAATACGTTACTGCATAGCATTACTAGGCTACTGCGCAGTGAGCATCACTTAACACTGTAGTGTGCTAGTGCTACTGCGCAGTAGCTTGAGTTACTGTGCATTAATTTAGTATTTGGTTATCCAAGTACTAAACTTAATGCACGGTAACTACAGCACATCAATGAATGTGTAGACGCGCCTACTGAAGAGCAAACCAAGAAACATGAGCTTTCTTGCTTAAAAACACAACAGATCAAGGCTCCCAAATTTTCCACAAAAAAAGCTACTTTTGGCCCCAAAGCCAAATGTTTAAATTAAAAAAACAAACGAGCTGCTTTGTTCTTGGACTTGAAGTGAAAGTGCCACCTCCTTCTCCTGGAGCAAAAGGGGCAATACTGAGTGTGTGAGAAGGGGACCCAGGGGAATATGGTGGGGCAAAGCAGGCCCAGAAATTTTCTTCTTTAAACATTTCCTAATCACTCCTGGCTTTGCCCCATTTTCTTCCTCAAGGGCCTCTCTGAATTCCCTCCAACACCCTGGAGCAGGACCAGAGCATTTTCCGCTGAGTTCCCTTGCCCACACAAAATTAGCTAGCTAACTAGCTATAGCTATCTAGCTAGCTATGGATAAACCTGAAGGCAGAGCAGTGAATCCCAGTCTCCTTGTATCAGTGCTTGACCTGAACCAAACCTCCATCTCCACAGCTGATGTTGCCTGGATGATCCCTCTCCAAGTCAATATATATATATAGAGAAAGGCTGGCACAGCGGCTGCAGCTGTGATGGCAGAGGATGGGACATCTCAGGTGGAGGACTGGACAGTAACCCAGCAGGAGAAACACCAGGGCATGAGGAGGGGATGCAGACTCCCAATAGCCTGGGCACCGCTCTCTTTGGACAATCAGCCTAGGAGCAGGAGAAAAAGGGGGCTGTGGCATGCACAGAAGTGGCACTCCATGCCACCCATCTCTGGGACCACTGAGGAAGGGTAGATCCGCTTGGTGCACAGCTGCAAGCTTGCAGGGGGGTCATCCAGGCAGCATCAGCTGTGGGAAGGGGTGTTTGGTCCCAGTCAGGCACTGATGCAGGGAGACTTGGGGTTATTCAGGGCCGGATTAACCCTTTAGTGGGCCCTAGGCAAACAAACTTGTGGGCCCTTACTTAATACTGTATATTTATGTGACCTTTTTCACTCATTAATTATAATATGTAAAATAAGCACAACTGGGCCCCTTCTTCACTTAGGTTCTAGTTCGCCTACACATTAGTCCTGCCCTGGCTTTCTGGTTTGTCTCCCCATGGTCTTTCTCTGCAGCACCTGAGCACCTGCTCACCCCAAGCAGGTTCTGGATCAGGGGCAGTGGCTCTGTCCTGCCCCAGCCCGGCCAGGACCTGCCCCCTGCTTGGCTGCTGCTGCTCTCTCTGCCCCGGAGTCACCCCTCCGTGCAGTGCTCCCCTGGGAGAGCTGCAGCCGGGCGCCTTGGCAGGGCAGAGGCGGAGCTGCAAGGCAGGATGTGATGCTGCTGCAGGGACAGGCGAGTTCCTTTCGCTCCCCCCGCCCCCCCACCCCCAGCCTCTGTGCAGGGTGGACCTGCCTGCGCTGTGCACAGGGTGGGCATCACTACCGGGGGGAGGCGGCTGCAGGAAAGGGGGCTGCATGCCTGGAGTGAGGGGCACTGCAGGGTGGGCAGGGTGCTGCAAGCACAGGGGGTGCCCTTGGCTTGAGGCTGGAGCTGGAGGAGGCCCCAGAGGGCCAGAACCCTGTAGGGCGCAGGGCTTGGCAGCTGGGGGAACTGCCTGCTGCTGGGGTTGGGGGCCGGCAGGTGGTGGAAGGCGGCGTGGGCCTGGGGTGGGGGGTGCAGGGTGGTGGGTGCTGCGTGGGGCAGGAGGGAGCTGGGCATGGGTCGGGGCAGGGTGTGCGAGGCCAGCCAGACTGGCTTGGGATGCCTCCGGATTCACTCTCCCTACTCCTTTGTTCCTGGGGCTCTGGGCTGGCTTGCCTCCCTGTGGCTTTTGCGTCCCAGCCTCTGCCTCCCTACACAGCCCCCCCACCTCCTTCTGCACCTTTGTTGGGGCCGGCTGTAGCCTGTGGAAAAGCTTGCGCCAGAGCATCCTTTCCTTTGCTCTCTCCATCCCACCCACCACTGCCCTCATGTCCTCTCCCTGCCTGATGCTACGTTTCTCTCTAGCTTAGTCTGCAAGGAGGGAGCTCCTCCTGCCCCTGGCTGGGTTGGGCGTCAGGAGGGGCCCGGGGCACATGGGTCACTGGGGTCTGTGGCGAGTGTCTGGGTGGAGGACAGGCGGGGGTACAGTGGGGCAGGCCTGCTGCCTATAAAGCATCGCACAGGGGGAGGGCAGCAGTTTGCTGAACCTGGTGCTACAGCTGTTCCCGTCCTGCTGGAGCTAAGCTGCTGGGGAGGACGCCTGTGCTGGGGGGGGAGGGCTGTGGGCCACTGGGAGCAGGCAGCTGGGCTGTGCAGTCATAGTGGTGGCTTGTGGGGGTAACAGTGGAGCTAGACGGTGCAGGAGGTGGGCCCTGAGGTGATGGGGCCGGTGGGGAGAGGTGAGCCGTGAACCTGCTGGGGGAGATGGGCTGAGAACCATGAGAGCTGCCACTAGGACCCGGCAGCAGGATGTGGGGAGATGCACGTGCACCTGGGGAAGGGGAAGGCGAGGGTCCAGGACGGACCGTATGGGGCCTGTGGGTTGCAGGAGTTCTGGGACCCTCCCCAGGGCTGCTTCCCATTGCCTTAGGTGCAGCCCTATGGAGCGGTGTTTGGGGATCCAGCCTCCTATCAGCTCCCAGCACCAGAGCAGGAAAGGACAACTGCGAAGCCATTTTTATGGGTGAGAGGTGGGTGGGCCATGATCCTGGCTCCTCCATCACGCTGTAAGAGCCAAACTGCTTGCTTTCCCACAGGCGGCACCAGAGGCAAAGACTCTGCCACTGTGAGTGGCTGGAGAGCGAGAGCCCAGGCCCCGGTCTGGGGTCAGGTCTCCCCCAGCAGAGAAGATGGCTGCTGAGCTGAAGCCAGCACCAACCCTGAGCCTCCTGTTGCCAGCACCGTTGCAGCCCCTGGTGAAGATGGAGGAGCAGGACGCAGCTGGCTTGGAGACTGGAGCAGGGAAAGGCACTCCTGTCTCTGAGTCTGGGACTGGTGGGGAGTCAGCAGGCTGGGGAGCACCGGAGCAGGTCAAGCAGGAGCCACAGGAGGAGCCGGCCCAGTGCTGGGAGGAGCAGCGGCTGGGGGGGCAGCAGTCCCACAGTCCACCTGCCAAGGCTGTGGTGGACCCGGTGAACCCACAGACACTGCACCCACGACCGGGGAATGAGTTCCCCACCCCAGAGATGTGGCGTAAGTGCTTCCGGGGTTTCCGCTACCAGGAGGCTGGGGGACCACGGGAGGTTTGCCAGCATCTGCAGGAGCTGTGCCAGCGCTGGCTGGAGCCCCAGTGCCGCAGCAAGGAGCAGATCCTGGAGCTGGTGGTGCTGGAGCAGTTCCTGGCCATCCTGCCCCAGGAGATGCAGAGCTGGGCGTGGGGGCGCGGCATGGAGAGCTGCGCCGAGGCAGTGGCCCTGGCCGAGGGGTTTCAGCTGGGGCTAGCAGAGGATGAGAAGATCCAGGTGAGCACTTCTCCATGGTAATCAGTGCTGCTGTCCCTATCTCCGTGTGTCTGGGGGATGTTCCCTCCCGCCCACCCGCTCTCTCCCATTTCCTGGCTTTCCAGCAGTATGTTCATCTTGTTTCCAGGTCACGGTGCGTGTGAAGGTTGAGGACATGGCTTCTGACAAGATGGCACCCGCAAGGGCTTTGCGGGAACCTCTTGACTCCTGGCTGGGGCAGCCGCACCCCCATCCTACACATGTGCCCCGGGAGGAGGCAGGATGGGGTGAAACCCCAGGGCCCCAGGATGTCCCCCAAGAGGAGCCCTCACCACACCAGGAATCAGGTAATGAGCTGGATACAGGGCAGAGGCTTGGGTAGAGTTGCTGAATGTCCCTGATCTCGGTGCCCGTGTGGCTGCTCAGACCTCTGCCATGGTCACTGGGCATCTTTCGCACCCAGCAGAAATATCCTTTCTTTTACTTGGGCCTTGCAGTGCTGCCAAGGAGAAAGTCAATGATCAGCTCTCACTCACCCCTCTCTCATTCTTGCTGTGAGCCCTTTGTGCCCAAGAATGGGTCAATGCCGGTGTCAGGCACATGGGTTTTCCCTGCAACTTTTGACTCAATTCATGTACAGTTAACCACAGACCTCTGTCCTGTTGCAGGTTCCCCTGACTCAGAGGAAACCTTAGACTCATCGGCAAATGAAAGCACCATGGGTTGGTTCCCCAGACAAGACCCTTCCCCGGGAGCAGGTAAGGAGCAGTTGTTCTGCCTTTTCCAGCAGCAGGAGGCATCATGCATCAGCAGAAAACGCCTCCATCAGTAGGTGTGTCTACATGTGCATTGGCGTGCACCTAAATTTAATGTGCATTAGCTTAATGCTTATTGAGTGGGTTTAGGCACATATGTACACATGCAGGTGTTAAAGCTCATTAACATGTCTACACATGCCTTAATGCACTCTAATTATTTGCCCATTTTCAGGTATCAAATTTAGGCATGAGTAGCTGAAATTCACCATTTTTAACATGCATTAAGGGCACACACATGTAGACACACACCCTTAATCTACATTACTTTAAACTAATGCATATTAAAGCATCATGTGTAGACATGCTCGGAGTGTTTTGTTGAGGATTGAGGCTCCAGCAGTCTGGCTTTTCCTCTTCTCCCGGTGATCCCCTTAGAAACCTTCCCACGGCCTGGAGCCCATGACCCTGGTCTTTTCTGTCCCCTCACTTTAAAATGTGGGTCCTGACACTGCACCGAGGTCCCCTGTGGGATTTTTATTGATCATGTCAGTAATTTGGATAAAATACCTTTCCTAGGCCAAGATTAATTATAGTGTTACTTTAAAGGAATGCTCTAATATATAACAAAACACTTTGTCTGTCATGTATCACAGCGTTACAATACTTATTAATGATTGCACCCACATAATAAGATCTTACTTGGAAATAAGTATAAATATATAAAAGCTTTCTCTTCTTTCTACTACAATACAAATCACTGCAGCTTTGCTCACATTCAGTGGTGGTCTTGTCAATTTTATACCTTTTCTATATATCTGAGTAACAGTGTTTCATGCAATCATCCTTCCATGTATCTGGTGACGGTGACAAAGGTTGGTCTGCTGCAGATTTTATCTTCTAGTATGTCCTGTTTATCCCCTGTCCACCTTTCTTTTTTTCCCTTCAGAGCCCCATTAGAAAACTCAACTCCATTGGTTCTGTTCCCCAAACCCCAGTGAGGCACTGGATGGACAGTAAGAAAACCTAACCACCCCTTTTACACTCCCCAAAAGAGGTTATCAGGTCTTACATTAGACTTAATCTAGTCGTGTAGCAAAGGGAAGAGGAACTCTGGGTCTGTGCTCATGAGGACCCTGGAGAAAGCTCATCATCTGAACTACTCGTTCCCAGATTAGCCACGGCAACATCCCCTGCACCCTGTCTGCTCCCAGAAATGCTGTAAAGCCAGAGTGACCAGGGTAGCTTGGAACCTGAAAACTGTCCTGAGTTCCCACCCCAAGTTGCTGACCTTGAACAACTTAGCCTGATCCATATTGTCCAGGCAGGTGTGTTTCCACTCTCTGCTATTCAATGATATGGGGGCAGGTAGGTATTACCTTCTTTGTCCCCTAAACAGGGCTGTAGAGTCAAGAAATTCCCTTTTATCCCATCCACAAGGTCTCCTATCACCCCTCCTCTATGGAGATTGAGCCCCAGGCACCTTGGCAAGGGCCTGTACCCTGGAAGGGGAAACCTACCTGCAGGGAAATTATACAGGGCTGTAGCCAAAGCCAAGCCTGATATGTCAATGAATATACAAATCTGGTATCCCTGGGGTGCTGTTGGCTGGCAAATCCATCTTCACTCAGCCATGTAAGATTTTATACCCTTTCTAAAGGTGGCCATAGCTCTACGAAGCCCTCTGTCATGGCATTTGAGAATTGTAGTCCCCCGTGGTATTCAGCAGAAGCTCTGGGGAGCATTTAGGTTTTGACTATAGGGAGGCGGAGGATCTCCTACCCATTGCTGCTGGGTCTTTCTGCTTCGTGTAAACTCTTAAGTGCCCTCCACAACGGACACAAGCATTCAATCAATTTGTCAGGCTGCTTGGTGGAGAGGGGGCCAGAATTGAAAACAGAGTTTTTATGTTCCTGGCATTATAAACACCTTGTGGTTTTCACTAGAATCTCCCTCTTTCTGGGAAATCGATAGGACCCTGAATATACAAATCCTTTGATGTGAACAGAGTCAATGCACAGGTTAATCCCAAGGCCTTTGTTCTGCAACAGGTGCCTCTGATGCAGGGACTCATCATCAGCAAAGGCTCATTCCTTAGGGGGTCCTTCTCTGCAAGGAGATATATAGATATCTCTATCTATAGATATGTTATATAATTTATGTTATATGTTTTTTTATATACCATGTAGGGGAACACTAGCATGGCATATTAGCCTGCCCCTTCCACCCATCACTTGGGAACCTGAGAGTTAGACCTCTTATTTCTGCTTAAGAAAAAAGTCCCGGGCTCTTCCCCTGCTCTAAGGTGCATCCCAGAACAGGGCAAAAGCTGTATTTGTCCTTGACCAAAGGGACAAGGACTTATTTCTGGGGTCTCTTCCCTGCCCAGCAGGTGCAAGGACGCTGAGCGGAGCTGAGGAGCAGCCTCCCGAGGAAGGGCCTGCCAACCCGAAGCAGCTGAGGACATCGCCAGGAAAAGCAGGAGAGAAGGCCCTGCCTGGTGGAGCATGTGCCGGGGAGGAGCCGCACCTCTGCACCGACTGCGGAAAGAGCTTCGCCTGCCTCTCCAAACTGGCTGCCCACCGCAAGATCCACTCCAGGGAGCGCCCCCACCACTGCCCCGACTGCGGGAAGAGCTTCGTGTTCCTCTCCATCCTGGCCAAGCACCGCACCGTGCACACGGGGGACCGGCCGCACCGCTGCGGAGAGTGCGGGAAGACCTTCAAACACTCTTCCAGCCTTTTCCTCCACCGGCGTGTGCACTCGGGAGTGCGGCCTCACCAGTGCGGCGAATGTGGGAAGAGCTTCGCCCACTCCTGCAGCTTGGCCCGGCACCAGCACGTCCACTCGGGGGAGAAGCCGCATCGCTGCAGAGAGTGTGGGAAGTGCTTTGCTCAACCCGGCCACCTCACCCAGCACCGGCACATCCACTCGGGGGAGAAGCCGCACAGCTGCGGGGAGTGCGGGAAGAGCTTCGTGCGCCGCGGAGACCTGGTCCAGCACCAGCGCGTGCACACGGGGGAGAAGCCGTACCTGTGCACCAAGTGCGGGAAGAGCTTCAGCAGCCTCGGGTACCTGGCTACCCACCGCAAGATCCACTCCGGGGAGCGTCCCCACCGCTGCGAGGAGTGCGGCAAGACCTTCGTGACCCGCTCCAACCTCACCACGCACCAGCGCGTGCACACGGGGGAGAGGCCGTACTGCTGCCCAGACTGCGGGAAGAGCTTCACCCTCTCCTACAACCTGGCCCAGCACCGGCGCATCCACACTGGGGAGAGGCCGTACCTGTGCACCCACTGTGGCAAGAGCTTCCAGCGCCAGGTGCATCTGACCCAGCACTGGCGCCTCCTCATGCAGGAGCAGTCGTAGTCATGGCCGCAGCGCTGGAAGGGCTTCAAGAGCACTTATGCCAGGGGCTGGACTTGGGTGAGGGGCCACAGCCCCACTTCCATCGTCCTTTGACAGGTATCAGACAACTGACTGGGCCCAAAGGCTGGGCGGTGAGGGTCGATGGGGACAGAGATGGAGCTTCCCCTTTAGCTGGTATGCCGGAAGGAGTTAGCTCAGGATCCTGCTCTGCTTCTCATCACCTCTCAAGCAGCCGAGTTTGGTCACCACGCAGCCCTCACTGAACCCCGACAGAGGCAGAGTCATGGGAAATGGATCGAGCCCAAGGACCCCCTGCTCCTCCTCCCCCATGACCCATTGAGCTTAAAGCCTCCCTATTACACGTCAAGAGTATCCACTTCTTCCAGAACCAACCATGGGGCTCTCACGGCAGTGGGTCTAACACACAACACAAGGTCTGATTGAACACAAATCAAAAAATCAAAAATCATGTCTCGTCCTTCCTCCATCCTCCATGGTGGTGCTGGAGTGACTGGCTTGTCCCTTTCATTGGTCCTGGTGTCCCAGTATGTGAAGCTCTTGGGGTACGGCAATGATATTTATAGTCAGGAGGTGTTTCCCCTCTTCCATCCAGAACCTTGCCAGGCCATAACCATATATTTATAGATGGCTTGTTTTAATTTTCTAATAAACATTCGCTGATTGGTTTTATTTCCATGTTTGTGTTTCACAAACTTTTTAGGACTGAGCTGGACCAGATCTCTTGTGGACTTGGAAGGTGTCAGTTAGTTTGTACTTATATCCTTTGGAAAGCAGAAGGGAGGGTTTCCTATCTCCTTCCCTTACAACAACAGCATGCTGTTTGCCACTGTCCGGCTTTTTCGTCATCTCAGTTGATGGGTTTTACTGACAAGGCTGCTTTGCTTTACAGCTTATCAAAGAAATTTATAAAATAATCAGTGGTAACAAACAGTATCTAGCACGGTTGATTACATTAATCATTATTACCAGGAATCCTGGTTTTCGCTGATAAAAAAAAAATTTCCCAGTTTCTGATTTTAAAAAAGTAACCCAAAATGTATATTTTCCCATACTTAAAATGAAATGCCACTTATATACACACACACACACACAGATGCACACACATACATACATATATATACACATATATATGTATATGCACGTGTATATATACACATACATACACACATACAGACACTACCTGAAGTACCCGTTCTTTGTCTGGGTTGTTATTTTTGTAATTGAAGTGTTTGTATTTTTTCCACAAACTTAGTACAACATATTTAGGTTGAAAACAGTGTTTATTTTAAAAGAACATAGTACAACATCTTTAACATTTAATATTTTA
This sequence comes from Crocodylus siamensis, assembly GCF_052110815.1. Lineage (NCBI taxonomy): Eukaryota > Metazoa > Chordata > Crocodylia > Crocodylidae > Crocodylus > Crocodylus siamensis. The sequence goes on from NC_143400.1 coordinate 26,290,223, forward strand.
ATGTGGAGGGGGGAAAAAGGGCAAATGTCAATATAATAATGACAACTGAATGGAATTCACTGCACCCGAACCTGAGCGGTACCAGTTTGTCATCTGAGAAGTAAAGTTATCCCAGTCAGTGGAAGCCCCCAAAAAGGTCAAGTGAAAAATAACCCACGTATAATTTTCTCCAGGTGGTATACAGTGATTTTGGAAGGTTTAGAGTAATTAGGGCCTGCCATTCTCGAGTTTAAGTGAACAGACAGACAGACAGACAGGCAGATTCTTCATTGTACATACAGATGGACTAGCAAATTGCCTGTCAAGAATGACGGGGAAAGGGAGCCAGCAGGGTGAAAGCCCTGCATCCAGCCCTGTGCCCTCCCATCCCGCCCCCTTCAGGTCCAACCCCGCTCCCCCTTTGGGTCTGCCCCACCCCTCATCACATCCATCCGTCCCCCTCACCCCATTCAGGTGCAACCCCACCCCGCTTCAGGTCTGCTCCACCCTCCTTTCCCCTGGTTCACGTGTGAACCTGCCACCCATTTCCCCCCCACTTCAGGTCCATCCACCCTCCCCCCAGGTCCGACCCTGCCCCCTGGCTTGTGTCTGACCCTACTCCCCCCCAACCCTTTTGGGTCTGACCCCACCACCCCTCCCCCTGGTTTGGATCTGACCCCTGTTCCCCCCGCACCAAGCTGCCCCCTCAATTCGGGGCCGCCCCCGCCCCACCCCTCTACCTCCCATCTGGCTGTGGGAAGCAGTGCCCATTCTGCAAGGTCCCCTGTGAAGCAGGAGGCAATGACCACAAGGAGCATTTTGCATCAACCTCAAGGATTAGGGAAATGCTGATTTGAAACCACAAGCTGCCTGGTGTATTCTTTGTGTTCCTCTGATGTGGTTTCCACATCACTTTTCGGAAATTCAGATGCCCACTTTGAACGGCACCCCTACCAAGAGTATCGTGAGTGCTACCCTGACTGACACATTCAGCCTGATCCCAGCACCACTGCCTCTGACTTCTGGATGTTCATCTTTGTCACATTCAATTGTAGGTTTGCCAAAGAGTACAATGCAAAGCCAGCAGATCTCACCAAAACAGTGGGTGAAAATCACTAAAGGCCAAGCCCTGGGTAGCATCCACGAAGCCGTCAACATGCTGCAGAGCCTAGACCCTCCTCTACTGGTGTGTTTTTTGCCTTGCCAAGTCAGCATAGCTTTATACATGGCAGGGGAGAAGGTTTGTACCTGTATTATTTCCTCAAGTGTTAGGAAAAATAAGTAAAAGACGACCAGAAACTCTATCACATGGCCTCTAGTCACTAGTAAAGCCACACCATTAGATCCAACATGAGGATTACTGTCACTCAAATGAACAGAGTGACCAGCAGGAATAGTAGGTCCTATGTGGACTTGCTAATGTGGTTCAAGACGGGTCGGGGTAGAGCAGTGAAACACAAGGCATTGAAAGAAGCTCAGCACAGTTTGCTGTGTCTTTCCCCAAACCTGAGTTTTACTGCAGATGCTCATAGCATAGCACAGGAAAGACCTTGCCACACAACATTTACCCTCCATGACCCACATTCACAGTGACCACACAGTGTTGAGAAATGGAGGGGAATCTGTCCTTTTGTTCTGTATGGGGATGGGGTCCATTTTTTTGACTTTGCACATAGCCTTTCATTGGAGGGGAAATTCAGAAAGTGATCTATAAATACGAAGCATAAATGATCGAGTATAACTATGGCAAAGAAATTATATATTTTGCTACATCCTTTTATGTCACTGTTATCGCTGTGTAGATTATGTTCTCCATATATATCTTTACAACTTGGGATATGGTTTGGTCAAGGAAAGGTAGTAGGTAGAGCTACCAAATCTCTCTTGCTATTGTGACTCTTGTGCAAGAAGATTTACCGCTCCCAGACAAAAGCAGAAGGAGCTGGACCTTAAAGTTGACCTGCAGTGGGGAAAAAAGGCTCCTAGAGCCATGGCATGTGAGTGGAACGGTCCACACGCATATACACCCCTGCACACCCCACCTGCACCATACCCCCTCATACACCCCACACCCCTCCTACACCCCCACCATACCCACACCCTGCCATCCCTCCACATACAATATACAAGCAAACCCCACGCACAGAAGGAGGACTGCCTGGGTAAGCGGAGGGATTTCCCTTGGCAAAAGTCAATGGGGAGAGACTTCCAGTAACAAGATGGCAACCAGGGGGCAGGGCACCTGTCAAGGAGTGGGGCTACCCTTGCAGCCCTCAACACCTCATCAAAACCCAATAAAGTGGCCCTCCAGCTGAAATAATTGCCCGCCCCTGCCATAGCACAAATTCCCATTCCTCCCACTTTCTTTGTGGACACCTCGGACCACACAACAACCTCTCCAGCAAAAATCATGATGGGTTTCATGAGATTTATTTTGTTTTTCAAACTGTAACAATGGAAATTAGGGATAGGAGGGGAAGGGAACTGCTTTCTAACTTGAACTTCTTTTCCGTTGGCAGATCTAGAATTTGGAAAAGGGGTGGGGAGCATGATCACCTATAACAGCACACGTACTTATCAAGTTAAAAAAAACACAAAACTACAAACTTTACAAATAAGCTACTGGCCTAGGGCTGCATTATTCAATTTAGGATTGGAGCAAAAATATATATACGTTTACTGCAGTGTGCATTGATTTGCTCTAGTACATAAAAAACCATAACAAACGAGGAAAAAAGAATCAAAAGATGCTGTCTCATTTGTCTTGTTGTCAGTAGAAAAAATGGATCTCTCTTTTTCAGATTCATAAAACAAACCTAGCCTTCTTGAGTATCTTGACCATGCATCCAATGCTTTGCTGGAGGTTATTTCTACACTTGAGTTCATGCTCTTCGTTACAATTAAAAACAGTGTGCAGGACTGAAATAGGAGCTACATGACCAGGAGCAGCTAACAGGCTGCAAAACTGCGGAAGAAAGGCTAGCTTGATTAGCTGAACATCAAGGCCATCAAAAAAAGGAGGGAGACTTGTTAAGAACTATGGAATGAAGAGTTTAGGAGGAGTCAGGTGGATAATAAAGTTTCATTTAGTCAATTGACTCCATCATTGCTGCCTGAACAGAAGTGCTACTGCCACTTCTGGGCAGTTGGTTCTAGGTTTTGGGGGGACCAGGAATCAAAGTTGGGGGCAAAGGGTGAGGGATATAAATCCAGCAATACACCCCCCTCCCACCCCAGACCCACTGCTGTTCTGTTCTGTTTAGGAAAGATGACAGTCAAGTGACTCTCTTTTCCCACCCAGTACAGGTACCTGAGGACCAGATGATATGACAGTGGGGGAAGGGATGAAAAGAAAGAAAAGATCCTGCCTTGAGAAGTTTAATTAAAAATTACCTGATCCTCTTATACCTGCTTTGGGAAAAATGACTTTGGGACTAGCAGGAACCTGGATATTCACAATGGGCAAGATTGCAGACGTGCTGGAGGATACAAGAGCAATTCAGAAGGATCAAGACAGATTGGAAAGTTGGGCTGAAGCAAACACGGTAAAGTTCAGTACCAACAAATGCAAGGTGCTGCAACTTAGGAGGAATCATGGGCGACTGCTGCCACCTTAGTCAAGTGGGGCATGTGCCTCCCCAGCAACCAGTCAGCGACCAGGGCAGGGAGGGTCCCCCATGGCCAATCTCTCCAACCAGGAAGCAGCTGCAGTGCTCCTGGAAGTGGCCATAGCACTCCCACTGCCCGGCCAGCGCTCACAGGGGGTGCTCCCCTCTTGCCCATTGCCTAAGCACGGAGCGCAGCCTGTCAGGGGGCACCAGTGCTTTCAGGGGGTCCACAGGCACCCCCTACATGTCGCCACTGGGAGGAATAATCAAAAGCCCAAATATTTATATGGTGACACCTGGCTGGATGGCAGAACCATGGAAAAGGAGATCACAGGCTCAATACGAATCTGCAGTGTGATGCAGCTGCAGAAAAGAAACAGTTTTGGGATGCAACAATAGGAGCATTAGGTGCAAGACATGGGGGGTGATAGTACCTCTCTACTTTGTACTGGTTAGGTCTCATCTACAGCATTGGGTACAGTATTCATGACTCCACATTTTAAAAAAGGATGTGGGGAAGTTAGAGAGGGTCTAGGGGTGGATGACAAACGTGATAATGGGCTTGGAAAACATGCCACATCGTGAGAGGCTGAAGGAGCTAGGCACGTTCGGGTTGCAGAAAAGGCACTTAAGAGGGGGCAAGATTGCAGTCTGCAAATACGTGAAGGGCTGCCATAAAGGAGAGGGAAAGTGCCTTTTCTCTCTTGCTGCAGAGAGGAGGGTGCAGAACAATGGTATGAAGTTGCAGCAAAGTAAATTTAGATTGGATATCCAGAAAAAACGTCTTCACTGTCAGAGCAGGGAGGCGGTGGAACAGATGCCTAGAAAAGTTGTGGACTCTCCATCACTGGAGGTTGGATAAGCATTGGTTGGTTGGTTAAGAAGAGGTTGGATAAGCATTGATCAGGGATGATCTAAATGTCGCTATGCCTACGCTCTAATATGGGAATGTCCCATGCCTCCAGGCTTTGCTGCCTGTCATCTGGGGCCAGGAGGGAATTTTCTCTCCTGCTTCTATATTCTCCTCAGAGACACTGGGAGTTGGGTGCTGGGGATTTTGACTGGGCTATGCCAGTGCTCCTGCTGGGACTCAAACCTAGAGGGTCCTGCCCCCAGGCTCAGGGCCAGACCAATTTGGAGTCAGGAATGAATTTTACCCCCTGCTCAGAGTCCTCTGTAGCAGGGCCATGGCCTCTATTTGGGATTATTTTAAGCATATATTACCAACTTTTATAACAGCAGGACACTGGCTGCCACGGTCCCCTGCTTTCCTTGGGGCACGTTTGGGTGGGATGTCTTGTGTTGGGGCAGGGCTGATTGTGCAGTTTTGCCAGGAGGTTGGACACTGGGTTGGTCTGAGATGATTTGGATAGGGATAAGCCTGCCTCAGGCAGAGGGGTTGGACAAGATGTGACCTCTGGAGGTCCCCTCCCACTCCATTTCTCTATAACGTTATGATTTCCAAAATGCTGAACTTCAGGGGCAAAAAGGCCATTCCACTTTCCACTCCTTTCCATGAGGACCAGGACCTGCCACCAGTTGTCACTCCTGAACCCCCACCCCACTCTAACACAGCAGATGGACTCCTGGGCCCACTCTCCTGGGGTTCCCACTATAAGCCCCCAGTGTAGGGTTCATCCTGCACAACAGTGCACACGAGTGATCCCCCCCGAGCGGTGACTGGCTCCTGGTCTCAACCGTTAGAAACAACCTCTAGATGTTGGTGTTTCCAATGGAAGGGGAAGGGAAAGCAGCTGGGGAATCCCAGACTTCTCTGGAAGAGCAGGTGCCGACAAGGACAGGATCACGGGGAGCTGCTAAAGAGCCACTAAAACCTGCTGCACAAGACTCGGGAAACAAGGCCATATCTTGCAAGCACCTGAGTGCTTCTGAAAGAGAAGTTATTTAGGGGGAAGGACCAGCAGGGTTCAGGGGGGACAAGGGGAACACTGCCCTGCACATTAGTATCACTGTTGCCCAGCAGAAAATCCTGCATACCGGGGTCCCAGGAACTTGAGAGGCCCAAAGCCACTAGCCCGGTGCCACAGTGGAGGATGGAGCCAGGAGGAGACATGTGACAGACAGACCATGGCTGAGTCACAGGTGATTTTTTCCCCTGCCTTTGGCATGGTGGTGGCGAGTGCTGAGGGTGAAGGAAGCCCTTAGAGCAGTCATAGCTATTTCTGCATGTGAGTGAGCTGGTGCTGGGTCAGGTGGGAGAGGCGGGCGAAGCTCTTCCCGCACTCCTTGCAGCCATGAGGCCTCTCCCCTGTGTGCAAGCGCTGGTGCCGGACCAAGTCCGAGCGGTACACAAAGCTCCTCCCGCATGCGCCACACTGGTGTGGACGCTCTCCTGTGTGCACGTGCTGGTGCGTGAGGAGCTCTGAGCGGCAATTGAAGCTCTTCCCGCATTCCCCACAGCTGTATGGCCTTTCCCCTGTGTGCACGCGCTGGTGCCGGATCAGATCGGAACGGTACACGAAGCTCCTCTCGCAGTCCCCGCAGTGGTGTGGACGTTCCCCTGTGTGCACGCGCTGGTGCCAGAACAGGTCCGAGGGGTAAATGAAGCTCTTCCCGCAATCAGTACAGCTGTGGGGGCGCTCCCCAGAGTGGATCTTCCGGTGTCCGATGAGGCTCTCCAGGCTGCTGAAGCGCTTCCCACACTCGGCGCACTGGTGTGGCTTTGTCCCCGAGTGGAGGTGCCGGTGCCGGTGCCTGGCCAGGTAGGAGGCTCGGGTGAACGTCTTCCCGCACTGGGTGCATTGGTGCGGTTTTTCCTCTGAGTGGACAAACTGGTGCCGAGCCAGCTGGTAGAGCTCGGCAAAGGCCTTCCCGCACTCAGGGCACTTGTGTGGCTTTACGCCAGCGTGGAGGTGCCGGTGGCGGTGCCGGGCCAAGTAGGTGGGCTGGGTGAATGTCTTCCCACAATCGGCACAGCGGTACACAGGCTCTGCCACCGTGTGTACACGCTGATGTCTGACGAGGTGTGAGTGGGTCACAAAGCGCTTCCCGCACTGGGCACAGTGGTGGGGACGCTCTCCCGAGTGGATCATGCGGTGGGTGACCAAGGACTGAATCCGGCTGAACCTTTTCCCGCACTCCGGGCACTGGTTTGGCTTCTCCTCGGTGCGCGCTGTCTCGGGCAAGGTTGGTCTCTCTTGGGACATCCTCAGCAGCTCTACATTTGCAGACTCTGCCTCACGAGGCTGCTCCTCAGCTCTGCTGTCTGTCCCAGCACCCGCTGGGGTGGGAAGAAAACCCCGAATTTAGTCCCCGTTCCACTGGCATACAGCAAACACAGCGGTGCCCCTGTGCTGGGCTCGGTCTCAGAACTGGGCCGGGCCTCTTGCTGCCGGGGTGCTACGTGCTGGGGGTGGGGAGGGAGCAAGGTCAGTCTCCCTTACTAATGTCCCCCAATTCAGTAGATCTCATATACGGTTTCCCATGAATCCTGCCCCTGCCAAGGCCCATCGCAATGGGGAGAACCACATTGCTTCCATTCCTCCCGGGGGAGACAAGTGGGGATGGCATTGGATCCAAATGGCTCCATGCTCAAAGGGCTGTGGGTGACACCAGGGGTATCTACTCCAAGCAAGAACGAGGGTTTCTAAATACCAGTCTCTGCCACAGTACTGGTGGGCGCAGGCGAAGACTGCTGAGCACTCCCCATCAACCCAAGGTCTCTGATATGCTCCAGACAGAAGCTCTTTCATGAGGTTGCTTGAGCCTTGTCCCAGGGGCTCGCTCTTGAGAGATCAATCTCATCTGCCCTGAGAGTGGCTTTAGGGGGCCAAGTCTCAAGCAGCCTCACTGGTCGTCAGGGACTTGGAGCAGACAGGCCAGCCTGGGCCAAGGACCTCAGCAGCCATACCTGCAGTAAACCCACAGCTAACGAATTCAGCCCCAATTTAGATACAGCGAGTGTCCTGGCTGAGACTGACTGATGCCTCTCTCTTCAGTACCAGCTGAGGCTGCGAGTTTCCAGGCCAGTCAGCAATCCTGACTTAGTCCACTGTGATACGCTTCTTGGCTCTCAAGCTCTCTGGTCTTCCTGGTTTCTGACTTTGGTTTCTGGGCTTTTCCTCAGACTTCAGTCCTGGATTTCCTTACAGATCTGTGTCCTGGATCTTGACACATGGCTTGGCTCTGGGTTTCAATTTCGATCTGTGGATTTCCCCCCTGGACTTGGTACTTTAGCTTCTGACTTTCTAGATTCTGGCCCGTTTCATTACGGACCCTTCTCCAATTTTTCCCTCCGGATCTGACAATTAGCCCAGGGGCCCTCAGAGACCCAGTTGCCACAACACACCATGCACGACCCAGTCCCCTAACAGTGGCAAACTTAATCTCGAGTATGGGGTCTGTTTAGCATCATCCTACTCAGCACCAGACACTCCTGTGGTCCAAACATTGGAGTGAGCTTTGCTGCCTACCTGTATCCGGAGATGGTTCGGGGAATGGGAGTGAGCCCTCAGAGCCTTCCTCTGCTGATAAGTCGGTCTCTTCCATGCCAGAGGAATCTGTGCCAGAAGAAATGTCTCCTTGCTAAAAAGGAGGCTTATACCCAATGGAAAGAAGGGGTCATCACCAGGGAGGGCTATTCTGTAGTTGCTCGGGGATGTAGGGGGGCAGTTAGGAAGGCCAAGGCGGAGATGGAACTGGGGCTAGCTTCCCAGATTAAGGACAATAAGAAGTCTTTTTTTAAATATGTAGGGGGTAAAAAGGTCCTTTTGTGGGGCCCTTGCAGGATGCCATGGGAAACTTGGTCGTCACACCAGACGGCAAAGCTAACATGTTTAACAATTTCTTTGCCTCCGTCTTCCTAAGTAGAGACCGGAACAGCCACCTCCCTGCTGGGCCCCCCTCGGGCCCTGGGGGAGGCACATCTGGGCCACGGGTTAGCAAGGATTTAGTTAGGGAGCTTCTGGAGGGGTTGGACGTATTCAAGTCAGCCGGCCCAGATGATCTCCACCCTAGAGTTCTAAAGGAACTGGCCGAGGTCATTGCAAGTCCCCTGGCACAACTTTATGAGCACTCGTGGTGCTCTGGTGAGGTACCGGAGGACTGGAAGAGGGCCAACGTGGTCCCCATCTTCAAAAAAGGCAGGAAGGAGGACCCGGGAAACTATAGGCCGGTTAGTCTCACCTCGATCCTAGGCAAGCTGTTCGAGACAATTATGCTGGCACACATCCAGGAGGGGCCAGCAGGGGACTGCATGCTTAGGGGCAACCAACACGGGTTCATCAGTGGCAGGTCCTGTCAGCCCAACCTGGTGGCCTTTTACAATCAGATCACCAGATCATTAGATGCAGGGGTAGCAGTGGATATAATCTTCCTGGACTTCCGGAAGGCTTTTGACACTGTCTCTCACCCTGTTCTCATTAAGAAACTGGGGGGCTGTGGTGTAGACACCCACACAGTCAAATGGGTTGCCAACTGGCTGGAGGGCCGCACCCAGAGGGTGGTAGTGGATGGGTCCTTCTCAACCTGGAAGGACATGGGCAGTGATGTCTCCCAGGGCTTGGTCCTCGGGCCCACACTGTTCAATCTTCATCAGTGACTTGAACGAGGGGGTAAAAAGCACCCTGTTCAAATTTGCTGATGACACTAAGATGTGGGGGGATGTGGGCACATTGGAAGGATGCAACAGGCTACAATCAGACCTAGACAGGTTACAAGGGTGGGCGGATGAGAATAGGATGGGTTTCAACACAGACAAGTGCAAGGTGATGCACCTTGGGAGGAACAACCGGCACCATACCTACAGGTTAGGGAACTCCCCTCTTGTCATCACAGAGGCGGAAAGGGATCTGGGGGTCATCATTGACTCCAAGATGAACATGGGCTGGCAGTGTGAAAAGGCAGTAAGGAAGGCCAACCGCACCTTGGCATGCATCCACAGATGCATCTCGGGCAGGTCCAAGGAGGTGATCCTCCCCCTCTATGCGGCACTGGTCAGGCCGCAGCTGGAGTACTGCGTCCAGTTCTGGGCGCCGCACTTCAAGAGGGATGTCGACAGCATGGAGAGGGTCCAGAGGAGGCCACTCGTATGATCAGGGGACAGTAGGGCAGGCCCTATGAGGACAGGCTGCGGGACCTGAACCTGTTCAGCCTCCAAAAGAGAAGGCTGAGGGGGGATCTTGTGGCCGGTTATAAACTAGTCAGGGGGGATCAGCAGGCATTGGGGAAGTCACTGTTTCCCCGAGCACCGCCAGGAGTGACCAGGAATAACGGTCACAAGCTGGCAGAGGGTAGGTTTAGGTTAGATATCGGGAGGCACTACTTCACAGTCAGGGCGGCTAGGATCTGGAACCAGCTTCCAAGAGAAGTGGTGCAGGCTCCTACCCTGGGGGTGTTTAAGAGGAGGTTGGATGAACATCTTGCCAGGGTCATTTGACCCCAGTACTCTTTCCTGCCATGGCAGGGGGTCGGACTAGATGATCTGCTCAGGTCCCTTCTGACCCTAGAAACTATGAAACTATGAAAGGGTTCACGTGCACATGTAGACAGCTTTTCAAGTCCCAAGACACTCAGGGCTACCGGAAGCAGAGAGACAGAGATTCTGGTGCAACATGCTGGCTCTTCATATCCCGTAAGAGTAAGGAAGATTGTAAATCCCGTCTGCATGTGGCACCCACCGAACTACTGGTAAAGCACTTCCCTTGGGCACCTGCCCACTCCAGAGGAGAGTTCAAGCTCAGACCAAGTGGGAGGCATGGGGAGCAGTGGCTGAAAGAGCCCCAGCCTCTTCACAGTATAACTTAATGCCTCCCCAGTGCAGTAGTTTAACTGGGGCCGTGACTAGGGCAGCTGTCCCAGGGGCTAGCTGGGGAGGGCAGGCAGGAGCTGGGAGACCAGCTATGGCCGTCCTCAGAGGCCAATGAGCTCTGGGTGATCCACCTAGCTCTGTTCCTCCTCAGCCACAGTGCTCTGCCCTGAGCATGACTCCTCGTCCCAGGGCCCTGGGCCCTGTCTAGACTGGATCCATCACCCTGTACTAAGTTCAGCCCCATGAGCACCTGGCTCTACAAGGCTGTGATCTTCAGCTTCTAGCTGCTTGGATTTAGCCCCATGCAGCCCACTGGTTCCTGTACACCTGCAGGGCTCTTTCTGGGCATTAGCCTCTTCTACTGCAGGTGCCTCCCAGGCACCCCACCTATGATCTCCACACCACCACTGTAGCCATTACCTGAATCTCTGGTAGTATGTCAAGTAATCAAATGCAAACCATTCCTAGGCTTGCCTGGGTCCCAAACATCTACGCTTCAGCTGTTGGCTGTACACAGGTTCCCCAGGTACTTGTGTTGCTTGGGTTTCCCCTCTCTACCAGCACAGGCAAGAAGGAATTGTGCCCTCAGCCTAAGTCAGAGGCATACTAGGCTCTCTCATGAAGGAGCCAGGCCTCTAGCACACTGGGGGTCCACCAGGTCTCCACTACGCTCAAGGGTTCCTCGTCAGTCCCCTACTCAACCTGCTCTGATTCACTACAGTCTGCCCTCACCCATTTCCATCTTGCCTACCTTTCTGTCGGTGGCCATGCAGCTAGCTCCCAAGCAGTATCTCTGCTGCATATTGGCTCTTGTCTCTGGTTTCCCCTGGTTGCTTATTCGCTTGTAGCTATTTCAACCTTAGCTGCCTACCTAATTGCAGCCCTCCACTGCTGCCTTCCCATTCTCCAAATAGCTGGGGTTAGGGGACCCTGCAAAAATGCCCACTCAGAACAGAGAATCAGTTCTCATATTGCCCAGTGAAGGTGGAAACCCCAGTCCAAGATACCCCCCCAGGATATAAAAATCTAACTTAAAATCCATACAGCTGGCAGGCCTTAGCCATACAACCGCATACCGGCAACCTCCCAAGAGAGGTTCCCAAGGTTGCTAGGGCTCCATCTCCAGAGACAAGGGGAATAGGAGACATTGCTCGAGGGGTAAAATGTTATATCATGGCCAGAACCCGTAGTTAGGGGTAGAAGGGAAACATTTAATGTCATTACGTCACTGACTGGTGAGGAGTAAAAGCACACACCTGCCTGCACATCACGCAACACCTGTTTGGGGTTGGGACCATGGGGCAGCAGGTCAGGGGAGGTTGGTAGGCGTGCGGGTCTCCTTGTCATTCTGGGATGGGAATGGTTCCTAGATTGGGGGGTGGATGCTCTGATTTACCTGGGGTTGAGCCCATAGGCCAGGAGCTTTCTCGAGCATCCTCATCACCACAGATCCAGAGCTTCAGCTCCCCTCTCTGGATGCGGCAGATTAAGTCGGGGGTGGGACCTCGATGTCCTAGTTCAGGAAATTCACAAAAGGACATGATGCTTGGTTAATCCCCACCCTGTGCCCCGTTGGAAGAAACCAAAGACCTTCAATATCCTCATGGTGCCTGAGGAAAAGGGAAGGTGGGCATTTAGAAGGAAAGGGAAGGAGCCACAAGCAGAAAACTTCAAAAAGTGGTAGCCCCCATCAATCAAGCAATGAGAAGAATGGTCACATGGAAACCACACAGAAACCATCACTCACCATAATGTATTTTGAGGGTACAAAACTCATAGTAGCCCCAAGAAATCAGAACTTGTGGCAGAGATATCTCTTTTATTAGACCAACTAGATATTTGCAAAAAAAAGTTTCCTTATTTGAAAGCTTTCGGGCATACTCACCCTTCCTCAGGCACAGGAGAATACAAAAAATGTAAAGTTTCTCCTAGGTGGAAATGAAAATTCATATTTTACAGGAGAAGGTATTATAAAATCTCCTGGTTGGAATAGTTCATTTCGTGCAAATCAGGATCAGATAAGATTTATATCTTACAACACCTTCAGCTCTCCTGTGGAATATGAATTTTCATTTCCACCTAAGAGAAATTTGACTATCTTTGCATTCCCCTGTGCCCAAGGAAGGGTGAGTGTGCCCAAAAGCTTGCAAATGAAGACACTTTTTTGCAATTATCTAGTTGCTCTAATAAAAGATATCACCTCTGCCAAGAGTTCAGATTCCTTTAGCCCGTAGACCAATACAGTTACAACCTATATCCCTGAAACACAGTAGCCCCAAAGGACTTAGGCAGAGGTGATGTTCTGGAAAGAAAAAAGATGAAAATTTTGCACATTTGAGAATTGCAGTAGAAAGGAGAAACAGAGAACTCGCTTCCTAAGAGGTGAATATTCAGTGAGAGATTGATGGCAGCAAAACTGCGTACAGGAGGGAAAGTAATTCATTTAATCGGGTCATTGCCTCTGCAGCTAGTCCAACAAAAAAAGGGCAACTTTCACAGGCTATTCACCCATTCCCCCACCTCCTGTGCAGGTCCAAGGATAGGAAGAATCCCTGGTTCAGCAGATCTTGGATTGCAAAAAGATCACAGGGAAATTGCATTATCTGGTGGCCTGGGAGGAGTAGGGTCCAGAAGAACACACCTGGGTACCAGGCAGTTATGTCCATGCACCAGACTTAATTAGGGAGTTTCATCAGGCTCCTCTGAACAAGCCTTGCCCTAGGATGTCTGGAAGCAGCCCTTAAGAACAGCACTGCAGCCAGGTAGCTAGGTCAGCAACACTCAACCCCCTAAGCAGGGCCAGCTGAGCCTCAGCCCACTGACTGCTTCTAGGGCTGCTTTTAAGGAGCTCTGGCAGCACCGGGACTCTGCTGGGCAATAAAATGCCTTCAGTTCGGCAAGCAGCTCTCACCTGTGTGACTTCCCCCAGTGCCTTCTCCAGTATCCCTGTCCCTGTAGCCAATCCCTGAACCTTAAAAGCCCAGTTTGACCCAAGCTCACATTGTGATATCCACCTCTGATAACCTCTCCGGCTTGGCACATGAACCCCATTTTGACCTCAGCTTGCCCCTTGACTATGGATGCTAATAACGCCCCTCAACCTGAGCTCCAACCTAAGGTCTTGTTGGATCCTGAGAAACAGGACCTTGGAAGCAATAACACTGAGGTGTGGGTTAAAAAGAAAAAAAAATCATAAGCTCCTCAAAAACAACTCTGCAAAGAAGAGTTGGACATGGATGTTTTGTTGCAGACAGGTTGGAAATATGCAAGAAGGAAGGCTTTTTAGCCAGTATGTCTTTTAGTGGACCAACTGCATGGTTGGGGGAGATATTAGACAAGTTTTTGTACACAAAATGCCTTTACCTAGAAGAAGAAAGGACCCCTTGTTTCCAAAGCCTTGCAGAACACTGCTCCACTCTATATAGTTGGTCCATCAAAGGGTATCACCCCAACAAATCCTGGTCTCTTAGACAAGGATGCCCCCAGTCCTATTAAGGATGAGAAAGACTGATTAGCAGCTGACTGATAAAAAAATGTTGCCAGTTTGAAAGGCATGTTTTCTTGTATACAACATTCACCCTTTCCTTTCGCAAAATTCAGCCGCTAGAAAAAGGAGGGTTGCATTATAATCAAGTAAATGTGGTAAGAGCAGTTCCTACCAGTCAAGCCTCTGTCAAGGGAAAGCTGCATGTGCTGCACCCAGGGCTCCCTAGCTGCTGGCTGGAGAAACTCTCTGTTTTTACCCACTTGCCTTTCCTTGGAAGAAGCTGAAGAAAAGATCTTTTTTCCCTCCATTCTTCCTTTCCAAACCCTGCCCTCGTTACTCAGTTAAGCCTTATCTAGAGGACTATGTGCAGCTTTGGGATCCACACTTCAGAAAGGGCATGGAGACCTTCGAGGGTCCGTGGCATCTGACAAAAATAGCGAAGGATTTTGAAGGCAAACTGTCTTGAGACATGGCTGGAAAAAAAGGCAAATTCAGGTTGCAGAAAAGATGAAAAGAGGGCACAAATATCTCAAGGGCTGCCATAACAAGGGGGAGAACACCCTGTCTTTGTTGCTACAGAAAATAGCATGGGTAGCAATGGCTTGACATTGCAGCCAAATGGGTTTAGATTAGCTACTAGGAAAAACTTCTCTGTTAAGACAGGGAGACAGTGGAACAGATTTCCTCTGGTAATTGTGGCATCTGCTTCATTGGTGACTTTCAATACCTCAAGAAGAGGTTGAACAAACACTGGTTAGGTGTGATCTAGAAGTAGTTACGTTGGCCATGGCCTGCAAAAAGCAAGATTTGGAAGCCAAGGACCCTCCCCGACCCTCCCCCCCACACACACACGCACAGGCACACACACTAACACTCATTGGGAGATCATGAGAGCAGCTTTGCAAGCCTGAGCGGACAGATTTCGGGAGGACAGTTATCAGGAGGAGAAGAAATCAGGGGAGCTCCACAACCAGCTTAGCTGCAAGACAAGATTATAGGGGCTGGGGTAAGTTTAGGGAGGGGAAAAGGGCCACGGAAAGGGGGTGAGATGTATGAATATGTCCTGGAAGGCCAACCCATGCTTTTTCCTGCCATGATACAATGATAGCAAAATTATATTGAAGGTAGGTAGCTCCCTAGTAAGATATGCTCTACGGTCCCATGGCTCTCAGGCTCCAAACACCCTCTAGCAGCTCATCTTTAGAGGCACAATCACCATTTTCTTACTCTGTGTCTCTACTAAGAGGATGTGGTCCCCTGTTACATACGACTCTTAGTCAGTATTAATGAGATGGTGTGGATGCACTGGGGGAGACAATGGGAAGAGATATCACTATCCCAAAAAAATGATTGAATGTGGCAGCCCCAGGAGCTGGACCAAGAGGAAGAGCCAAGAGAATTAGCTCCATCTGAAAAAGGAGAATAGAAAAATTCAAAACCTCGCAGAAGCCCTAATGGAGAAAACAGCAGAAGAGAGAAGACAGATTGAAAACACAAGCAAACTCTGTATGAAGACAAGAAGAAAGGAGAAACATCTCAGAGGCCACACAGCTCTGGGGAGAAGGAAGAAACAGAGCTTTACCCAGGTTAACAAGGGCTTGGTAATTCCTCAGCATCTGGTCCCGGTAAAGCGCCTTGTCTCCATTGTCCAGCAGCTCCCACTCCTTCCGCGTGAAGTACACAGCCACGTCATCAAAGGTCAGCCGGCGCTGCAAATACAACCGTTATACCATCAGCCCATTCTTCTACAGCCTCTGTGGACACCTGAAGCTACACTGCACAACAAGGACGTGCCAGCATGGCTACCCCAAGGAGAGATAAAACCTTCCCACCTCTTCTCTGACAGCTGTACCAGCAAAGGGCTTGGCAGCAATGCAGCTCCGCTGACAGAGAAGCACATGTCACCTCATGCCATGGTCTCAGAAAGACAATGCAGCTCCTCCCGTCAGTGTACGGCATATGCAGATCCCCTGACACCTTGGACCTGGCATCATGACCCCGGCAGAGACTCTGCAAAGCAGGTCCTGCGAGTCTCACCCAGCAAAACTGTTTCCACAGCTTTGATTCACTGGGAGAAACTCAGCCAGCCAGAGTGACTCTGGGAATTCACCCAAACACCCTTTCAGGGAACTACCTGTGCTGAATAGCGTTACGAACCTCCCTTTTCTTCCCACATGGCTCTAGGTTAGGGAGCTTTGAAAGACCAGCATCCTGGGTGTTTAATGCCCCACACAAGGGATCTCCCTGCTGATGTCTTACTTGAGTCTGGGCCACTGCAGCCACGCTTGCCATCTCAGGCAGAGGATTGGACATTAAAACCAGCAAGGAATGGGCAAAGGAATTGGACCCTGGTGCACAAGGAGGGAATGCAAACTTCTGATGGCCTGGGCTGGCCGGGATCCTTGGAAGATCTACCTGAAAACAGGAGAAAGACAGGGTTCTGTCATTCACGTTCCATCCACAGATGCAACAGCACTAGTTAGGCAGACTCCCTTGGCACAAGTCACAGCCGGAGGCTTGAAGAGGGGATCCTCCAGACAGCAGCAGTTCTGGGGTGGGGTCCTGTATCCCCTCAGACATGAGTTGTAAGAAACCGGGACTGGGATTCATGTCACTTTGCTGCAGGCTGTGTGAACTGGCTTTGCCTCTAGTGGCCTGGCAGGTGCTCACCCCTAGCCAACGGCCTGCCCTGGAAGGACCCTGCTGGGCTCAGCTGCAGAGATCCCTGCCACGTGCTCCCTGGTGTTGGCTGGGTGTCACAGAGTACCCAGGTGAGCTCATTTTTGGCTCTTACAGAGTTCAAATGCTCTGCCTGAGCACTCAGAGATAGATACCCGAGACAGAGGCCCCTGCTGCACTGACTCCAATCAGGACTTCTAGTGCTGGCCTCCCCCACCATCTGCCCTGCCCGCTAGCTCAGCGAGGATATAGTCTCCATCATCAGTGAAGGTCCCTCCTGTGGCTCTTCAGGTCTCTGCTCCCCAATTTTCCCCCGTACCGCTGGCTCTTGCGAGATTCTGCCCCAACTGTGCTCCCACCCCCAAGTGCAGCTGGTGCCTCGCTCACCTCCAGAGGCCTGCCCTGCCCCTTCTGTAGCTGGTCCAGCTCAGGTGTCAGGGAGCCCCTCTCCCCGAACACCTCTGGGGATGTTCTTTGCAACTCCAGGATTACTGGCCCTTCCTCATAAGGCTGCTCCTCAGCTTTGCTCAGGATTGCCGCATCTGCTGGGCAGGAAAGAGGTGTCAAGTGTTAGACCTGGCATTGCTGGCATGGGGAAAGCCCTAATATTTCCCTCTGCTTGAAGCATCCCCAGGTCTCAGCATGTGGCATAAGGGGGAGAAGGAAGGGTCAAAGACCTCCACAGCCACAAGCCAGAGATGCATCCCAAGGAGCAGCCCTGCTCAGAGTGGTGATCACAGCATCATATCAGAACCAGGACATCACTCCCAGGGGAGAATAGGGGCCCTCCCTGCTGTATCAGCATCCACCTTTTAAGGGGAAGGGAAATAAAAGGGTGATATGTTCCTGGGGGTGTGGGGGCATCCAGGAGAGCAGGAAAAGCTGGTCTGGTGGAGCACTGATCCCCATCAGACTATTCTGACCAAGTTTTCTGCTGATGGGTGGTGCCTCATGTGTAAAAAGGTCAAAAGCACAGCTCCTCACCTGCACCTGAGGAAAGGTCTTGTCTGGGGCACAAGGCCCAGGAGCTTTCATCTGCTAATGTTTCACAGGCCTTCTCCATCTCAGGGGAATCTGCAGCAGGACAGAGACCTGGGGGTCAGCGTGCAAGAGCCAGCTACAAGACACTGGGAAAACCTGCGCCCTTCACATCAGCACCGTCATATTCTTGGGCATAAAGGATGCATACAGCCATGGAAGAGGGGCCCCTGGAACACAATCCTTGCTTTTAATAAGGAGGCACCACAAGGCCCACACACGTACTCGGTCTTTTTGCTGGGTGCTATACAGAGAGAGCAGAAAAGACCAGGCCTTCTCAAATTGGGTGCTGTCCTGTAATAGAGACCTGAGTCCTGCCCCTCCCCAGCCACGTGGTTGTAATGACTGGGGCCGTCACAGGCCAGGGCAGTCATGTGAGCCTCTCACCACAAATGCTGGGCAGCTATTCGGCACCAAGATGCAAATGGTGCCATGCACCTGACACGTCACCTGACTCCTGCTGAAGGTGGGGCTCCTTTTTGGCAGTCTGAGGCAGCTTGTCTTGGGGCCCTGGAGCTTCACCCCATACCATCTCCTCCTGCAGCATGTCTACAGGATAGGGCTGAGGCTGCTCGAGACAGGAGTCGAGAGGATCCCACAATGTCCCAGTGGGTGCCATCCTGGCCAAAGCCACATCCTCAACCTTCATGTGCACTGTGACCTGGGGACAAGATAACCATGTAGATGGAGCTAGGAGGGAAAATCCCCAGACAGACAAAGGTGGGGAGGCAGCATGGATATCGGGGTGAAGCGCTCTCACCTGGAGTGTCTCGTCCTCCGCCTGCCCCAGCTGAAACCCCTCGGCCAGAGTCACGGCCTCAGCGCAAGTCTCCACGCCGCGTCTCCACTCCCAGCTCTGCATCTCCCGGGGCAGGACAGCCAGGAACTGCTCCAGCACCACCAGCTCCAGCATCTGCTCCTTGCTGCGGCGCTGGGGCTCCAGCCAGCCCCGGCACAGCTCCCGCAGGCAGCTGCAGACCTCCCGCGGCCCCGCGGCCTCCTGGTAGCGGAAGCCGCGGAAGCGCCGGCGCCACATCTCTGGGGTGGGGACCTCGCCTCCCGGGGCCAGCTCTGGGGACACCATGGCTGGTGCTAGTGCTGGAAAAATGGGGCTCATTCCCAGCACTGGCCTTGGTTTGGCAGCCACGGTGCCTGCCAGGGGAGGCCTATCCCAAGCTCTCACTCTCCTGCTGCTCACGCTCTCGGCCTGTCGGCCGCGTCTTCTCTTTTGGGGCATCTGCAAGGCAAGGAAAGAGGCTGCACGTTACCATGTGATGAGGGAGCCAAGAGCACAACCCACATTGAAGACTTGGGGAAACAAGAGTCCCCAAGCACCACTGGGGACTCCTAGGACCCATGTGGCTTTCCACCCTCCTCCCAGCAGTCCCCTCCCACCTTCCTGCACTCATGTGCAGCCCCCCCAGGCACTGCTATGTCCCGGCAGGACCCTCCATGGCTCTCAGCACCATAGGACCCCATCCAGCCCATCTCCGGAGCCCACTGCTCCTTGTTCTGACATCTGCCACCGCTGACAGTAGTCCAGCTCTGTCCCCTTTGAACCCCCCCTGCAGATTTACACTCATAGACTCGGGACATGAGGGCTGGAGGCACCTCAGGAGGTCTCCTAGCCTCACCCCCCTGCTCCAAGCGACTTGCCCCTCAGCCTAGAGCAAGAGATGTAGAGGTCAGAGATGCAGGAGAAAAGCCAAATGGTTACCACCCCCCCCCCCGAGTATGGGGACGGTGGTCCTAGAGAGCTCAAGGGAATGGCAGAGGGGATTTCACCGACTCGCAGAGACGGAGGGCGCGGGCCCCTGCTCCAAGCAGGACCACGCCAACAGCTCATCCCAGGCAAGGCCCAGTCTGCCTGGGGCTTCAAAACCTCTGAGGCCGGAGACGCTCCAGCACTTCCCAGGGCCCTGGTGCACCCAGGGCAGGGACACTCCCCGTGTGGGTCCCGCACCCCGACGGACACGGCCAGGAGAGGCGTCCCGAGAAGGGCGAGCGGCCCAGGCCGGGCGCCTCAGCGGAGAAGCGCTCGCGGGAGGAGGGTTTCCAACATGCCGGGCGGGGACGAGAGGCCGTTAGTGACGCGCTGCTGGCGGGGGCGAGGGGCGCCACGCGACCCCCTCGGAAGCCGCCACGAGGGGCCCGACACAGGCCCGGGCGGGGCGGGGAAGGGGCATCGGGCAAGGCGCTGAGCCAGGCCGCGGCGGCTCTCGCGAAGGGCGGGTCGGCCCGGGGAGGAGGCGGTGGAGAGCGGGGCAGCCCCCGCCCCGCCCACGGGCCGGCGGCGCGGGGCGCGGAAGGCCCGGCCTGGCCCCGCAGCAGCAGCATCACATCCTGCCGCGGCTCCGCCCGCAGCGCCCGGGGCCCGGCCCGCATCCAGCCCAGCCCGAGCCGCGCGGATGGAGATGCCACCTCCTCGTGAGACCCCCCTCCCCCCCATTATCCAGCCTACGCCTCCTTTCTGCGCCTGGGCCATGCGCCCCCGGCCCCGTGGGTGTCTCGGAGCACCCACGGGCCCCTCCCGCCCCGCCCGGGCCTGCCTCCCCGGTCTGGGCCCCGGGCCCAGCGTCTCCCCATGTTTCCCGGCGCCCGGCTCCTCCCGGGCTCTGCTGTCGCACCTTTCTCGGCCCCGGCCAGCTCTCCCCTCCTCTTCCCGGGGCCTCCTCAGCAGCTCCAGCCTGACAGGCCCTGCCTCGGGGGCTGCGCCCCGGGGGGAAGGGGGTCCCCGGCGCGGGGAGAGCCCGAGGATTTGCCCACGCTGGCGCTGCCTGCAGGAGCCTGGCAGCTTCGCGGCGTGGGAGAAGGGGGCAAAGGAAGAGACAAAGTCCTCTGGATCTTGCTCGTAGGCCTCCTCCGCTGTGGAGCTGGAGAGGAGCC
This sequence comes from Crocodylus siamensis, assembly GCF_052110815.1. Lineage (NCBI taxonomy): Eukaryota > Metazoa > Chordata > Crocodylia > Crocodylidae > Crocodylus > Crocodylus siamensis. Next base: position 26,310,669 of record NC_143400.1, read on the forward strand.
CGGCGGCCAGCACCGTGTGGGAGCTTGCACGGGCATCGCTCCCCGGGGGCAGAGACGTGGGGATCCCGTGCTGGGTCCCATTTCCAGGGGTGGCAGGGGCCCAGATAGGACCATGTGCTCCAGGGGCAGGGGAGGCTCCCGGGGAGTTGCTGAGAGGGCAGGAGACGCTTAAGTGCTGGTGCATGGCTCCCCAGCAAAACCCCACGGCAGGTGGGAGCTCGCCCCTCTTGGTGCTGGAAAGGGCCAGTCGCAGAGAGCACGAGAGGGGTGATCAGGCCTCGGTCACTGATTTTGACTCTGGTAGCAGGATGAGGTCCAGCCCTGGTAAAGGATCTGGGGGCTTCTGTCCTACCAGAGATGTCCAGGCCAGGCCAGGACCCACCAGCCCAATCCTGCACCCCTCACCCAGCCCTGATGCACCCCATCCTCATCCACAGAGAGGCCTCATGATCATCCCGCCACAGGGCACCAAGAGTGGGCCAGCTTCCAAAATACCCCTCCCAGGGTCCACCCCCCTTCAGTACCCTACACACGGTCCCACCGTGGCTTCACAGCCCAGCTCCCCCATGAGCCCGCCACTCGTCGAAGGGACGCAGCTCGGCAGATCCACCCCCCATTAAACCTCTCCTAACACAGCATCCCTGCACCCTTCCCTTCCATCCCTTCTGCACCCAGCATCCAGCCCCCACCCAGCAAGCAGACAGTGCCCACTGTGCCCCCACCATGGACTGAGTGTAGCCATCTCCTAGGTGGGGCTGGGGGCAGCCTCGCACCCCCGAGAGCTTCCCAGGGATCCAGACATAGGGGTGGGGTGCTAGGCTCCTGCCCCATTGCACCCCCTCCACACACAGGATGGGTAGTGGGAGAGAACAAAGGGTCACAATCAGGGATGCTGTGGCCCAGGTGAGTGCATTTGCAGGGCAGAGACCCCCATCCTACCTCTTTTTCAGCAGGATGTGCCCTCCTCATACCTGCTGTGGCCCCACTCAGCACTTGGGCAGTGGGGCCCTAGGATCTGCATTTCCCAGGCCTGCTAGTGCCCCTCACTCCTGACCTCCAGCTTCTTGCCATCTGGCCAGGCAGCATCTCCCAACCTTGCACCCACAGCTCCATCTCCTCCCTGGTGCTGGGAAACATCCGGGGCCCTTGCAGACAGTCCCACCTGCATCGGCCCCTTCCCTCCTGCTGGGGTTGCACCTCTCATTCCCCTAGGCTTGCAACACGTGTGCTTGATATTGCACGTCACGGCTCCCCAGGACCTACCAGCTGAGGGCACAGGCAGGGTGACATCCTAGGTGGCATCTGAGGGGGGTCACACATCTCCCACCTGGGCAGAGAGGGGACTGTCCCCTCTGTGAGGATGGACAGCCCCGAAGCCAAGCTGCTTCTGCCCCAGGTATCAATGGGAGAAGTGAACGAGGCAGCTGGCACCTGGCAGGATGCCCAAGTTAGCAGCAGTGGGTTAAGGACCCGCTGTCTCTGTTGAGACGACACGATATGAATCAGCCGCTGTGCAATTTCTTGATCTGCTGTTTCTGGTATTTATGGAAAACTTCACTTGGATCACACATTTTGGAGGCAGTGGTCGATTGGGGGGGGGGTCCCCCACAAAAATAAATACAACTGAAAAGCAAATGCTTTAAAAAGTGTTTGTTTTTTCCCCATTTGTTTTAAAAAAAATATTTTGGGAACTTTCTGTAAATGGGCTCCTAGTCACTCAGGCTGCAAAGTCAAAGGAGGACTGCATCGCTCCGACCCCAGGAGACGAAGTGAGAAAGCTATCCAGTCTGCTTGCGATTGGACTGGGGCCCTGTCACAGGCCAGGGCAGAGACGTGAGCCTCTCACCCCAAATGTTGGGCAGCTATTTAGGTGCCAAGGCTCAAACCCTGCCCTGCATCTGGCACGTTACCCAACTCCAGCTGATGTGGGGCTCCTCTTTGGGGACATCAGGCAGGTCGTCCTGGGCCCCTGGGGTTTCAGCCCATCCTGTCTGCTCCTGGGGAATGTCCATAGGATAGAGCTGAGGCTGCTCAGGCCAGGGGTCAAGAGTTTTCCACAATACCCCAATGGGCACCATCTCGTCTGAGGCCATGTCCTTGACCTTGGCATGCACTGTGACCTGGGGACAAGACAACCACATTGCTGGGAGAGATGAGGCTGGGAGGGAACATCCCCAAACACAGGGAGATAGCATCATCGTGGGGGTGAAATGCTCTCACCAGGCCCAGCCAAAACCCCTCAGCCATGACCACTGCCTCGTTGAAGGTCTCCACACCGCACCCCCCACTCCCAGCCCTGCATCTCCCAGGGCAGGCTGGCCAGGAACTGCCCCAGCACCGCCAGCTCTGGCATCTGCTCCGTGCTGCTGCACTAGGGCAGAGCTGCAGGCGACTACGAACCTCCCACGGCCTCTCAGCCTCCTGGCAGCCCGATTCCTGGAAGCACTGGCACCGCGGCTCCTGACAAGGGGTTGTCCCGTGCTGACGGCTCCCATTTCAGCAGCCATGTGAGTCCTGGGGCTGGCACAGTCTTAGCAAGGGGACACTGGGCCTGGGGCTCCTGCCATCGCACCTCCCAGTGGTGAGCCAGCCGTTCTCGTGGCTCCTGCTTGACCCTTTTGGGGGCCTTGCTGTTCCTAGTCTGGATGACATAAGGCTTGTCCCCTGCCCCCTCAGCTCCTGCCTCAGAACTGGGACCTGCTGGGTCCTGATCATCCATCTTCACTGGAGGGTGCACCCATGCTGGCCAGGGAAGGCCAACAGCTGGTGCTGGCAGCTCAGCACCCATCTTCTCCACCCCGGCAGGCCTCATCCCAGCCTGGCCCCTCCCTCTGCTTATGCATGGGGCCTGATGGCAGCATCCGATCTCCTGGGGAAAAGAAAGACATGGATGTTATAGTGCGATGGCCACAGCAAAGGCCATGTCCCTGCCACCCCACTTCCACTTCATCTCCTGTACGGCCTCTGGCACCTTGCACCCCAGCTCATCCCATAGCTCTTCCCAGGACTTAGAGCCCTCCTGCCCCACAGCCCTTGCAATGGCCGCACAGTCCCAGAGCCCTGCATCTCCATGTGGGCCACGGCTCACTGCCTCCACAGTCCCCTGCACTGTCCCACAGCCATTGCCCTGCAGCGTGTGCAGACGTGGTAGACGCCAAGAGTTCAGCCAGATTTGCAAGGGTCTGGGGACATGCTTGGAGGAAAGGGGCAGCGGTAGCTAGTGAGTGAGTGAGGGGCACGGCCTCCGAATCAGAGCTTCCCAGACCCTATGTGCTGGAGGCTGCAAGCAGAGAGAGGACCAGGGGAAAACCCTGCTCGGAGCCAGGTGACTCCCTTCCAGCCTCCGTGCTTGACGGCAGCTTCCCTGCCCATCTCCATGCACAAACCCAGGTCAACAAATTTGCGGCCTCCCCCGTGGAAAGTGCAGCCTGCAGCAGCGCGGGTCTGGCGCTTGTGACAGCCCAGCACAACCGTGCCCTTCGGCTGCTCCTGCCCAGCCCCCCAAACCGTCACCAACACCCGCCCCAGGTCACGGCCCCCCTCCTCCATGCTTGCTGCACCACCAGCCAAGGCAGCCCCTCCTTCTTCCCACCTTTCGCCCACATCCTCTGGAGGGTGACCCGCAGCCCCTGCCCCCCAGCCTTGCCCGTACCGCTCACGCCCTAGCCACAGCCCCCAGCCCAGCTGGTGCCCCTCACCCCGACCCATCGTCCCTACCCGCTCCTCCCCCGGGCCTGGGCCTGGCCCACAGCCTTCGCCTCCACGGCCGGGGAGCACAGGGGTCTGGCCTGGTCCAGTGGGAGGGAGGCAGTGGCTCTGCCCTGGCTCTTCCCCTGGGCAGAGCCCGCCCCGGGCATGCCAGGGAGGAGGGCTGGAAACCCACAGCCCCTTCCTGTCCCGCCCCTTCCTCCATCCTGGGCTCGAGCCGATGCCAGCACCCGGTCCCAGCCGAGGCATCGCCCTGTCACAGCGGTGAGTGGGGCGGGGAGGAGGCAGGGGAAGAGCCGGGGCAGCGCAGACCCCCCCACCCCCCAGCAGGCGGGGGGCTGGAGCTGCCCCAGGCATCCCAGCCGCTGAGCAGGGACAAAAGCCCCAGCCTGGAGGGGCTGCTGCCTGGAGCATCCTCCCATGCTAGCCTGCAGCTGGGAGCTGTGCCCAGGGGCTGTGGATACTTTGTTTCACGTCAAAGGAAAGCTGGATACAAAGCAGCTGCAGAGGGCTACACTTGCCAAGCGCTCCCTTTTGCAGCTGGATGGCCATTTTTCCAGTGCTCTCTGTACTGGGCCTGTGTGGCCGCGCTGTGCTTATGGCACGATTCGTAATACAAGGCAGGTGCCAAGGCAGTCTGTGCACTTTGCCCTAGAGCCCGTGCTTCTGGGTGTGGAGGGCAGATGCCACCATCCCCTCTTCTTCCCGCTCCCGGGTTGGTTTCCTAAGGCGGCTGCCTGGCCTGAGCTGGGAATCCACTCTCCCTCTTCATGCCCTGGTGTTTCTCCTGCCAGGTGATTGTCCTGGAGATATCCTGGGTAGATGTGATATCTTGTATTAGACCAACTAAATAGTTGGAAAAAAATTGTTCTTTGCCAGCTTTTAGGCACACATGCCCTTCTGCAGGTGTAGGCAGACAAGGGTCTCCAGGTATAGAACATTTGTGCCCAAAAGCTTGCAAAGAACTTTTTTTTTTTCCAACTACTTAGTTGGTTTAATAAAAGTTATCACATCTAGCAAAGAACCTTGTCTGCCTACATCCTTAGACCAACACAGCCACGACCAACAACCCTGGAGATATCCTGTCTCCTGCTGCCCCCTGTACCAGGCACGGGTACATGCTGGTTGTCCCCTCCCTGCATTTCTGCTCTGTGTCAGGGTGTCTTTAAGCCTCCCTCAGAGGCATTTTGTTGTTATTGGGTTGATGTTGGGCTGTTGGCTGCAGCCCAAGCCAGAGATGACAACCAGGCTGTGCCAATGGTCCTGCTGGGACCAAAGTCAGGGCTAGATGGTCCTGTTAGCATCGGACCAACACCAGAAATGGGGTCAGGAAGGAATTTTCCCCCTGATCACACTGGTCCAGACTGGGTGGCTTTGGCCTTCCTCTGTAGTAGGGGCACAGCATCTCTTAACCTTTTATAGCAGCATGATGTTGGGTGTCGTGGTCCCCCTGCTTTACCTGTGGCCGGTTCAGGTGTGATATTTGGGCTGTGTTGGGGGTGACTGTTTTGTGCTGCTCAGAAGTCAGATAATGAGTTTGTCTGAGAGAGACTCATAGAAAATGAAGATGGAAGGGAGCTCAGGAGGGCATGCCTAGTCCAACCCCCTGCTGAAACCAGGACCAGCCCCAACTACATCATCCCAAACAAGGCTTTGTCTACCTGGGTCTTCAAAACCTCCAAGGCTGGAAGTTCATAACCTCTCTGGGAACCTGTTTCAATGTTTTACTACCCTCCTAGTGAGAAAGCTCCTCCTAATATCTGACCTAAACTTCCCTTGTTGCAACTTGAGCCCACTGCTCCTTGTTCTGCCATCTGTCATCACCAAGAACAGTCCAGCTCCATCCTTTTTTGAGCACCCTTTAGGGAGTTGAAAGCTGCTATTAAATCCCCTCTCAGTCTTCTCTTTCCCAGACTAAATAAGCCTAGTTCCTTAGGCTCTCCTAACAAGTCATGTGTCCCAGCCCCCAAACCCTTCTCATTGCCATCTACTGGACTCTCTCCAACTTGCCCACATCCTTTCTGTAATGGGGGGGCCCAAAACTGGACACTGACCTCCAGATGTGGCCTCCCCAGTGCTGAATAGAAGGGAAGAATCACTTCCCTTGATGTGCTGACCTGGCAGGGGAGACACCATGATCAATCAGGTGGTTTTCCTCACGCTGGGCAGGCCCTGCAGCCTCTCCCTGCATTCCGCTCATGTGAGGCTATTGGTCCTCTGATATGTCCTCCACAGGAGGTCTATATTGAGCAGATTCTTTTTGGTGTTGGGTGGTGGAACCGGAACGTGCTCCATCCACTCCATGCATTGACCTGGTAGTGTTTCCAGGACCCGTGCAAAAAAAAAAAAAAAAAAGCTGGCTGGTGTGGACAGGGCTAACCCTGCCTCAGGCAGCTTTAATTTGGATCTGAGCAGGGAAACAAACTCCAGCGCTTATGAAGAAGCAGCCTGCTGTCCCATGCTAAGTACCTGGGAAGTATTGGAATTAACACCTTGCCAAGGCAGAATCAGAGATAATTGCCTTTAAGTGCCAACATCTGTCCCACCCCTGTTTTGATGCAAATCAAATCTCAGACTAATCAGCTCTGGCTGAAGCCCCTCCTCTGTGAGGTCCTGCTCTGCTTTCCCCATAGGTGCTGAGCATCAGATCCTATCTGCAGCTCCAGAGACCAGGAGCGTATTACTACAGCCAGGTGGGTGAATGGGAGCAAGTGTTGGGAGAGGGGAGTCTCTTGGAGAGGGAACCTAGCACCCTGGGGCATCTGAGTGTGAGCCCAGCATGCCCCACAACCAGTGCTGGGGCAGCCTCATCATGACCGTGCTGTTTTCTAGGAGTAAGCAGGATGCCTGCCTGACACAGGAAAAGCCCATGCAAGAGCAACCTAGTGGGTCTGAAACTCAGCCCAGCCCCAGTCCCTTTGTGCCAGGGTCTGACTGGGTTAAAACACAGACTCCCTCAGTGCTGGTACTACCTGGCGGACCTGCACTGAGAGAGTCTATGCATAGAGTTTCAATGCCACAATCTCCTCTTTTTTTTTTTTCCACCCCCATCCAGATCAGTTTAGTCTGCTTCCTCCACCCCCTGCTTCACAGGCCATCTGGGAGATCTCATTCCCTTTCCCACTCCCTCTTCAAGATGGCACAGATGGCTTCAGTGTCCAGTCTTGGCAGCCAAAGTCCCATGTATTTAGTGGCAGCAATAAATCCTTGTGGATTCTGGGCCTGTGATGCAATCGCATGATGTGTGACAATATTTCCTAGGTGCACATGGTAGGGTTGCAAAAATGCCCCAGTTTCCCTGACCTCTTTTTACATAAACTAGGTACGAATGGGATCAGCTTGCCCTGGCAAACCTGTGACTCAATTAGGGCAGTGTTTCTCAACCACTTTTGTACCAGATCTGTTTGTCAAGCTTCATGGCCAGGGCACACTCGGGAAATAGTATAAAGAGAAAACAGACCCATGGCCTTGCCAGTGCCCCTCACTTCCAACCTGCTGCTACCAGGCCCTGTCTGTCCAGTGTGTGGGGGGGGTCTGGGGAATGGGGTGAGGGGGAGGATGGGGTATGGGGCCTTTTGCAGTCCTTTGCAAGCTGGAAGTCTGCCAGCCTGCAAGGGGAAACCCATGGTTTCTCATGCCTCTTCTCCTTCAAAGGAGATTCTATTTTTTGTTCATGACCCTCTCATATAGTCTTGTGACCCACTTCTAGGTCGTGATCCATGGGTTGAGAAATTGAATTAGGACTTGTGCCAAAGCTTCTGGGATCCCCTTCCAATGGACTAAAATGCATGTGAATAAATGAAGCACTGCTGAATTCAGGCCTTCCCAGGTGGCAACAGCCTGCTGGAGGGACAACGGAAAAACATCCTGCATTACCCCCTGCCCCACCTTCTGCCTGACTTCAGGTGGAAGTGCAGAGAAAAGCAGGACAAGGAGAGACTGAGGCTGCTTGCAGACGTTAGGCCTGGAGATGTGCTACCTCTGCCTGCTGCCCTGCAGGCCACTGATTCACGCTGTTTCACTTCATGGCCCTGGGGGTTTGATCCATCCCTGTGCAGAGGTCTCGTCCCACTCCAGAAGCTGAGCTGGAAGATCTTTCTAAGAGAGGGAGCACGCGGAGCTGGGGTTGGTTGGACCGAACTGCTTGGTCCCAGAGTCCAAGTGGCCAGAGCTCAGTGGCTCTTAAAGTGGGGTGTTCAGAGAGCCCATGTTAGGCTTTGGGAGATAAGAAAGAGCTGCTGCCACTAATCTCTGCCCCTTGGACTGCCAAGGGGGTTAGGAGGGGGTCTGTAGAGTAAAGCTGAGTAGACACTCATGGCTCATCCAGAGATTTGACCACCTGTATCTGATCAGGATGAAACCCCAGGGCTCATTCCTATCTGGGGGATCCTCCTCCATGCCCTCAAGTGTGACTTGTGCCGTGGGCATCCTGACGCCAAAATGTAACGAATGCTGTAGTTGCTGTGCATAGAGTTTGAATGCTGCAATCCTCTCTCTTTCCTGTTTCCAGGTTGATTCACCCCAGAAGGAATTTGGACTGCTCCTGCCCATCACAGACCATTGGGAATCAGTGATCTCTTTGTCTTCCTTCCCCAGCACTTGATTTCCAATCCTCTGCTGAGACCGTTGAGGATGGCTGCAGCAGCCCTGGCTGAGGTAGGATAGCAGCAGGGACATGTTAGCGTGTCAGGCAAGTCAATTCCTTGAAATTCTGGGCCCTTCAGAGCTCTCTGTCCTATAAAAAGCAAAGGAAGACCGTTGGGTCAGCTTTGCAGGGCTCTGGGTTTCGCTGAGGAGGTATCTGGCTGGAGACGCATACATTTCCAGAGCCATCCCTATAGGGAAAGTTGTTCTCCCTATGAGACTGTTATGGAAACTGCTTCTCTGAGTGAGACTTGGGGCTCATTTGCTCCACAAAACCTCTGCTGGTATAGCAATGTTGGTTTGTCTGTTGGTATAGGCTGTGTCTACATGAGGAGGCTGCACCAACAGGAGGAGGAGTTGCACTCCTTCCCTGGATGAAGCCTACAAAGGCACTTCTTGGTCACTGCATCCACACCGAGGGTGTTGCTGGAACAGCTGTGGCAGCATAGGGGTGGAAACGTGCCACAAAAGGGGCTGAATATCCAACACTTGTGTCTGCAGCTCCAGAAAGCCTTTGAGGACGTGGCTGTGTATTTCACCCGGAAGGAGTGGGAGCTGCTAGAAGATGAAGACAAGCTGCTCTACCGGGACCAGATGCTGAGGAATTACCAAGCCCTTGTTTTTATGGGTAATACTCGAGGCTTTTGCTTCTCCCTGGACCTTTGTGAAAAATGTCTCTTCTTCCTCCTCCTTTTCCCATCTTATTCTATGTGAAGTTGGCAGCCAGTTTCAACCTCTTCTTCATGCTGCTCTGTTGTTGCTCAGGGCCTTAGTTCTGTTTTATAATTCCATGTCATCCTTCATCTGATAGATGAAGAGGAAGCGCCCTGAGAAGAAAGATCTAACTCCTGGTGCTTTCATTATCAGTAATTCCTTACCAAGATGTACTCCTCTTGGTATGCTCAACACCTCCTTGTCATCTCTAATGGGTTGGATATAAATCATCCCCCAAGGAACAGCCTTTGGTGATGGTTCTCACTTCCTCCTTCTCTTTTTCTATTGTAAATTGTTGAAATATTTCACAATCCTATAAAGAAAGTTTTAACCAGCATCTTCTGTTTCGACGCATGGTGCTTCTGTTCCCTTGACTCATCCTCTAGGGATATTTTCTTATAAACAATATAGCCCAACTGCTTCTTTCCCAGAGTCCATAGATGCTTTGGCTACTATTTCTTTATTGCATCTCCACAAACCATAGATTTTGTCTTTGCCACATTTTACTTTTGGCCCCTTCCCTTTATGGTGAAACTGATTGCTCTCTAAAGCTTCATAGTGCTGAGGCGATGTTGCCATGAAGGCCCAGGAGATATGCAAAAGAGAGGAATCCTTGTGGATGATACAGTTGGCAAGAATCAGGTATTGCAGAAGCCTTCCTCAGGCCTCTGAGGCAGAAACAGATGCAGCTGAACTAAATAGCAGATGGAATAAAACCTTGCTAAGAAGGGTCCTTATTACCTGTGAAGTGCAAGGGATAGCTAGTATCAGGAAGATTATAATGGACCATGAAGTCATGTCTATGCTAAGTCATAGTATCATAGAAAAATTAGGGTTGGAAGGAACTTCAGGAGGTTGCATGTAGTCCATCCCCCTTCTCAAAGTAGGACTGTCCCCAGCTGGATCATCCCACCCAAGGCTTTGTCGAGCTGGGTCTTAAAAACATTAAAGGATGGAGATTCCACAACCTCTCTGGGAAGCCTGTTCCAGTGTTTTCCTACCCTCCTAGTGAGACAATTCTTCCTAATATCTAACCTCAACTTCCCTTGCTGCAACTTGGGAACATTGCTCGTTGTCCTGTCATCGGCCACCACTGAGAACAGCCCAGCTCCATTCTCTTTTGAACCTCCCTGCAGGGAGTTGAAGGCTGCTATTCAATCCCCTTTCATTCTCCCCTTCTTTAGGCTAAATAAACCCAATTTCCTTAGCCTTTCCTTATAATTCATGTCCCCCAGCCCCCTCCACTTGATACCGGGTGCCAACTAGACCTAGAGCCATTAATTACTACCCTTTGAGCCCGATGCTCCAGCCAGTTTTCTATCCACCTTACAGTCCATTCATCCAGCCCGGACTTCCTTCGCTCACCTGGGAGAATGTCGTTGAAGACCATATCAAAAGCCTTGCTAAAATCAAGGTACACCACATCCACAGAGCCAGTCACCTCATCATAGGAGCCAATCAGGTTGGTCAAGCATGACTTGCCCCTGGTGAATCCATGCTGGTGGTTCCTGATCACCTTTTTTCTCCTCCAAGTGCTTAGAAATGGATTTGTTGGGGACCGGCTCCATGAAGTCCTGGCCTTTGCAGAGTACAGATTTTTTTGCACGAGATGGGGAAGTGTTGTGTTAAGCTCCGTTGTAGTACTTCTGGGACCTGCTCAAACCCTTTTTCTAGATCGCCATATTTCCTCTTAAAGGGTCTTGTTCATGCTTTTTTCCCCCCTGACTTACCTCTGAAATCAAGCTAATTATTTCTGATGTCCTATAATGCCCTTGGGTCTACCTGTAATGATCTTTTCATACATTTTCAAAGAGTGGCAACGTAACTTGATTCTCCTGTCACTGGAATGCTATTTCCTACCTTTGTCTTTTGAGAAAGAATAGTGTGTTATACTTGGTCAGCATTCACCTGGAAGCTTTATTTCCTTTTCAGTCTCCAGGATTAAACACTGTAACCACTACTTACCTTCATCACTTTATTCTTTGCCATTGGTGATGGCACATCTGGCCATGCTGCTTTACCTTCTCTTTTTTTTTTCCAGTGTACTTAGTGCTCTCCTGACTTCATCTGCATTACCAGCCAAAACCTGAACTTCTTCGATGCTGTCAAACAACCGTGGTGATTTTTGTCCTGGAATGCCATTTCTCATGTATTCCTCTTCTCTAGTGTATCTTGGGGAATAGCCCAAAGTTACCAAGTAGGGCTTTGTCTTATGCTACTTCAGTCTGACATGGCATCCCCTTTCAGACTCTATTTTCCATTTTATCTTTTAATCTTCATCATCATTTATAAAACCTCCTGTGCATTGGATGACCACCACTTTTGGAGGAGCTTACCCTTCAGGGAAACTATTGACCAATGCCATACTAATGGACTTGCACATTCTCTAAGAACATGTGGTCTCCTCCTTTTGGCCCATATCCATAACCCCCGCCCCCGGCCTGCATCATAATCTTTGCAGTACTTATCAACCTGTGGATTCATACTTGCTCCTATGATGATCTTTCTGTTGGTATGAATGGCTGTGATACTTGCATCTACTGTTGATCTCAAGTCATCCTTTTCTGTTTGGTCATGCCCTACCTGTGGACCCTGTATTTGGTGGTGGGGCTTACTTTTATCAAGTTTGTCATCTACCAGTCGCTGACTCTGCCTAGCCAATAGTATTCACTGAAAACCTTCACCAAGAATAAAGCCTTTTTTTTTCCTATTCTGTGACCTGGAGCTTTCCTGGAACCATAAACTGTTCTTGTCTGTATAAGTATTCACCATTTGGTATCTTGAACATGCAGAAACTTTATCCTTTTTCCTTCTAGTACATCCCAGATCTATGCATCTTTGCCTATGTTCCATAGTGTCTCTCTGACCTTTTTTTTTTTTTAAGCACCTACATATACTTAGGAGTGATTAATTTAGATTTCATACCGCTATCCTTCGGCTTATCTGGGTGACAGGGTTTCTGCTGGTTGTGCCTCCTCCGGGATCCTAAATGTCCACCTTCCCTCTTCCTCAAGGCTCCATTAGGATAGTTAAGTCTATCAGATCCTTTCCTTAAACCCCAGTTGGGTACTGGATGTTAAGTAACCAACTATAATGTCCCTTTCTACATTTGCTGAAATAGGACATCATGGTCGCACACCAGCCTTAATCAGCTGCATCCAGCAAGGGGACGTGGAGCTCTGGGTCTCTGATGGTGAGGATGCTGGAGAGAGCTTGTGGTCCGAGGGCCCATCCCTAGGTGAGTCTTGGTGATACTGCCTCCTTCCTGGTCCTGAGGATGGCTTGGGCCCCAGACCAACACCTCCAAACTTAACACAAGCTGTGACCCAAAGGTCCTGTCTTCAGCTAGCTTAGTCTGATCTGTGCTGTCCAGGCAGGTGTGTGTTCCCATTCCCTCGCATCAATAATGTAGGGACAGGGAAATGTTCCCCACTCTGTCCCCCTGTAACTTGGGATGCTGGGGCAGGAGACGTTGTCAAAGGCCACCTTCTTGTGTCCCAGCACCTGGGTAGGAGCTGCGTCATGGAGCATAACTGCTCTTTGCAGAAGGGAGAGCTCATTTCAGGCCTGGCTCAGCCACTGAAAACCCTCCCCTCCCAGAAGGTTTCCTTGAGGGAAGAGGCTTGACATAATTTGGCTTTTCTCTCCCAGCCTTTAAGGCACCCAATATCAGAGCTCAGCCCTGTTCTGAGGTGCATCCCAGCATGGGGGCATAACTGGGCTTGCCCTTTTTTTCCAGAAGGACAGGGACTAACTTGTGGATTGCTTTCTCCACCAAGCAGGTGCTGGGATCCCAAGCAGAGCGGAGCAGCAGCCTCCTGAAGAAGAGCTTGCAGCAAAGCATGTATCCACCCAGCCGGGATGGACAGCAGCCAAGCCCCAAACTAGCCCTGTGTGCAGGGAAGGATTTGAGGAGCAGAGAGACCCGAGTAGGCAGGAGGATGGGGTTCCCAGTGGGGAGGCGCTGTACAAATGTGGGGCGTGCGGCGAGAGCTTCAAGGACGCAGAAGATCTCTGGGTGCACAGGAGGACCCACCGGAGGGAGGCTGCCCACCCCTGCCCTGAGTGCGAGAAGAGCTTCCAATATAAATCGCTTCTCATCCGGCACCAGAGGACACACTCGGGGGAGCGCCCCTACCTGTGCCCAGAGTGCGGGAAGAGCTTTGCCCAGAGGTCGCACATCCGTGTCCACCAGCGCCTCCACCGAGGGGAGAAGCCCTATGGCTGCCCCGAGTGTGGGAAGAGCTTCACCCAGCAACATCACCTCCAGGACCACCGGCGCGTGCACACGGGGGAGAGGCCTTATCACTGCACCGAGTGTGGGAAGAGCTTCACCCAGCAGCATCATCTGCAAGTGCACCAGCACCTCCACACCGGGGAGAAGCCGTACCACTGTGGGGAATGCGGGAAAAGCTTTCCCCAGCAGCAGGCACTCTGGATCCACCTGCGCCTGCACATGGGGGAGAAGCCGTTCTCCTGCTCCCAGTGTGGGGAGAGCTTCTGCCATCGCTCGGGGCTCATCATCCACCAGAGCATCCACACCGGGGAGAAGCCATTCCCATGTGCCGAGTGCGGGAAAAGCTTCACGTGGCGCTCGGGGCTAGCTGCCCACCAGCGCATTCACACGGGGGAGAAGCCGTTCCCCTGCCCGCAGTGCGGGAAGAGCTTTTGCAAGCGCTCTCAGCTCACCGTCCATCAGAGGATCCACACAGGCGAGAGACCCTATGGCTGCACCGTGTGTGGGAAGTGTTTCTGTACGAGCTCTGCCCTGACCCGGCATCAGCGAACCCACAGGGACTGGAGCCTTGCAATCAATGAGGGGGAAATGCTGCTAGCCCATGCCTCGGCCTCCCTGAGCACTGAGGGTGGGGATCCTGTACCTGGTCTCTAATGCATCTGCTTCCCCCTCTCTCTCTTCAAAGAGGAGTTTCCTGACTGGGCTGTGGTTGGGGTAGAGGAGACAACAGGGCTAAGTGATGCACCTAACAAAAGGGGGGGGGAGTAAAACTAGGGGGGCATGCCTCCAAAGTCCTCTTGCAAACGGTCATCCAGTCCCAGGTGCATACACAAACATGCAGCCAGATGCCCCCTTTTTCTTCCTTGCTCTCCTGGCCTTTTAGGATATTGTCACTGTGTTCTCTGCCTTCCTGGGGTATCTAGTAAAACTTTGTCACTGAGGCAGGCCTTCCCTCACTGGGTCCACTTTGCATGAAATGCTCACTATGGGGAATGTGCATACATCAGTTGGTAAGACATTCATTTATTTTTTTTCAGGCAGATCCCTGTCTTCCCGGGATATTCACTCCTTTGCTGATCTTTATATTTTAAGACAGGCCTGATCATCAAACAACCCTTGGGGGTGGGGGTTGTTTTGGTTTTTTTGGGGGGGGGAGGGTTGAAGAGGGGTGGGGAATGGGAGGGAGGAGTAAATTTATGAATTAACCCTTTTTCTACCATGCTGGGGAGGTCTTCCCAGTTGCCTAATTGGACAAAGAGTATATGGAAGGACAGTTCCCTTTCCTGTGCAGAGTCATCCTGGTTCCTAGCTTTGACATGAGGAGGACTTGTCTCCCAGACCCTTCCAAACAGGTCCTGAGCCATGTGTCTAGCTCTCCCTACTCCTAGATAGGAGAAGGATCAGGGGCCACTATAGCCTTTGCACTGGGGCTCTTGCTCAGGTGCTGCAGCTGTGCCCCCGTCTCCTCAACACTTGCATCACCCAGCACCATATGCAGTTTCTATGCTGGGTGAGACTCTCAGGAAATGATTATTTGCTCTTCTGCCCTCTCCCCTGAAGTGATCTTGGCCAAAAGTAGCTACTGCCCCTTCCCCGCTCAGGCTGAGCACCTCTGAGGTGGTGCACGGAGAAGAGGTACGAGATGAAGTAAGCTACTGCTCCAGGCTGCCCAAGGACACCTGCTCCGCTGACTGTCACACTGTGCAAGGACACGTGGACACCTCCGTAGCCCACCTGGGGCTGAGATGACACTGCCTCCCTTGTGTCTTCCATCCTCCGCCTCCCCTGCATTGCCCCACTTCTCAGGAACTGGGTTGTCGAGCTACCTGGCTACAGCGCTGGGTGCTGTGTCGCTCATTACTCAATGTGGCCATGAAGCAGGAGGGGGTGGCCCTGCCATAGGAGGTCCTGGGCAACATGGGCACACTCTGAGATGTGCAACGGCATGCATGCAGGCTTGGCCTGGTAGCAAATATAACTGTGGGCTGCTCTGGTGATGCAGACATTGTGCTGTGACGTGCATTTCTGCTTTAATCTTTGGCTGTGTTCTTTGAATTTCAAGGGGAAAAGGAACAATGCTAGTGACTGCGTACAAGATAAATAGCGTTGTGGGACAAAATGCTGTACTGCTGAGCACGTCAAGAAAAGGTTTGCAGAATGGCCATCTGTGCTTTCCTATCCTCCTTAGGTTTGGGAACTGAGGATCCCCCTAGCAAAATTAGAAAGGTCCCTGGACCAAAGATTGGGTTGGAGGGGGACAGTGGCAGGTCTGTGGGGCCAAGAAATGGACAGTCTGATGTGCGGTTGGAAAGGAGCATGTCTTAATGACTGGTAAATGAGAGGTATGACTTCCAGAGGTCCTGCGGTTCCTAGAAGCACAGTGCCTACAGTGTGCTGTGTCTCAGCTGTGTTGCTGGCCTTTCAGTGGGAAAGGAGCTGGGTGGAGTTAGTCTCATGAAGTGACCCAAAAGGATGCCGATGCAAATGCTCAGAAAAGAACGAACTTGCAGACTGACCCTGTCACTCCCACAGTTTTGTGCCTGTGCAAAACTCTAGTGAAGGGGCCAGGAAGCGAATGACCTAAGAATGATACAAATGCAATCAATTTGCTGCCAGCTGTAACACCACTTCAGGCTTCTTGCTTGCTGTCCTGGTCAAATGGGTGTAATTCTGCTAGTTTGTATTGTTCTCAGCACGTTCACACCTAAAAGCTAGAATGCAACAGCTGCTGCCCTTTTGCACCTGTTCTATTAAAATGGCTCCCAGTGGCCCCCTGTGCACACCCTCAAGAAGTGTTAACAGGCTCCAGCACACTCCACCATCACAGGGTATCTTTACACATGCTCCAGGGAGGGGGGTTAATTAGAGCAGCTCCTGAGAGATGCTCTAATTAAAATGCTCACAGCATCTTGTGTAGTCAGCATCCCTGCATTTCAAAATGGCAGCGGAGGTACTTTAACTAAAGCTTGTTCAATGAGCCTTAGTGAAAGTGCCCCCACTACTGCTTTGAAACATGGGGACACTGAATACACCTATGCGAAGGCTGTTGAAAACTTCTAATTAATCTAGTCTGCTAATTAGTGGGGACCCTGAACAGAAGGTGTTGGAGCATGTGTTGGGCACATGTATGAGTGCCCTGAATGCCCAAGACAAGCTTCCTAAGAAGCCACAGTGATTCCCTCTTGGGAGGGCATGGGGAATGGAAAGAGGTCTTATGCAAAATCCTAGCAAAGGGCTGAGAAGTTAATGACTAAGAGTGCAAAATTATCCAAATGAAAAGATGGCCCCTGAGGTGCCCGCTATGCCCGTAGCCACTATCCCGCTCTGAAAAGAAGGGGAATCTCATGCCCCAGCTACTAGCACTGTGTTCACAATCCAAGTCTCTCAGCCAGGATGCCTCCCTCCACAATAAATATCACACCTGAAAGCTTCAACTCAACCCGTTACTGAGTCCAGGAGCATCCCATTCTGGCAGCCCTACAAACTCAAAAAGAAAAGGAAAACTTGGGCGTGTCTACACATTCATTAGTGCGCAGTAGCAAAAGCACATTAAATGTTATACCTCTAATGTAAAGTATTAAATAAATGCACATTAGGTTGTCCTAATGTACAGTAACGAAAGCGCATGCTTTTTTTTAATGATGCCTAATGTGCCGCAGCCGATTTTTACCGTGCATTAGCGTCTTAGCACATTTTTAATGTGCAGTAGAATAGGCTACTATGCGTTAAAGCACACATGTAGACATGCCCACTGAGAAATGGTTTGGGGACAGATTTAGGAGGCTATGACAGTGAATGCTCTTGGGATCCTGTTATTCCAAGTTTGAGGTTATTATTGGCTACTGTTTGAATTCATTTGGAAAAGGGTGTTGGTAAGCAATGCTGGTAAGGTAAAAGTGGGCACCCTGAACAGTCTTTTTATTGATTGTGCTGCCTTGTATTTGTGGAATGAGATTTGTGGTTATGGCAGCATTGTTTTCTTTTTCCCCCTGAAAAAACTATTTAAACATGTTTCAAAAAATATACATAACGACGATGAAAGTATGCCTTTGGTGATTATTTCTAAATTGCTGTGTTTCACAATACTGGTGAATGCTATTTATAGGTCTTTGAACTCTAAGGTCAATGGTTTTAGAAAAAAAATTACTTGGTTGGGTTTTCTTGTGCTCATAGGGTAAGGAGCAGAAGCAACATGGGCCAGCAACTTGTTTTAACTCTTCCAACTCATTTGCTTTTAATTTATTTTTGACTCCCAGAAATTATTTTGCTTTTAAAAACCATAAGTTGGCAGGTCTCAGCCTTGATTAAGATTTGGAAAGAACAAGTTTTCTGTTTCTGACTCTCAAGCAGCTTTTTCCTGTGACCTAACTTTGCCTGACTTTTTTTCCATAGATCCTGGTTATATGCCAGGTAACCAAAAATGACTGCACAGTACGGCTGCGCATCTCCATGTGCACACCCGTACTGCACAGTAACTAGGGCAACTTACGCTGACTTGGGTGTAAATTTGATACCTGCAGGTATCAAATTTCTGCTGCATTAGTTACTGTGCAGTAACGCATGTGTAGATGCCTTACTGCGCAGTAACACTGCATGTGGACTGACTTGGGACTAACTCTTGTCTAGAAAGCTCAAAACTGCCTGTGTGTGGGAGGAGAAGTTCTCGGGGACCAGGGGGCTGCCATCAGGCCCTGCTACAGCCCCTTGCTCTCCAGGGGCCTTGGAGGTGGCTCACTTTGTCTCTGTATTGTTCGTTTGTCCTAGCAGGAAATTCGGCTCATCTATCTATGTATGAAAGAGCTAAGTTTTTCACATTCCCAAAACACAGACTTCAAGAAGAACACCAAAAATCATGAGAGTTGGCAACACTGGACACAACTTCCACACCCCACAGCCCCTCCCGCAATTCCCTGCCCGTAGCCCAGGCTCCACAGCCACATGGCTGCACCTCCTGGCGCCCAGGGCACACAGACCCCCTGGGCACCACCATCCCCAGCCCTGCTGGTGCCCCTCACTCCTGACCCACTGCCCACTGCGATGCCCGCTCCCTCCCTGGAAGCAAAGCTGCTGCGGGACTGCAGCCAGAGCAAGCCCCAGGCACTGCAGAGGAGGCTCCGGGCCAAGGGAACCCCGCACCAGCCCTGTCTCTGTGCCCCCTGCCCTGCCCTGCCAGGCTTGGGGCGGAGCAGGATGTGATGCTGCAGCTGGGGCGGGCCAGGTCCTGCACTCCCAGCTGCGGCCTGGGCTCAGTGAGATGCAGCCCAGAGACTGGCCATGGCTCCTGCAGGGTGGGTACGCGGGTCAGGAGTGAGAGGCACCGCTGGCCTGGGGGCAGGGGCTGCAGGTCGGGAGGGAGAGGCACTGCCAGGGCTGGGGGGACGGGGGGCTGCGGGTTGGGAGAGAGGGGCACCGCTGGTCTGGGGGCAGAAGCTGCAGGTCGGCTGTATGAGGGGCGCCAGCAGGGCTGGGGGGACAGGGGGCTGCGGGTTGGGAATAAGGGGCACTGGCTGTGGTGGGGGCTGCGGAAGGGGAGTGAGGGGCCCCAGCAGAACAGGTGCCAAGGCTGGGTTGGGAGCTGCAGGGAGGGCATCCTCCCATGTGCCAGGACACGGGTTCCTGCGAGGACGTGGCTGGAGGCTGCCCACGGAGCTGGGGGAGGGTGCGAGGGGTCTTCTGGAGAGTTGTGGGGCTGGCAGGACCAATGCAAGGACAGCTTCCTGCAGCAGGGCTGGCCCATGGGTTGTGGCCCTGGCTCCCCAGTTGCCTGCTAACATTTGCGTTGCCTCCTTTCCCACTGACCAGGTGCTGCTGACAGCCTCCCAGGTGAGAGCAGGGTAGCAGGAGCTGGGGCTAGGCCTCCCCTGGCAAAGGAAATGACTGCTGAGCTAATGCCAGCTCCAGATCTAGGAGCCCCCTTTCCAGCACTGGCACCAGCCCCGATGGACGCAGAGCTGCGGCTGGGTGACGAGCTCCCCACCCCGGAGACGTGGCGCCGGCGCTTCCGCGGCTTCCGCTACCAGGAGGCCGCGGGGCCGCGGGAGGTCTGCAGCCACCTGCGGGAGCTGTGCCGGGGCTGGCTGGAGCCCCAGCGCCGCAGCAAGGAGCAGATGCTGGAGCTGGTGGTGCTGGAGCAGTTCCTGGCTGTCCTGCCCCGGGAGATGCAGAGCTGGGCGTGGGGACACGGTGTGGAGGCTGTGACCATGGCTGAGAGGTTTCAACTGGGGTCAGCGGAGGACGAGACCCTCCAGGTGAGAGCTTTTCACCCTGCTCACCGATGCTGCCTCCCCATCTCCACATGTTTGAAGGGATGGCTGCATCTCCTTGTGTTTGGGGGAGCCTCCATCCCACCCCCATTCTCCCAGTTCCTGGCTCCCAAGGGACTTGCTTGTCTTGTCCCCAGGTCACAGTGAGTGTGAAGGTCGAGGACGTGGCCTCAGACAAGATGGCACCTGCCAGGGCACTGTGGGAACCTCTCGGCTCCCGGCCAGAAGAGTCACAGCCGCCTCCTGAGCACGTGCCCCTGGAGAAGCCAGGATGCGGTGAAACTCCAGGGCCTTGTGTCCCAAAAGATAAGCCCCCAACTCAGTGGGAATCAGGTGATGTGGCAGGGGCCTCAGTCTTGGTGCTCGAGTGGCTGTCCAGCACTCAGGCTGAATCTCTGTCTCTGCCTATGGGACAGGGCCCAAATCTGTATAACCACAGCTGTGCCCTCTACTAGCGGGCAGCAGGCAGGATGAGGGAACCTGGCCATTTTTATCACATGTCTGCTGCATCTAGCAGAAAAACCCTGTATCTTGTTTGCCTTTGTATTGCCACCAAGAGAAGAGTCACGGGAGGGGGCAATGCCATCATGACCCCAATGCAGCATCGGTCCGAGCACAAGTGGAGGATCCAAGGCTGTGAAATAGGAGCTACGTGAGCAGGACCACTCATGGGGGAGCTGCAGAAGAAAGGCTCGCTGGATGAGCTGAATGCTAAGACCTTTAAAAGGGAGGCAGGGTCATGAAGACCTGTGCAATGAAGGGCTTAGGATGAGTCTGGTGGATGATAGCAAGCCATAAAAGTGAAGTGACTCCCTCGCTGCCTGAGTAGAAATGCTGCTGCCACTGCCAGGCAGTTGCTTTGGAAATTTGGGTGGAGCAGGGCTCAGAGATGGGGTGCAACTACACTGCACCCCCCTGCACCTGCCCCTGGTCCAGTCACTCCTCCCTCAAGCCCTGTAGCCCCCTGTGCCCAAGAATGGGTTGGGGCAGATGCCGAGAAGATGGGTTTCCCCAGTGACTTTTGGCTGGTTTATATCCAGTTAACAAGCGGCATCTGTCCCACCACAGATAACCCTTCCCTGGAAAGCACTTGGGACTCATCGGCAGGCAAAAGCTCCTCAGGCTCGTGCCTCAGACAGGACTCTTCCCCAGCAGCAGGTAAGCAGTGGCTATTCTTCCCTTCCCAGTAAGGGCAGTTACCATCCAGGTGTGGAAAATATTCTTCTGCCTGTAGGTTGCAATGGGAATCAATGCTCCAGCAGCTCGGTTTCACCCTGACAGCTCTTCCAGACCGGGGAACCCCCTTTCCAGCACTGGCACTAGCCCCAATGGACCCAGAGCTTCCCCCAGGTGCTGAGGTCCCCATCCCCTGAAAATCCAGACGGGGGTCCCCCAGCCAGCGGTACCCCTGCCGGCTCTGACATGGTGCTCTGATCACCACTCTGAGTCCCTGAAACTTGCCTCCAACTTTTTGGCTGGGGAGGGCTATTAGCAAAAGCTGTGGGACTTGGACTCATCCTTCTTACTCTTCTTCCACGCACTGGGAGAAGGTACTTGCCAGTGTGGGAGTAACAGTGGGTTTCCTTCCCCACCCAACAGGTGCAGCAACCCTAAGCAAGGTGGAGGAGCAATGTCATGAGGAAGGGCCTGCAAACCTGGAGCTGCCGATAGTGTCCCCAGGGAGACTGGGGGAGAGGGGATCCCTGACACCTGAGCCTGGCCAGCTGCAGAAGAGACAGGGCAGGCCTCCAAAACAGAGGGAGAGCATGGAGGTGAGCCAGGCACTAGCTGCAACTGGAGATGTGAGTGCAGCCGAGTGGAGACAGGAGTTTGGGGAAGACCTGGGGGAGTGGAGAGACTCGAAGATGCGTTGGTGACTGAAGCTGCATCCCCACTGAGCCAGGCATGAAGCCCTGGCATAGCAGGAGCTTGCTCCTAGGGTGGCTGGTCAGAGTCAGGGGAGCTGCCTTAGGGCACGGGTTGGTGGTCGCTGCAGCTGAGCCCAGCAAGTTCCCTCTGGTGCATCTAGGGCTGGGAAGCACAGAGAGTCCCTGTAGCTGATCCCAGAAGGGTCCCTCCAGCCCAGCCAGTGCCAGAGCAGGCTCATGGGCAGGCAGTTTGCCAGGAGCGAGCACCTGCTTGACTGCTGGAGGGCACGCTGGTCTTGGCAGCGTCCACTAGAAGGTGACGTGAATCCCAGTCCCCTTGCACCAGTGTCTGATGGGAGAGACGCAATGTGTCGCCAGCGCTGGAGCTATCTAGAGGATCCCCCTCCATGCCCACAGGTGCGACTTGTGCCCAAGGAATCCAGCCACTTTACGAGTCCAGTAACTAATATTGCAATCTCTGAGAATGGAGTTCCTCCAGTTTCCAAGCTGGTTTTGCACTGAATCCAGCCTGACCCTCCCAGAACTTTGAGAATCCACCGTCCCCTTTCGTTACCCCTATTCCTGCACCTGCTGTTCATTTCCACTCTCCTGCCAGGCACAGCAGGGAGGTAGAAATTCAACAGAGAGGTATCCTGTGTTGCACGGGGACAGGCCATTCCAGCTTTCAGTGCTTCCCAAACTTGTCCTCATCATGACCCCATTTATGGCTCTATTTTCTCAGCGTGACCCCTCACTCCCAACCCAGAGCCTCCCATGGCCCCATCCGCTGATGTTGCAACCCCATTTGGGATCATGGGCCACGGTTTGGGAACTGCTGCTCTAGGCCCTGCTGAGCTCCCCACTCCAGAAGCCACATGGGAAGGAGAGGCAGATTTCCGACAGCAGCATACAAGGCCCTGGAGTTTCCTAGGGAAACTGGTGGAGCAGGATCAATTCCTGGGGTCCCCCCTCCAGGCAGGGGGGTGCCCCTGTGAGTCATGGCCACGAGAAAAGCTTTTCCAGGGGAGACTCTGAATGCCCTGCATGACAGAGTCTCTGCTGGTGAAGCAGCCTATGCCATGAAAGAGGGTAGCTGCCCCATGGGCTAAAACCCACCCATGAGCGCCTCTGCCTGCAGAGCAGAGCTGTGTCCCCCTTGCATGTCAGCTGCGCAGTGGGAAATGTTGCATCCCAACCTGGCATGGGGAAGGGTGCCCATCTCTGTAGGACTGAGCATGGGTCAGGGCTGTGGGGGCAGGAGCAGTAGAGCCTGACGGTGTTATCCTTGTGACTGCAGCTCCGGGAGGCCTTCGAGGACGTGGCTGTGTACTTCACGCAGGAGGAGTGGGAGCTGCTGGACGATGGAGACAAGGGGCTGTACCGGGACCAGATGCTGAGGAATTACCAAGCCCTCGTTTTCCTGGGTAAAGCTCTGGTTCTTGCTTCTCCCTGGCATGGTTTGAGCTCAAATGTGTTGCTGCCTTCTCCTTTTTTTCCTCAGAGTTTCACCCTCATCAACTTTTAGCTGGTTGTTTAAATCTAATTCCTCCCAACTGCTATGTCAGCGCTCAGGCTTTTCCTATTTCACATGGACATTTCCTTTACCGGATCCAGCTGCCTTTGCTTGGCCAGGCCCATTTTTCCAGCTCCTAATATGGTGCTTCTATATTCAGATACGTCTTTGCAAAATGATCTCCCGTTGCCTTCCCATCATGTTCATATCGTGTCTAATTTGTCGTGCGTACAAATTCACCAGCGGCTCTTATTTGGAGAATGAGTCTGACTTCCTCATTCTGTTGCCTATTGTGTCCTGTCCAAACATTGAACTATTCCAGCTTCAGCATTTCAGTGCTTTCTCCTCCTTTGACTATCAACCAGCTGAAGTGAATGGAGGTGCTGCCACACCTGCTGCAAGACCAAGCTTTTCCATTTCCTCCGCTCATTCTCTCGTGTCGTGCGTCTCAACATTTTTAAATGCAAAGCACACCTTCGACAATGCTATCTCTTAGTTAGCACCTGCTTTTTGACTACTGAAAAATATTACAGCAATTCTCCTGCTGGCAAAAACTCTGAAAGCAAGGGGCAATCATACAATAAAACTAATAGGTAGCAAGTGTAGAACTTCTTTCTGTTAGTTTTATTTGATGTTATTTTATTTTCCGTGCAGCAAGTGTTTAAAGGTGGAGCTTATTGCTGCAAGGTGTTGCGGACACAGACAGTTTAGCCAGATTCAACAAGGGAGTGGACAACATCTTGAAGACAAGGGTATCTGTAGCTCTTGAGTAAGAGAGTGAAGGGTACAGCCTCTGAACCTAAACTTCCCGGACCTCAAATGCAACTGGAAGAAAACCCTGGTCATCCTATTTCAGTCTCCCTTTCAGCATCCACTCTGTGCCAGGATGTGGCACAGGAGCCTGGGCAAGAAAGATCTCTAGTTTGACCCAATACATTACCATTCTTACGCCCTGCACTTTTCGGTGGGGAAACCATCCGCCAGCAGAAAGCTTTTCTTCTGTTGCAAAGAACCCAAAAAGATCACAGCAGGTCAGAGCATTGTTAACACCATAAATTCCCACTGAAAGATTGCTTGTGACTTATCCATATGCACCTAAGGGTGCTAAGACCCTGACTGAAAACCACTGCTGTGGGGACATGCATGCCTGTAATGCAACCAAGGGACTTCTAACAAAGCATCATTGCAAGTTTCTACCCATATTCCTCTCTCAAATCTCCATCTTCCCAGATTCTGGCTTTGCTGTATTTATTTGGGACCCACGATCAAGCTCAGACAGCCATTCTTTAAAGATTTCTGGTCCTCCTAAAAGCTCTCTGCATGTCAGGAAGTCGCCTGCGGACATCACGAAACCCCCAGCGTTGGCCATGTATGTTCTTCTCCAGTGCCTGCCAACTCATAAAAAGAAGGCCACTCAGGGCAGAGCCCTTAGTGAAACCCAATAGTCACTTCCAAAGGATCTTTATTTCCCATGCTTGTTCTGACTGGTGTCATGACCCTGCTTAAACGTTTTTTTCTAGATCTACAAAAAACAAGTACAGAGGCTTATTCTTCTTTAAAAGTGTCTGAGGATTTCTTTCACACTGCTTTCCTAACACCAAACTCATGATCACTCCTGTGTGCTCCTCTTGAGTCTGGCTGTAGTGACATTTTTCTTCATTTTCAACTACTGGTTAAGTCATTTTTCTCCCTCATACAGGTTTTCCTCGTTGCCAACTTGTCGTTGACTCTTGACTTCCAGGACTCAACCCTGTGAACCGTCAATGAGAATAAACCCATTTCCACTTGTCTGCGTGGAATTATGCGCTAGGATAAATGATGTCCATTCAGGAGCATTTTTGATCTCTCTCTTTTCCGTTCGGCATCTTGAACGTATAGAAAAGCTTCCTCTTTCTTTTTCATTAGCACATCGCAGATCACTGCATGTCCACACACGTTCTGCGGTGCTACTGAAACCTGTGTATCCCGTGTAGACTCCGGAATGATTCCTGCCTTATTTCATGTGACCATTTTTTCACCGAGCTGGGTGATAGAAGCCATCATCTACTGAAGGCAGTGCCATCTTTTGGACCTCAAATGTCCCCCTTACGTTCACCCTTGAGTTCCTATTAGCCTGTTTGAGTCTATTGGGTCGGCTCCCCAAATCCCACGCAGGTACTGGCTGGAGAGTCACCAAACATCACCCTTTCCTCACTTCCCCCAACAGGATATCAGGGTGCCACCCCAGACTTAATCTGCCGCATCCAGCGAGGGGAGGTGGAGCTCTGGGTCTGTGAAGATGAGGACCCTGGAGAAACCTCACGGTCTGAGGGCCTGTCCCCAGGTGAGACTTGACGCTCCCCTGCCCCCTCACAAACTCAATGCTGCTCAGTACCCACCGGGACAGAGAGAGCTGGAAACCTGAAATCAGTCCTGACCTTCTTTCACAAGGTCTTGACCTCAAATGGCTCAGCCTGGTATGTGTTGTTCAGGCAGCTGTGTGTCCCACTTTGCACCAGCTGTGATGTGGGGACGGGCAACTGTTCCCTTCTTCCCCTAATTAAGGCTCTTGGGATATGAAAACCCCCTTCACCCCTTCAGCAATGGCTCCCCTGTCCTTTCTGTCTGAAGACTGAGCCCCAGACCCCTTGCAATGGGGCTCTCATGCAGAAGAAAGGGAGTCACGCAATGCTTGGGCCAATTGTTTCAGTTGTATGCACAACCCAGGTACCTGTGGGCTTCAATTTCCATCTTCACTCAATGGTGTAAAAGCTGATCCTCCAGTGCAAGGTGGCTTCACCTCCACAATGCCATCTGGTTGGAAATGCTACAAGGCAGCTATCCTAGCTGGCAGTAATGCCAGGGTGTAGGCAGCCAGGTCTGGGAGAAACTCAAGTCCTGGGGGGCAGCAGCTGGGGTCAGGAGGAGGGTACCCAGTCCAAATGTTGGGAAGGCCTGATGCCAGAAGCCAGGAGATTAATCCAAAGGGCCAATTCAGAGAACTGGAGGGCTGATCCGGGAGCAGAGTCAGAAGGCAGAGCGGGCCCCTGACACCTGAGCCTGGTGTCGAGTAGTTAAGAGGTCTGGCTGGGTGTCGGGTTGAAGAGGAGGCCAGGTTAGGAAGCTGAAAGATCAGGCAGATTGTGGGGTCTGGGGATGAGCTGAGTCAGGCAGCAGAGGCATCAATCCAGGGACACGAGCCAGGGTTGCCCAGATACTTCCTCTTCCAAGTCAGGGGTTTACACTGGAAGCGGGGAAAGGCCTGTTGACTCTGGCCAGCTGCTCCGGTGGCATGGAGTGGGCAGGTGGCTAGGCCCAGATGGAGGTTACTGGCCATCTGCACCCAGCTGCTGTGCTTAGCTGGGCAGGTGGCGGCCTGGGTTGAGTGGGCTGTGTTTGCAACCATGGTCTGACATCTGCAGAAGTGTTGGCTGGAGCAGGCAGGAGCTCTGCTGCCCGCTGATTCGGGTCCTATTGCTTAGGTTAAATTCAAGCTCTGCTCCACAACTTTCAGGAGCATTAAGGCAGCACTTACTACCTCATTCTGTAGGGATGGTCTGCCAGTTGTAGGCATCATTCACAAGCTTTCATGCTTGGCCAGGTATAAGCAGCTCGGCATCTCCGCCAGGATTCCTGCTTCCTGCTCCACCTTGCAGGCACACGCATTAAAAACTATCCTACTTGAGGCCCAGAGTCCAGTGGTAACTGGACTCCTCATTCTCATAGAGTTACTAGGATCCAGCCATACACTTGGGAACAACCCAGGACAGGGAAATGGCAATGGCTTCCCTCTGCCAGTAGAACAGGGACTAATTTCTGGGCTCCCTTTTCCACCCAGCAGATCCTGGGACACTGAGCAGAGCTGAGCATCAGTCTCCTGCCAACCTGAAGCTGTTTCCAGCTAGAAACCAGCTCCCCACCCAACAGGGACAGAGAACAGCAGAGACCCAAAGGAGCCCTGTGTGCATAGAAGGATTTGAAGGGCTGAGAGACCTGAATAGCCCCGAGGGCAGGGTTCAGAGTGGGCACGAGTCCTATATATGTGGAGAGTGTGGCAAAAGCTTTGGGGACCTCCAGGAACTTGGAACTCACAGGGGAACCCTGGGAAGGGGGAAGGCCTACCCCTGTGCCGAGAGCTGGAGCAGCTTCCAAGAAAAAGGCCATCTCATCTGGCACCAGAGAAAAGAGCCAGGACAGAGCTCCTGTCTCTTCCCCGAGTGCAGGCAGAGCTGCATCTCCCCGAGTGACCTCCAAATCCACCAGCGCATGCACGTGGGGGACAAGCCGTACCGCTGCAACGAATGCAGCAAGAGCTTCACCAGGCGGTATCATCTCCAGGTGCACACGCGCGTGCACACAGGGGAGAAGCCATTCTCCTGCCCCCAATGTGGAAAGAGCTTCACCAAGAATTCCGCGCTGACAAAACACGTGCGCGTGCACACGGGGGAGAAGCCGTTCTCCTGCCCCCAGTGTGGGAAGAGCTTCAGCGACAACTCGACACTCATGGGCCACCTGCGCGTGCACACGGGGGAGAAGCCCTTCTCCTGCAGCCAGTGCGGGAGGAGCTTTACCAAGAGCTCCACGCTCACAAGGCATCTCCTGGTGCACACGGGGGAGAAACGGTTTTCCTGCAGCCAGTGTGGGAGGAGTTTCACCCACAACTCGACGCTTACCAAGCACCTGCGCGTGCACACAGGAGAGAAGCCGTACGGCTGCGGGGAGTGCGGGAAGCGTTTCCGTCAGAGTGCCGGCCTGACGAAGCACCAGCGGACCCACCAAGACAAGACCCTCACACTTGCCAGGGGACAGCTTCTTCCATCCTCCTTTTGCAATGGAGAGGGGAGTCCCACACCTGGACTTTAATGCCCCCTGTTCCTCCTCTTGTTCAATAAGGGGTTTTTCCCCAGTGGTGGCTGTAGCTTGGACGGAGAAGACCACAGCTACAGGGTTAATTAATGGAGCCAAGGTGCAGAGAAGATAAAAGCCTGAACTCAGATATCCTGCTTTGGATCCCAGTCCCAGGCTACCACACGTATGCACAGCAAGGTGAACCCTTGCTATTCTTGTCTCTGGCATTAGGACAGTACTGTTGTGCTCTCTTTTGTACCTTCCTTGATTGCCTTATCAACAGAGCAGGGCTACTGGGTCTGGACCAGTTTGGACAAGACATTTGATACAGGACAAGGAGAATATCGATTAATCATAGTTTTATAGAAAATAAGGATTGGAAGGGACCTCAGGAGGTCATCATTCAACTGAGGTCTCCATCCTTGGAGGTTTTTAAGACCTGACTAGACAAAGCCCTGGCTGGGATGATCTAGTTGGGGCTAGTCCTGCTTTGAGCACGGGGGTTGGACTAGATGTAACCTCCTGAGGTCCCTTCCCACCCTCATTGCCTGTGATTTTATGATCTAGTCCAACCCCCTGCTCAAAGTAGGATCATCCCCAACTATCCCCTCTTCTTCATCACTTTGTCTCAAACTACTCCTGCCCACCACCATCAGCCTTGCTGTTCACTGCTTTGCTTGTTGCATGCCAAGATAGCCCCAGATTCAAGTTTGCCCCTTCCTCCCCTGGGTCGAACAGAATATAAGTGGATGTGAAAACCAGGCGGAATAAACAAGATGAGCTGGAAGCTGCAGCCTGTGAAAATAACTATGATCTTACTGGTATCACAAAGACCTGGTGGGACAGCTCTTGTGGCTGAAATGTCAGCACTGGGCACATTCATTAATGCGCTTTAGATACTTGTGCCCAAAATCTTGCAATTAAAGAATTTATTTTGCAGAAATCTGTTTGGTCTAATAAAAGTTATCGCCTCTACCACGAGTTCTGATTCCTTAGATCCTGTGCATTTAGTTTAGTATGCACTTAATAAAGTACTAACTAAATGCACAGTACCTAGAGTTCCTGCTCGGTACTGCCGGCACAGTTATTTAGTGATGCTTACTGCACATTAGCCTAATAACACTACACAGTAGGCTATTAGCACGGTTTGAGCTGTGACATGCTGCTGCACAGTGTTATTAGGTTAATACGCAGTATGTGTCTTGTGTAGACGTGATGACTGAGAGTTAACACTTTGTTTCCGAAGGATGGAGTTGGAAAAAGAGGTGGTAGAGTTGCCTTGCACATCAAAAGCACTTCCAAGAAGACAGCAAAACAAAATACCTTTGCGTGGTTATGAAAGGGGAATGAAGCAGCATTGATATAATGGCCACATGGTGCTTCATCCGGAGCTCCCATTCCCCAGCCGGTGCTCTCAGGGGGTGCACCGGTGCTTTCTCCTGCCCCCCTTCGCCTAAGTGGGGCGTGCAGCCTGTGAGGGGATGCAGCAGCACTCTTAGGTGGTGCACGGGGACCCCCATGCACCCCTTATCCATCGCCACTGGTATCATATGCAGTCTTGCCCCATGCTTCTCCCCAGAACTGGTTGCATCAAGGCACCAGGAACCCATTGCCCATAAGATGTTATATGCAGCCATGACCCTGCCTTTCACTGCAGAGCTGGCTGCAGTTCAGCGCCAAGCAAACGCTGCCTGTTAGACTATATGCAGCATTCTTCTTGTTGCTCACCCCAGAGCTGGCTGCATCTTCACTCTAGGGTAAGGGATGCAATGAAGCTGTAAGGAATCATCAGCGAGCTCTGGTGGGTTGGAGCAGGGTGAGTTGGGGACAGCTGGCTTCTCTGGGAGGGGGGAGGGGAGTTGTGGGTGGGAGGGGGCTGGGTACCTGGGTTCTCTGGTCCATCAGCTAGTCCCCATCCTCCAATGTCCAGCTGTGTAATCAGAGGACACCCAAGCAGGGTGGTTACCCTGGCAGGTCAGAGTCTGGCACAAGGACTGGCACATCTGTGGGGTCCCTCATCAGTAAGTCATGATGACTGCCCACTGCTGTAGTGCTGTGTGCAGCCACTTCCCATCTGTCCCATCCCAGAGCTGGCTGCATCCCAACCCTCCTTTCCCTCCCACAAATTCACCTGGCATCCTGAGCATATACTTCCTGTGGGGCTCCAGCATTTGTCATCTGTCTTGCTCGGGTGGTGTCTCCTCGTCTTCCTGTGGCCCTCTCCCCTGACAATGCTAGTTTAAAGCTCGCCGTATGGATCAGCCAACCTGGAAGAGAAGACACGCTTGCCTTTAGGAGAGAGGTGAAGCCCATCCCACCCCAGCAACCCCCCGCCCAAAAGCATGGGTCATTATGTCGCGATCATTACTTGGGACCTGCAGCCAAGCTAAATTATGGAGCAATTCATCAGCCACTTGTGTAACCATTACTTTGCACTCATGGCTAGTCTTACCAGTACTTTGCATGTGTGGGCAGTCTAAAAGTATTGCATGATTTGGCCGTCAAATGCAAAATATATGTAATGTGTAGAAGGGGCCAGAGACTGATGTGAGCTCATGAGCCGGTGAATGGAGTGCGAGTGCCAGAGTCCTCTCTTTCTCTTGCTTTCAGGTTGGTTTTCCAAGGAGCTGGAACAGCCCAAATATTCAAGAGTCTGCCCTTCCTTCTGGCCCCACAGAGAGAGTTATAAGACTGAAAGGTTTTTAAAATGCCCATGTTGTTCCAATTTAAAATATCAGAAGTGAAGTCCAGTGAAATGGTTAGAATAATTTATTTGGAAAAAAACCCCTAGTTACAGGGTGCAGTCAAGCCACCCCCTGGAACAATGCATTCATAAAGCAAAGATGACGCTTCAATAGGTTTTTTTGCAAGCTTATTAGGTTGCAATAGTTGTCAGGATTAGAAAAACAGTGAAAGGTTGAGCCTAAACCAGTTGATAGTGGAAGGAGAAATATTTGTCGGTTCAATCTCCACCAATACAGGAGAGTTATCAGTTATATCAGACATCCAGTACATGGCTTGGTTTACCAAGGAGATAATGTGATATTGTCCAAAATTTGGAACATGAAAACCACTCTCATCAGTTAATCTCTGCTTCTTTTTTTGCAGGGGGGGTGGATTTTTGGAGGGGTGATATATTTTAATTGACTAATTACATATCTGAAATAGCTTGGACAAGCTTTCAAATGCAAGACCTTCTTCACCAAGTCAATGAAAGGTAAGCCCTTTTATCCTCTCCCTACAGAAGCCTGCTAAACATTCAATTGATTTTATCAGTATAAGATTGGGGGGATTACAACTAGTCATTCTCAACTAATACTTGAGAATCCTCTGAAAGTTTTGGTAGACAATAACATTTAGATGCATTAAGCATATATTAACAACATTTTATAGAAGCAAGACTTTGGCTGCCATGGCACCCCTGCTTTACCTGTGGCGGGAGCTGCCCCAAAGGGAGGTGCCTCCAGCTGCCTGCAGTGGAACAGCCTGCAGGCATATGGCAGGAGGCAGCCTGTACATCATGTGGGCTGTGCAATAGTATGGGGGGCTGTAGGGACCTGAGGTCGCACCAAGGGGTTGTGGGGAAGGTGCCTTGTTGAGCCATGTGAGGGCTGTGGGGCAGCTGAAGCAGTTGCTGTGGGGCCATGCTGGGGACTTTGGGAACAGGGAGTGACGGGCCATGTGCAGAGGGGAGCTCTGGGGTTGTGGAGCCAAGGAGGAGTGTGTGGCGATATGCAGGGGCTGTGAGTGTGGGTCCTGTGGGGCCCTAGAAGGTGGGAAGCCATGTGGGTACCTCTAGGACGGGGCAGGCAATTATTTCAGGTGGAGGGCTGCTTACTGAGTTTTGGCAAGCCATCGAGGGCCGCAGGACAGGCAGCCAAGGGCAGATATATATTAATTTTCCAAATTTTTTAGAGGCCTGCGGGCCGGATAGAATGGCCTGGTGGGCCATATGTGACCCGCAGGCCGCATTTTACCCACCCCTGTTCTAGGACTTGGCAGTGGACTGCAGGGGCAGCTCATGGGGCTGGGAAGCATATGGGGGTGCAGGGCCCTTTGGGTCCAATGGGGTGTTGGAAGCCTAGGGCCTGTACCAGGGTTGCGCCCAGGGCCTGCAGTGCGGATATAGCCCTGGAGGCTTTTTCAAGAGCCAGCCCACTCCCTGCACCATTTGATGGTAGGCCTGGACAACCATGTGGCCCCTCTGTGTGGGTGAGCCTAGAGGGTGCAGCACTGGGGCAATGGGTTGCACTCCTGGATTCCCCCACCAGTGATAAAAATCCACATTGTTTCCTTTCCTGCAGGCGTGGGCACCATGTAGCCAACAGGTATGCAAAAGCCGGTATCAAATTTGGGTGCAAATAGCTAAAGCACATTAATGCACATGTCCATGCATTAAGGCACATTAATGCTGTGTATGGACTGACCTGGGACTAACTTGAGTTTCATGTCAGTCTGCACGTGCACATGCAGACATGAGCCTAAGTCACCTTAATGCACATTAAGCTAATGTGCATTAAATTTAGGTGCGCCCAAATGCAGGTGTAGACACGCCCTGGGAGTAAGGAACCGGGAATAATGAACCACCTTCAGCCTCATCCAAAACACTCCTAACTAATTTCTCCTCTTCTATTACCTCCCCTTGCTCCATAATCCCCCTTGTAACAAATGTAAGGAGCAGGGGAGGTGGCTACGGCCATGCAGAGGGTTCAGGGGCTCCAGGCCAGGCCTGGGTGCTGCTTGGTCCATATGGGGGGCGGCAGGGCTGGGAGCTAGGGCTCAGGCTCTGTAGCACAGTGGCAGCGAGGCAGTTAATCTCTGCAATGCTGGGAGGAAGTGGTGGAGCAGGGGCGGAGGCACACAAGACCTTCCTGCGCCTTCCATGGCAGCAGGGCTGCTGGTAAGGAGCAGCCCAAGGCGGGACAGGGCTGCACCTGGCTGCAGAGAGCAAGTGCAGGGGCTGCAGGTCGGGAGTGAGGGGCCCTGGCAGAGCTGGGGAGCCCAGGCGGGGGCTGCGGGTTGGGAATGAGGGGCACCCACTGGGCCAGGGAGCGGGGGTTGCTGCAAGCATAGCGGGGGTTGTCTGGAGTTCAGGCTGGTCCTGTAGGATGCAGGAGGTCCCTGCCTGCTTTGGGGGATGGGGATGGGGGGTAGGTTCCAGCAGGGCTGAGGCCAGAGCAAGCCGTGGGGCGGCAGGTGGTGGAAGGCGGTGTGGGTCTGGGGTAGTGGGGGTGCTGCATGGGGCAGGGGTCGGGGCATGGTCTCAGCAGGGACGCGGGATGCTTCTCCTGTGCCTCCCCAGTTAGCTCTGCTGACTCCTTTGTTTCCAGGGCCTCTTGGCTGGTCAGGCAGAGCCTCCCTCCCCTTCCCTCTCTCCCTCCGGCCTTTGTGTCCCAGCCTCTGCCGCCCTATGCAGGCTCACCACCTCCTTTCAGGCCTTTGCTGCAGCCGGCTGTAGCCCACTGAAGAGCTTGTGCCAGAGCATCCCTTTTGCATCCACCCGGTCTCTCCATCCCACCCGCCCCTGCCCGCATGTCCTCTGCTGCAGCCAGCTCCAGCTTAGGGCAGCTGACACTACGTTTCTGGCTGGTTTAGTCTGTAAGGTGGAAATCTGCCCTGCCTCAGGCCGGGCTGAGAGTCAGGAGGGGTCCGTGTGGGTGGTAAGGGGATCATGGGGGTCCATGTGTCCCGAGTGGGAGCTTGGTTGAATGATGGGCTGTATTGCACAAGGGAATGGCATCAGTTCCTGAACCTGCTGCTGACAGACCCTGCCCAAGCTAGAGGACATAAAGGCATCTGGTTTCGTATCAACAGAGGACAGAGTAGCAGAAAACTGGCATGTCCTCTATGATGGCCACCCTAAAGGCAACAGCAATGGAAAGGGCAGCAGGAGGCCACCTGGGCTAGACACTGTTACACCCAGATGTCTCTGGGGGCTTTTATTTTCTCCAGATAAGGACAAGAGAAGCCAAAGCAAGTTCCTCTGAACTAGCTGATTGGGGTGTTGTCCATCAGACAACATTACTCAGAGCAGCAGAGAATACACAGACATACTTGCTACTTGTGGCGAGGTCTCAGGCCTCTCAAAATATGTCCTCAGGGTTTGAGGCAAGACCCAGACTGCCAGCTCTCTCCTTTTGTACAGCTCAGGTTCAGATTTATGTATTCCCCCTCCCTTTCCTTTGAGAGCAGGATCTCTTGGCTGGTTCTGCAGGGAGCTGGGAAAATGAATCCTGGTCTGTGACCGCTGTTCTTTGTCTGATTAGCGTTGGGTGTGAACATGAGCGCAAGTCTGCAAGCTTACATATAACAGCTTTTTGTTGCAGATGTTCAGTTGGTCTAATAAAAGATATCGCCTCTACCCAAAGAGTTCGTCAACATTAGCATTAGCATGCCCTGGCCTAGGCATCTCAGGCCCCTTGAAACTGCCCTTACATGGCTTCAATCACATGCCAAACCTGGCGATTCAGACTGAACGTCTTCTGGGATCAGAGGACCTGGGAGGAGGGAGGTAGTGACCCACCCAGCACAGCCAAAAGGAGTTGGGGGTGTTCAGGATTACCCAGTGACAGCCATCTCTTCAGTGAGACGAAGCTCAAAAAGGACTCCTACAGAAAGTGGAAACCAGGGGCAAATAGAGTCACGTGAGGACAGGCAGGGAGGAAGGCTGAGGCACAATTTGAGATGCAGCTGGCAAGGGCCATAGAAGGCAGTAAAAAGGGATTCAAATGTAGGGAGTATCTGAAGTCCCAGATGACGAAGGATGCTTGCCTGTAGTATCTGGGGGCATCTGAACCCCAAGGCCTTTGGGCTTGGGTCTGCATGTAGGATGCCTGCCAAGGGATTTAGGAGTATCTGAAGTCCCAGGGTGATGGGTCTGGGATGGAGGATGCTTGCTGTGTGAAGCGTCATACATGATGTTTGGAATGACTGAGTTCTGCCTGCTCAATTGAGATGGTGTTTGGAATGACTGAGTTCTCCTCAGTTGATATCATTGGGAACTGATTTGGCTAACTTGATCTGGAATACAAAATATATTAAAAAAAAAAAAGGGGAGTGGGGGATTCTGCAGGCATGGCAAGAAGAGGAAGACCAAAGATGTCATAGGCCACTTGGGGAACGGGGACTGCAATCTAGTCACAGACAGTTCATAGGCATTTATAGCATTTAATACCTTTTATACTTCTTTTTTCACAACTAGGGGCAGATGATGAGGGCAGTAGGCAGCAGAGAGGAGACAAAGCCTAGAGTACTGGCTGCTGTTTGGAGGCACGGGGATGGGAGTGGACACTGTGGAGGGCAGGGCTAGGATCCAGAATGACTTGCACAGCCTGGATAAATGGTCATCAATCAATCAGATGAGATTCAGTAATAGCTGCTGGCCCAAATACAGACTGGGAAATAACTGGCTTGGTTGCAGTTGGGCAGAGAAGGACCCAGGAGTTGTGGGGTCTCGTAAGCATAAGATGAGCCAACAGTGCAGTCTTGTTGCAAAAAAGCCAACAGCATCCTGGGTTGTATTAACTTGTAGATCAGGGGAAGTGATTCGCCCAGTCAATTCAGCATAGGTGAGGCTTCACCTGGAGTATTGGGTCCAGTTTTGGACCCCACACTTCAAAATGGTCACGGACAGTTTGGAAACTGGCCAGTGCAAGGGATCATCAGGGGCCTGGGAAATGAGACTTATGAGGAACGGCTGAAATCACTAGGGTGATTAGCCAGGAGAAGAGAAGCCTTGGGTGGGGTTTGATAACAGTCTTCAAATAACAGAAGGGTGATTATAGAGAAGCTGGAGATGGGCTTTTCCCGGTGAGTGTAAGGGCTGGGACTAGGAGCAATGACTTCAGGCTGCAGCAGGAGAAATTTAGGCTGGAGCTGGGAGGAACTTTCTGATGTTGAGGGTGGTCAAGCATCGAAACAGGCTACTTGGAGAAGTGGTAGCATCTCCATCCTTGGAAGTTTTCAAGAGCAGGGTACACCTGGCTGGGATGGTTTAATCAGGGAAGATACTACCTTGAGCAAAAGGCTGGAGTAGATGCCTAGGTACCTTCCAGCCCTACTTTCCTCCTATCCTCTGATCATGTGACCTGGCACTGACTTGCGTGTGTGTTGGAGAGGGGGCTTCATGTAACTGAGGCAGGGTGTTGGGGGAAAGGACTTCATGGTAGAGCTCAAGGACCCTCACTGGGGCTGCTTCCCATGGCTTTAGGTGTGGACCAACAAAGCTGTGTTTTGGGATCCAGCCTCCTGCCAGTGCCGTGTTGCAAGACAGGGAGGGGCAATGGCAAGCCATTTTTATGGGTGAGAGGCAGGTGGGCCATGATCCTGGTTCCTCCATCACACTTCAAAAGCCAAATTCTCTGCTTTCCCACAGACAGCCCCAGAGACACACTGCTGCCAACAGACTCCGTGCAAGAGCAGTGGGAGAGCGAGAGTCCGGGCCCCAAGCTTTGGAGAGTCCTTCACCAGCACACAGGATGGCAGCCAAGCTAGGTCCAGCACCGGCCCTGAGCCTCCTGTTGCCAGCACTAGTGCAGCCCTCGGTGAAGATGGAGGAACAGGACTCAGCAGGTCCAGAACCTGTGGCAGGAGCTGAAGGGGCAGGGAACATCCCTCATGTCATTGAGGCTGGGACTGGTCAGGAGACCATGAGCTGGGAGGAGCTGCAACAGGTCAAGCAAGAGCCACAGGAGGAGCCAGCCCACCATGGGGAGGGACAGTGGCAGGAAGGGATGCAGTCCCAGCATCTTTCTGCCAAGGTTGGGATGGACACAGTGCCCCTGCAGCTGCCGGAGCTGGCCCTGGGAGGCGAGGTCCCCACCCCGGAGATGTGGCGCCGGCGCTTCCGCGACTTCCACTACCAAGAGGCCGCAGGGCCGCGGGAGGTCTGCAGCCGCCTGCGGGAGCTGTGCCGGGGCTGGCTGGAGCCCCAGCGCCACAGCAAGGAGCAGATCCTGGAGCTGGTGGTGCTGGAGCAGTTCCTGGCCATCCTGCCCCAGGAGATGCCGAGCTGGGAGTGGGGACTTGGTGTGGAGACCTGTGCCGAGGCGGTGGCCCTGGCCGAGGGGTTTCAGCTGGGGCAGGCAGAGGACGAGAAGCTCCAGGTGAGAGCATTTTACCCCCCAGCATCACTACTGCTGCTCCCATCTCCAAACCGGGTAATGTTCAAATTCACCCGTTTCTCCCAGTTCCAGCTCCCCAGTAACTTTCTTGCCTTGTTCTCAGGTCACAGTGTGTGTAAAGGTTGAAGACGTGTCCTCGGACAAGATGGCACCCACTGGGGCATTGTGGGAACCTCTTGATTCCTGGCCCGAGGAGCCACAGCCCAATCCTGCTCACATGCCCGAGGAGGAGGCAGGATGGGGTGAAAACCCAGGGGCCCAGGATGAGCTGCCTCCTGTCCCCAAAGAGGAGCCCCTGCCCCATGAGGAGTCAGGTAATGAGCTGTATTTTGGGCAGTATGTACCTAAAGTACCCATAGTGGCTTTGGGTAGAGCTACTGTGGGGCCCTAACCTTGGTGCCCGTGCCTGTTGAGCACCAGGAGTGAGAGATTCACATCTTTCACTGTGAGTTTGTGGGCTGACAGGGCCCTGATCTTGCATTGGACGTTTCTGGTGTGAAAGAAGCAAGCACCTTTTTGCTTGCCTAAGCTCCTTTCCGAAAGACTTGCCTGGCCTCATAGCGCTGCCAAAGTAAAAATCAATGATCAAGTTCCGGTTGCCCCTCTCATGCCCGCTGTGA
Source organism: Crocodylus siamensis (assembly GCF_052110815.1). Classification (NCBI taxonomy): domain Eukaryota; kingdom Metazoa; phylum Chordata; order Crocodylia; family Crocodylidae; genus Crocodylus; species Crocodylus siamensis. The sequence continues at coordinate 26,348,185 of NC_143400.1, forward strand.
GTTCTCTGTGACCAAGCTTTGGCCAATGCAGGTGTCAGGGACATGGCTTTTCCCAGCCACTTTTGACTCATTCATGTACAGTTAACTCCAGGCCTGTCTCTTGCTGCAGGTTTCTCCAACACAGAGGAGACCTGGGACTCATCAGCAGATGAAAGCTCCACGGGTTGGTTCCCCAGACAAGACCCTTCCCCAGGAGCAGGTAAGAAGCAGCAGTTCTGACCTTTCCAGCAGCGGGAGGCATTATGGATCTGCAGAAAACTCCCCCAGAGTGGGTGTGTCTACACGTGCTTTTCCACAAGTCTAAACTTAATGCACATTAGCATAATGTGCATTAAAGCAATTTAAGTGTGTGTCTACACATGCATGCACTAAGGTGCACTAAGATTAGTCCCAAGTCAACAGACACACAACCGCGTTAATATGCATTAGCACATCTACATGTTCGCTGATGCTTTATGCAGGTATCAAATTTAAGCTCAAATAGCCTAAAATCACCATTTTAAGGTGTATTAAAGGTGTGTACTGGTAAACTCGCACCCTTAGTGCACCTCAAATAATCTAATGCGCATTAAATGTGCACATGTAGATACACCTAGTGTTTTGTTAAGGAATGAGGCTCCAGCAGATTGACTTTTCCTGTTCTGATGACCCTCCTAGAAAACATTTTAATGCCCTGGAGCAGTTGGTCCTGGATTTTCTCTGTCCCCTCCCTTTAAAATGTGCAGCCTGACCCTGCACCGGGTCCCCAATGGAATTTGATTGACAATGTCAGTAGTTCAGCTGACGGCCTTTATTAAACCCAAATGCCAAGAGCAGTTAGGCCGTTACTTTAAATGAATGCTCTAAAATACTATCTCTATGTTAGATCACAGTGTTACAGCCCTACTTGATAACTGTGCCCACACAGTTACAAGCGCTTGATCCAAATATAACTGGGTTCATGAAAGAGATTCTGGCTGCCCCATGCTGGCACCTAGCTCATCTTAGCAAAATGCCTGTCTCTCCTACCTTCATTTCCTCCCCTCCTAATCTTAGGACATCAGTTCTCTTATAATATAGAGTCCTGTCTCTCTGCTTAAACCTTGGTTTTCTGGAAGATGGTTGTGCGTGTACTTGGTGATAAAACATCCCATTACCTAATGCACAATATTGCTATACTTCAGAATTTCTTGCACCCTCGTTTCTTCCCCTCAAGAGCGATGCTGTGCACCTGCAACATGATGTTGTACTCACTGGGGCTCATCTCTGGCTTCATGGACAAGAGAAGAGCTGTGGGATTTGACTTTTCCTTCTGTCTCCTCTCTCACTTGCTGTGGCCTGGGGCTGGTTTAGGCACATGCCGTCACCTAAGAAGAGCAGTGTTTTCTCTTTATCCCCCGTGCTATTCTCAAGCCTGTGGATTCCCTTGCCCTTCCCCACACCCAGCAGGTGCTGGGGCCCTGAGTGAAGCCTGAAGAAGGGCCTGCAAGCCAGAAAATGTTGAAGATGTCCCCAGAGAGATAAGGGCAGAGGGTCTCTAAGACAGACCTGAGCAGGGCCAATTTGAGGGGAGGCCCAGAAAACAAAGGGAGAACATGCCAGTGAACAAGACAGTGGCTCTTGCTGGGTGTAGGGGTGCAGCTGGGGCAGTAGTCCAAGAGAAGCCAGGGGTGCAAGGAAGAATTAGAAGAGCTGAGAAACCTGAAGAGCAGCAAGACGATTCTTTATTGGAGAGAGATGTGTTCAAATTGAGCTGGTGGAGAGGCTCTGGGAGTGGGGAATGGGGCAAGGAGCTCACCACCATGCACAAATAGCCATGGAAGCCAGGCCTGTAAGGCCAAGGCTTCCCACTTCTCTAAGCAATGCCTTAGCTGCCTCTAAGGCATGCTCCTATAAATGTTTTCAGACTGAGGGTCCCAAGAAAGAGCCCTTCTGGGTACTCTATGACACCCAGCCAGTCCCAGGGAGCATAGGTCAGGGGTGTCTGCAGCTGAGCCTGGTCTGGTGGCCCCCAAAGCAGCTAGCTCTGGTGAGAACAGATGGTGTCTGTACATAATCCCAGCAGGGCTCCTCCAACCCAGCCAGTGCTGGACAGCCTCATGGACAGGCAGTTTTCTAGGAGTGAGCAGCGTGCCTGACTGCTGGTGGATAAGCCTATGTAGGAACAACCCCCCAGGAAGTGAAACACATCTTGGTCCTAGTCTCTTTTCAGCAGCATCTACCCAAGACACTCCCAGGACTGATATGTTCTGGCCTGGAGGGTGCCCCTACATCCCGAGATGCGTAATCTATGTTGAAGTGGATCACAACATTTGGATTCATAGTGTCGTCTCTGTGAATGGACCATCAGTTCCTTTCTTTTCCTGTTTCCAGTCTGATTTTTTGCACTGAATCCCACCTCCCCCCACTCATCCCAGGCCACTGGGAATCTACATTTCCCCTTCTTGCCCAGCCTTTCATTTTCACTCCACTGGCAGATACATCAGGGATGTGTGCAGCAGCCCCTGCTCAGGTGGGACACCAGCAGAAAGGTTCCCCTGTGTTGTACTGGGGTAGTAAGTCCCCCTCCTCGACTCTAGGCCCTTCAGAGCTCCCCACTCCAGAACCCCATGGGAAATAAGGGGAGACTCCTGACACCACCTTGCAAGGCCCTGGAGTTCCTAGGCATGTGTCTGGTGGAGAAGGATAAATTCTGGGGGTGCCCTTTCCCAGGCAGGGGGTCCTCCCTGTGATTCATAGCCATGAAAACAGCTTCCCCAAGGTGCCTACACTAGAGTCTCTGCTGGTGTAGTTATGATGGTAGCATCCTCATTGCAGATGCATGTGAACATTTACTGCTCAGTAACCAAAATTACTGCACAGTATGGGTGGTATCTACACGTGCATGCCCTACATGTACCATGCAGTAAATATGGCTACTTACACTGACTTGGTCATAAATTTGATAGCTGCATCATGCAAGTGTCAAATTTACACCCAATTAGCTACTGCACGGTCCACATACAGCATTAATGTGCTTTAATGCCTGCACATGTAGACACCAGCCTATTCCTGATTACTGCACTGTAATTTACTGTGCAGCAAATTTAAGCTGGCATCAGTGCACCTGTAGACACGCCCAGAATATATGAACCAGTGCAGTTCCCTGAGCTCTCCGCTGGCATGGGCTGAAGCAGACAAACATCCTGTTCTCTCAGCAGAATTGTGTCCATGCCACTCCCTTTGCTGGAGGAACTGTCACCCGGGGTAAGACGTTTCACATCCCTACCCAGGTTTGAGAAGAAACCTCTGTTGTGGTCAGACCACCACCTTTTAGGGGCACAGATGTAGCCTCCACCTGTATTGAATGGAACGGAAGAATTACTTCCCTTGATTTTCAAGAGACACTCGTGTTAATTTAGCCCAGTAAGGCTGTTGCTGTTTTTTCCAGCAAGACCTCACTCATGGATCGTTCAGATTATGAAGCAACATCCAAGCCCTTGTTTCCCTCAAGAAAGTTCTGTTTTTTGCTTCTCCCTGTAGACGGGGGAGCTCAAAAATATCCCTTCCCACTGCTCCCTGGTCTTCTACAGTCTTAGCTTCATGAACTTTTGGCTGGTGGTTTATATGCCCCTCCCAGGGTTTTGTCACTGATCTGGTTCCTCAATTTTTAAAATTTGTATATCCTTTATTTCTTCCAGATGATTTCACTCAGGTCTTCCGCTTGGTCTGTCTCCTGGTGCTTCCAGATTCAGCATCAATAGTGTGATATTGCATGCAATATTGTGACATCTCCCTTTGCCCTCCCAGCATGTCCATACTGTCCCCAGTGCCTTGTTCATATTCACAAAGGGTGGTTACTTAGCACATTCTTTGTATGTCTTGTTACCTTTTCAGTTGTTTTTTGTTAAGTGTTTGCACATTTCAGCACAGACTTTTCAGTCCTAATGCCCTTTAATGGAAGGCTTATCAGCATCTACTGTTTCAACCCATCGCTTTTCTAGTTTCTCAAGTCATCCTATAATGACAGTTCAACACAGGATGGAAACCAGATACTACTAGCTACATTTTTATCTCATCATTTCCTATGCACTGTTGATAGGATGTTCTTTCTCTCCCATGACAAACATTTGATTGCCCTCCATCTGTCATTGCTTCTCTTCACTTACAAAGTTTATCACTGCTAACTCCCATTTATTCTCATTGAGAATAAACCCATTTATCAGTATTTTGTCCTAATAATTATATTGACCAGTGTGTTCACAATCTATCTTTTCAATCTGATAGCTTGATATAATATACAAAAGATTTTTCTTCTTTCCAGTACTTCGCAGATCACTGCATCTCCGTCCACCTTTCATGGTGCTCCTGTCAATTTTATACCTTGTTTATATCCTGGAGTGCTTAATGCTTTTGTATTTTATATGAAGATCCTTCTACTTAACTGGTGTTGCAGGTTTCTGTCTCTAGTGCCTTCTGTTTCATCATTGCTTCATCTTCCCTTTTCCTTCAAGGACCCAGTAAAAGCTTGCATCTATTGGCTCTGTTCACCCAAGTTCCAGCTGGGTATTGGATTGGCAGTAAGCAAACCTAACCAGACTTTATGCACTCCCCCAAGCAGGGTATCAAGGTCTCACACTGGACTGAATCTTCTGCATGTAGCAAGGGGAATTGGAGCTCTCGGTTTCCGATAAGGACACAAGAGAAAACTCAAGGTCTTGAGAACCAGTTCCCAGATGAGCCATGACAATGTCCTCTGTGCCCTCTCTCTCTTCTCAGAGATGTTCAAAAGCCATTCCATGTGCAAAGTCTCCTACTGTCCCTCCTCCCCGGAGATTAAACCCCAGGCACGTTGGCAGGGGACCTCTGCCCTGGAGGGGGAAGCCTGCCTGCAGGAAAGTTATATAGTCTCCTGAATGTCACAAGCCATAGGATAAGCAAAGTCTATGTGAAGGTTAGTCCCAAGGACTTTATCACACTGTGGGCGCATCTATATGCGAGCATTTACTGAGCAGTAACCGAAATGACTGTGCAATACAGGTGCATGTCCACATGTGCACGCTCATACTGCACAGTAAATATAGTGACTTATGCTGCCTTGAGAGTAAATTTGATACCTGCATCAAGCAGGTATCATATATATGCCCAATTAGTTACTACACAGTAATGCACGTGTAGACACCCTACTGTGCAGTAACGCTGTGTATGGACTGACTTGGGACCAGCTTCAGTAGCATGGCACACTGGCCTGCCCCTTCCACCCATCACTTGGGAACCTGAGAGTTAGACCTCTTATTTCTGCTTAAGAAAAAAGTGCCAGGCTCTTCCCCTGCTCTAAGGTGCATCCCAGAACAGGGCAAAAGCTGTATTTGTCCTTGACCAAAGGGACAAGGACTTATTTCTGGGGTCTCTTCCCTGCCCAGCAGGTGCAAGGACGCTGAGCGGAGCTGAGGAGCAGCCTCCCGAGGAAGGGCCTGCCAACCCGAAGCAGCTGAGGACATCGCCAGGAAAAGCAGGAGAGAAGGCCCTGCCTGGTGGAGCATGTGCCGGGGAGGAGCCGCACCTCTGCACCGACTGCGGAAAGAGCTTCGCCTGCCTCTCCAAACTGGCTGCCCACCGCAAGATCCACTCCAGGGAGCGCCCCCACCACTGCCCCGACTGCGGGAAGAGCTTCGTGTTCCTCTCCATCCTGGCCAAGCACCGCACCGTGCACACGGGGGACCGGCCGCACCGCTGCGGAGAGTGCGGGAAGACCTTCAAACACTCTTCCAGCCTTTTCCTCCACCGGCGTGTGCACTCGGGAGTGCGGCCTCACCAGTGCGGCGAATGTGGGAAGAGCTTCGCCCACTCCTGCAGCTTGGCCCGGCACCAGCACGTCCACTCGGGGGAGAAGCCGCATCGCTGCGGAGAGTGTGGGAAGTGCTTTGCTCAACCCGGCCACCTCACCCAGCACCGGCACATCCACTCGGGGGAGAAGCCGCACAGCTGCGGGGAGTGCGGGAAGAGCTTCGTGCGCCGCGGAGACCTGGTCCAGCACCAGCGCGTGCACACGGGGGAGAAGCCGTACCTGTGCACCAAGTGCGGGAAGAGCTTCAGCAGCCTCGGGTACCTGGCTACCCACCGCAAGATCCACTCTGGGGAGCGTCCCCACCGCTGCGAGGAGTGCGGCAAGACCTTCGTGACCCGCTCCAACCTCACCACGCACCAGCGCGTGCACACGGGGGAGAGGCCGTACTGCTGCCCAGACTGCGGGAAGAGCTTCACCCTCTCCTACAACCTGGCCCAGCACCGGCGCATCCACACTGGGGAGAGGCCGTACCTGTGCACCCACTGCGGCAAGAGCTTCCAGCGCCAGGTGCATCTGACCCGGCACTGGCGCCTCCTCATGCAGGAGCAGTCGTAGTCATGGCCGCAGTGTTGGAAGGGTTTGGGAGCGCCTCTGTCAGTGGCTGGACTTGGGTGAGGGGCCAATCCTCTCTACCAAGCGCAGGCAGAGATTTGCCCTGCTCTCATCCATCAGCAGGCATGTCAGGACCCACTAGGCCCAAAGGCCAGACTGTGAGGTTTGATAGGGGCAGAGAGGGAGCTCCCCCTAAGCTGCTATGCTGGAGGGAGTTATCTCAGGACCTGGCTCTACTACTCATCACCTCTCAAAAAAGGGAGCCCAGGGAGGCAGAGCTGTGGGGAACAGGTAGGACTTCAAGTAGAGGTCTAACACACAACACAGTGAGTCTGATTGAACTCCCCAATGAATGCCATGGGTATCCTGGCTCCAGCCTCTGTGGCAGTACTGCGGGGATGAGCTTGTCCCTATTGGGAAGCTCTTGAGGTACAGTGATGATACTTCTGGCCAGGAAAGTGTTACCTATCTTCTACCCTAAACCTTGCCAGCCTATATCCTATATTTATAAATGGCTTATTCTAATTTTCTAATAAACGTTTGCTGATTGGTTTTATTTACTTTTTTTTTTTCCACTGAAACTTTTGGGACTGGGCTGAACCGGATTGCTTGTGGCCCTGGAAGGGGCCAGTTACTTGGCATTTGTTTCCTTGGGAAAGTAGAAGCATCATGGGATGCTGCTTCCCACCAATCCTGTTGTCTCTTCACCTTCGTTTATGGTTTTTACTGAAAAGGCTGCTTTGATTTACAACTTGTTTCAGAAACTGAAAAAATATATATATCCCTTATAGCAAAACTATGTCTAAAACATTTTGTTTCTTTAATCATTACTATTCAGTATGTTTCAGCTGGAGCTATGATACAGTATGTTTAGATTATCTAATTTAGCTATCTTCTTGCATATTATCTCCTTTCAAGCCTTGTTCTCTATTTAATTGGCTCTTACTGGTCTAGCTGGCATCTTGATTGCTGCTTTTATTTTGCTGGCCAAGCCGGTTGTCACATCTGCAAAGGTTGAGAGAACTCAGAAACAGGCTTTGGGGCCTTTTGCTTTAGCTGCTATTCTGCAGCTTGTCCTAGGCTTCTTGAAAATGGCCAAGGCTGGCAACAGAGAGCTATCTTGTCCTTCTAGTCGGAGGTGGCCACAGAAGGAGAGGGATGGGACTGTGTGCTGCATGTTTTGAAAGTGCCTGTTGTGCCCTGAATTTCCAAGTGGCAGAGTTGTGTGTGCAGTAGTGAACGTCTGTCAAAGGAACTGATACCCTGACCAGGGAGGATGGTGCCAGGGAGCATGGTGACAGACCAGGGAAGCTCACCTGCTGTATCCCCAGAAGGCCTGAATTCAAGCCTGGCTATTGAAGGCTGCTGTCAGTCCACTCTGCTGGAAATGGGACCCTGGCCATACCCTAGTTGTATCCTTTACCTTCTGGAAGAGAAATGTGTCCTGCATCAAGTTAGGAACTGGCTCAACCTTTTATGTTTGGCTGCATTGTTCTTGTAGCGGATGTTGTAGCAAATGCATTCTGCTCTGCTGTCATCTTCCTTCTGAACCAGGGAACAAGTATATATGTTTTTGGCATACAGCACAACACCACCACCTTTTCTCCCAACCCTTTCATAGTTCTTTTTGGAGGCTACAGCTTCCAGCTCATCTTGTTTTTTTCCCATGCTTTTTATTTTTGTGCACATACATTGGATCTATTTTGCATTTGGACCCTTTATCCCCCCTTGTAGCTGTCCTGTGGCTCTCTTACCCTTTCCCAGAGTTGAGTTGCTTCTTCCAGGCCTTTCCCCTCTGGAGCGTTTACTCCTTAGTCTTCAGTTTGAAAAGTAAATGTGCCAATGTGTGTTTTCAGGGATTTGAGCAGGAGGGCAAAGCAGCACATATAGGCAGGCAAATCCACACAGGCCCCTATTAGGTGGAAAAGAATCAGGCCCTGAGTGGTGAGCAGCTAGCATCACTTGCTCCGAATAGAAAGGGAAAATAGCTGCTTTTCTCCCATAGCAGAACTGGAATCGGGCATTTTAATGCCTGCTGCAGGTCATGTGCAGAGCCCCCATGTGCTACTGAGTAACATAGTTTTTTATGTATTGCTTTTTTTTTTTTTGGAAAGATACCTGTATGATATAATATGGGACTACCTTCAGTACAAAACATGAGCAAACTGTGTGACACTACACCCAAACAGAACAGGGCGTGGTAAGTACCATTTCAAGATATCTAGAAAAGGGAAACATCACACGAAGAAACATATCTATCTACTGTGTATGTCAGCACTGAAAGGTCACAATGTGGCAGGGCACCTGCAGTGCCTGCCACTTTAAGGTTTCTACTTGGCAGTGGGGCAGCCTGCAGGTGGGTGCTAGCCTCATCAAAGGTAGCACATGACCCTAGGAAGACCCTGGGATTGGCTGAGGGGGTGAAGCCACCTGCCTTTTAACCCAGGCCCTCCGTGAGAGAAGCAGTAGTGTGAGCTGGGCAGGCAAGGAGGCAATATCTGGTTGAGCTGTTCCTGGAGCACCTTGGAGGTAAGGGCAGGAGCCATGAGGATGGTTTGGAGGCTCCTGGTCCTGCGTATGACTGAAAACTGCACCCTGCTGGGGAAGGGTGGGTTGGTTGGCTGGAGGGAGTTCCCAAGAAATGCTAGGCCAGTTACCTCCCTGGTGAATGTAAGTGGCCCAGGTGAGGGTGACAAGGATGGCTAACCCTAGTGAGGAGCAGATTCACTGAACTGTGAAAAGGGAAACTAGATGTGATAATAAGTAAAGACCAGATGTGACAACAGAGAATTACTGGATGTGAGAACATAGAGCACTTGCTGCTAGGCCTAGAAACATCAGCAAGGCATGGGATACATGTAGATTCAGAGATGGTCAGGGGATGGGACTTTGCAGCTCATTGGGTCCAGCCCCCCCACTCCAGGCAGGAAGACAACTGGGGTTAGGTGACTGCAGTCAGGTGGCCATCCAGTCTCCTCTTGAAAACCTCCAGGGTAGGCGACTGCACCACCTGTGGAGGGAGTTTATTCCATAGTTGGGATACCCTGACGGTGAAGGGCTAACTTAAACTCAGTTGCTGCCTTTAGCTTTTCTAATCATTTCCCTACAAATGCAGACCACTGTTGTATAGTCCTCCTTGAGGGCTGTCCCTAGCTTCCATTGTGTGTATGCCTCTCTCCTCCCCCAAGACAACCACAAAGTCCCTACTGAGCCAGAAGGGCTTCCCAGTCCTGCTACCCTTCCTCTTCATAGGAAGTTTTCTTTTGTGCTTCAAGGATCATGTCCTTGAGGAACGACCACTCTTCGTGCACATCTGCCTTCCATCTCTGGTCCTGCATTGCCTCCCCTACTAATGTCCTGAGCCTGTTGAAATTAGCATTTTTGAAGTCCAGGACTTCAATCCTGTTGGTTGACCTGTCAGCCTTGTGACAGACAATGAACCTGATTGAGCTCATGGCTGCTGTCACCCAGGCTACCCTCAATGTTCAAGCTACACACCAGTACATTTCTGGTGGCCAAGGCCAAGTCTAGAAGAGCGGTACCTCTGGTTGGCCCTTGCACTGCCTAGATTAGAAAGAGCTCCTTCAGTGTTAAGAAACTATGTGACCAATCTGACCTAGCAGTGTTCCTCCCAGTCTGTCTGGGTAGCTGAAGTCACCCGGATCCAGCTCCTCCCCTTGGTTTGGTGGCCTGTAGTAAATGCCCGTGCTTAAGTCCCTCTTGCTTGGCCCAGAGGATTTCAAGCTGCTTATCTTTGGAGCCAATGTCAGCCTCCAGAGAGGTATACTGCCCTCGTGTAGAGAGCTACTTCTCTGTAGCAAGAGATACAGGCAAAGTGGTGGGGGGGGGCAGGGAATTGCCAAGGCCACTTGCTACTAGGATATGGGGCTACACTAGGCTACCCAAGAGATCTCCGCCTCCCCCACTTCAGGGTGCCAGAAAACTAGTCTCCCTACCTGTTTTGAGCACTAGAGGATCCAAGGATTTGGAGACCAAATTGGAGCACGCCTGAGGAGAAGCTGCTTGTAGGGATGATGACCTGTTTGGAGGAGCAGGGGAGATGCCTGGAGGGGAAGACAGAGTGCTGTGTCAGTCTGGCCAACAGCAAGTGGCTCTCACCACTGCCCAGCCAGTGCTCTTAGGCTTGCCACCTTCAGCAGCAAGGTGCTTCAGCCTGCTCCAGCCTCTAGCTAGCATAGCTCCTGTGGTGTGGCCTGTGTCTCGGGGGCTGTTACCAGCTCCATCCCCTCCCTGTGCCCAGAGCTGCTGCAAAGACATGACAAGGAGACCCCTGTGCATCCCAAGGTCTCAATTGCTTGAGACTCCCACTACCCAAAGATCTGCTGATCAAAGTGAACCTGAAGGACTTTACCCTTCAGAGGTCAGTGCCCCATACCATACCCAGTAACCCCAGCCCTGAACTGGGAGTAGAGGGGAGCTGAGTTGAGTGAAGCCAGGATGGCTAGAGCAACAAGCACCAGAAGGGAGTGACCCAGCTGGGGTGGAAAAGGTTATGAGGCTGCCTGTCTTGGGAGCTCCCTGCTAGTCTCAGCTGGGATGACACAAGGGACTTTCCTTGCTGCTTCAGCTCCTGCTGTGGGGTCAGGGCGATCTGTGTCCTGCTCCACCATCATCACCGGAGGCTGCAGCAGGTCTGGGAATGGGAGACCTGAGGCAGGTGTTGACCTCAGCCCAGCAGCCATTTTCTCTGCCAGGGGACCCAGCGTGGGGCCTTCTGCCAACTTGCTCCTGCATGAGAGATAATGAAGACTTTATCAGGGGATGGAAGAGCCAGGACCATACCACACTGCCCCAGTTTCATGCCCAGAGGGGCTGCACGGTTGTGTCCCATTGCCCTGGCTTGATGTGACTGTCCATCCCTTCTCTTCTACCCGCTGCCTATAGCACTTGTGTGGCCCCAGTGACTCCAGAGCACCCCAGCCCAGCTTCCTGCCATCAGGTCCCATAACCTTGCAGGAGCAGGCACCTGCTCCCCCTGGGCTCAGCCCCAGTACAAGCCGGTGCAGTTCCTGCGGGGAGCGTCTGACCCAGAACCAGGTGAGGGCATCGTTGCCAACGTGTGCACACGTAGTGTGTGCCTGCTGCAGCCTGGCACTGTCATGTCCCTACCTGCAGTCAGCACAGCCCTCCCCGGCTCCCCCAGCCCTGCCAATCCCCCTTTGCTCCCAACCCACAGCCCCGAGCCCTGCCGATACCCGACCAGCAGCCCACTTGCTCCTTCTCCCATGAGGCCGGGGCTGCAGCTGGGGGAGGGAGAACAGGAGCTGCCAGGATTTCGAGGCAGCTCTGCCCTGGCCCTGCCAACGTGCCCGGCTGCAGCTCCCCGGGGAGGGAGAGCTGCCGGGAAAGGTGGCTTCAGGGTAGCACAGAGCCCCTGCCCCACAGCTGGCATCTGGGAGCCCCTCCGCTCCAACCTTTCCCCAGGCCGAGGGGACCAGGTGGGCTGGGGGCACCGGTCCTGCATGGACTTCAGCCTCCCCTTGTCGCTCCAACTGGTGGCCGCAGCTCGGCTGCCCCTCGGGCCTAACCTGGTCTTAAACAGCTGTTAGAAAAACAGTGCTGCGAAATGTTGGCCCCAGGGGCAGCCTGGCTTGCAGGGGTGCTCAAACAGCTCCGGCACCCGGGCAGCTGGGGTCTCCTGACCCAGGGGAGGGCCTCTGCTGCTACCCCCAGCCCCGGGCCAGTGCGGGGAGCAATCCCAGCCCCCCCGCGCTGGGGAGGGGAAGGCGCGCCCCCAGTGCTGAGCGCACGGGAGTCCAGGCCGGGCGGTCTCCGTCCCGAGCCCGCCTCTCCGCGGGGATGCTCCGAGGAAAGCCCGGCAGGCCGCGCCTCCCGCCTCAGCTGGCCCGGCCGTTGCCCCCAGGCCTGCGCCCGCCGCGGGGCCGGGGGAGGAGCGAGGCAGGCGGCCGCGGCGCTTTTCCTGTCCCGCCTCTTCCTCCGCGTCCCGCTGGGCAGCGCCGGCACCGCCGCGCCGGGCCGGGCCGCGCCGGGCAGGTAGGGCCGCGAGACGGGGCGCGACAGGGCTCGGCCCGGCCGCCGGGCGGGGGGGGGCGCTGCGGCCGCTCAACTCCCGGCGCGACAGCACCCCGGGCTGGGCAGGGACCTGCCCCGGCGCATATTGTTTCCCCTGATGTCCAGACGAAACCTCCCTGGCCGCAGCTGGAGCCCGCTGCGTCTCGTCCTGTCGTCTGCCGCCCGCCCGCCTCAGGCTGAGACTCGCAAAAACCGAGCCAACCATGCTCAAGGGTGACGAGCCAGCCAGCAGGGATGTATTATTGAAGAGGGGATTGACAGTTTGTGAATGGCAAACAGGGGTTTATTACGCACAGGTTTCCGAATCCGGCCCACCCAAACCTGAAATGCTGGAGGCTGCGAGGGACAGGAGCAGGCCGGGGGGGGGCCCAGGCCACTGTCCCTTCCAAGACAAGTGATGTGACACGGACATCTTGCTATGCCACTCGGGACAGCTGCGCGTAAAGCCGTGAGCTGGGACAGCAAGGGCCCGGCACAGATCACTTGGGACAGCTAAAAGACGAGCGGCCCAGTCAGTGGGTGCATCTCCGTGAGACGTGTGCTGCGCGGTAGCTTAATAATGCTGCTGTAAGGTGCAGGGCAAACCCCGTCGAAATACACGACTGCCCGGTGGTATTAGGCTACTGCGCAGTAAGCATCACCACAAAACTGTGCCCGGCAGCACAAATACCCATGCATTGAATTAGTGCTTGGTTAAGCAGGCAGTCACCTTAATGCACTTTAACTAATGCATATTAATGAAAGTGTCTGTGGCAGCTCTTTACGCGCTTGCTGTGCCCCCGTACTGATGTTCGCTTTCCGCTTGAGTTTCTAGGAAGAATCAAAGGGGATGGTTCTGCCTTTAGCAACAGGTTGTGGTGACGCTTTCGGCTGCGATGCTGATTCTTTGGGGCTGTTTTCTGATGTCCGGGTTCAACCCCGCCGGGGTCCCTGGCTGCAGAGTGTGGCACCTCGCGGTCCCAGAAAGGCTGGGACTTGAGCCGGGGCTGGGCTAGATGACCTCGGGAGGTCCCTTCCACCCCCGCTTTCCCATGATCCAGCTCCAGGAAAAGAGACTGGGATAACTGCACAACTGAGAATAAGGAGATGTAAAGGAGGGAGCAAAGTGTTCTTGAGCTCAGAAATTAATTGGGGAACAGCAAGGCTGTGTGTCAGGGTGTTCGTTGTATAACTAAGAGGTCTGTGGCAGCAGACACAGTCACGCTCTTTTTGGGAGGGGTGTAAAAGCATCAACTGGATGCACCGCTGCCATCAGCTTGGCAGGAGCCACCACTGCCCCGTACGCAGTGGCTGTGTTTTCTGCTAAGCCACTGCTGATCACACAAGTTTGCTGGCAGGAACAATGAAAACAAATGCGATGGTAGGAGGCTTGTATTTGGTAGCTGTGTTGGTCTGAGACAAAAAGAAATGAAGAACTCTAAAACTCTTGGTTCAGAGATGATACCTTTTATTAGACCAACTAAGACATTACAAAAAGCAAACTTTTTTTTTAATCTCTTCTTTGCAAACTTTTGGGCGCACACACCCTTGTTCAGACTGAGGGAAAATTTAAAGATGGTAAAAGTCCCCATCGGTAGAAAATAATAGAAAATAGGTTGATTTTCTATCTGGGGACTTTTACAATTGTAGGAGGGTGACATTTCATGCATCCCTTGCACAGGGAAAAGAAGGGGCCTTCTTTGCCCTCATCCACAGCGAGCGCTGAGAAATTCAGAAGACAGATGAGATTTTTTAGGTAAACATGACATCTTTTATCAGACAAACTAAATAGTTGGAAAAAATTGTTCTTTGCAAGCTTTTGGGTACAAATATCCTTCTTCAGACACAGGTGTTTGTACCTGATAGCCTGCAAAGAACAATTTTTTCCCACCTATTTAGCTGGTCTCATGAAAGATACCACTTTTACCTAAAGAACCTTTTTCTGCCTATGTCCTTAGACCAACTACAACGAACAACCCTAGAGAAATTCAGAAAAGTCAGGGAGCACAGCTTTGCCTCTTGAGAATCACTGGTTTCTATCGACTTGAAGTTTGTTGTAATAGTTTGGCAGATAATGCTGGCAGCACGTTAATGAAATAGCTTTTCCTTCCCTCACGGTAGCATTTTAATGTCAAGTGAGGTCCCGATTTATTTTTCTTTAACAAAGCTGTTTAAACTGCTTCACAAAATGTGCAGATCATGATGAAATGACTTTTGCTAAATGTTCTTGGTGAGTGTTTCTAAATGGTTCTGCTTCCCAGGACCGGTGAGCCCTATTTAAATGGTAGCAGAAGAGTAATGATGTAGGTAGGATGGTGTGAAAATTAGAGGCAAGGATTTCCTAGGCTGATCTGTATTAGTGGACCAGCTTCGTGGCTGGGATAAAGTTAGACATGTTTTCGAATGCTTGACATGCTTCATCAGGTCATCAAAAGCTTGTCTAACTTTATCCCAAATATACAGTGGGTCCAAAAATAAGACCTCGCCCTAAGAGACCCGACAAAGAATGTCTTGCATTGGAAAAGCTTGTTTAACTTTATCCTGACTATAGAGTTGGTCCAATCAAAGGTAAACACTAAGAAATCCTCACTATTTAAATTAATTTGAGCCTTGGGGTGTGAATCAATGTTTTTTCGTGTGTTTGTAGTCTGGGCAAGTTCTCCCCACCAGCCTTGCAGTCTAGGCCTGTGTTTACCACCTCTCCCCTGCCCCAACCAACAGCTATTTTTAAGATGTGCGCTTGGCTTCAGAAAAGCTTGTGCTCTCTTTCTCTCTGTCTCTCTCTCTCTGTACCACTACAAACAAGAGAAAGCATTTGTTTACTCCCCAGAGCTCAAATCCATTTAAATAGCAAGGATTTCTTTGGGGGGTTTTTTTCCGTGATTGGACCAACTCTGTAGTTGGGGTAAATTTAAACAAGCTTTCCAGTGCAAGGCATTCTTCATCAGGTCTCTTAGGGTGAGATTTTTTTATTTTTTTGACTATGTATTTGGGTTAGAGTTGGGCAAGCTGTTGATGAAGCATGTCTAGCATTCAAAACCTCGTCTAACTTTATCCCAGCTACGTAGCTGGCCCACTAACAGAGATCACCCTAAGACATCCTTGCCTGCAATTTCTGGACCATCATGCCTACACCACATCATCATTTTTATGCTACCCTTTAAATATATATATATATATGTAGATATAGAGATATCTATCTTTATCTCTCTATATATATATATCTTTCTCTGTCTATAGCTGTCTCTATTTCTCTACCTCTCTATATATCTATTTATCTGCAACAGTCTGTCTCTATCTCTGTCACCTTGCTCTGGGGAGGAGGTGGGGAAGCAGTTGAAAAACAATTCCCATACTCAGGATGTTCAAACCCGCAGGCTTGAAAACAAGCCGGAAATGTGAGGGGTAGGGGTTTTATTTAACGTTTCTTTGGAAGATGGGCAAGGAATAGGACAAACGGGTATCCCCTGGCAGGCAAATTGCCCCACAAGCCCCTGTCTCAGCCAGTTCCATGTATTGCACGGAGCAGGGGAGGATGAAGTGGATAAAGCTCAAAATCGAATGGTCTTTGAGGTCCTTTCCATTTTATCTTCAGCAGAGGAGATATTTTTACCAAGCTTCCTGCTGTGTTTGGGAATCATATCGAAACCCCCAAAATAGTAGTTGCAGTGTGGTAGTCATCCCCCACCAGCTAGAGCTTCACTCCATAGGGGGAAGAGGGCACAGCAGCCCTGGGCTCAGTCCTACATTAATACAAGGGTACACAACCCCAGGTAGGATCAACAGTTGCCAAACCCCAGTTGGACTCAACCCAGAGGCCGTCAGTCAGATCTAGCCCCCGTCACTGTGTCATGGGACCCGATCCTGGTGCACAGGCCTGGCCATAGGTGGTGGCGGGCTCTCAAAGCCCAAGCCCTGCACATGGGGCCAAGCAGAGAAGGCATAGGGCTCCTGGAGCCTGATCCCAGCAGGCTGGGGACGATAAAGGGCTCCAGGACCTGATCTGACCTGTGGAGCAGCCCAAGGCCCCTTGTCTGGCCGGTAGGGCCAAAAGTTTGAGCACCCCTACTTTAATGCCTTCAGTCTGTGACAGAGGCCGAGGGATACGGAGGTGTCTTCGCCCTGGCATGGCAGACATGAGTAGCCCAACTGGGTTTGGGGGTGAAAGAGGAAAAGCTCCTTCCCTTCAGCCCCAAAGAGCTGCCCCCAGAACCAGCTACAAACGCCGTGCAGTCTGGTGCGGGGGAGTGGAAGAGGGCAAAGGAAAAGGCCCCCTTGGGTTGGAGAAGCCAAGGGTCATGGGCTAGAAACAGGGCACACAGGCAGGTCTGCTTGGAGCCTAATGGGTGGAGCGGAGGTGCGGAATCCCAGATCATCTTTCCTTCGCCCCACTACAAATACGAATAGCATAGGGAGGGGGAGCCTTCAGGTAGGATCAACTCTGGGGGTCGTCTTGTGTCCTAGGCAAGGATTTCTTTGGTTGATCTCTTTGATTGGACCAAGTCTATAGTTGGGATAAAGCCAGAGAAGCTTTCCAGTGCAAGATGTTGTTTCTCAGGTCTTTGGGAGAGTTCTTTCTTATTGGACCAACTATAGAATTGGGATCAAGTTGGACAAGCTTTCTAGCGCAAGACATCTCTCTTAGAGCGATCCTTTTTATTGGACCAACTGGGTGGTTGGGATCAAGTCAGATGAGCTTTCCAATGTAAGAGCTTCTTCCTCAGGTCTGGTAGGGTGAGATCTTTTGAGAACTTCATGGGGTCTCTGATCACAGGAGCCAGGCCCAGCATAGGGAAAACACAGCAGAAGGGAAGGAGTGAGAGAAATTATCTAGGGGAGCAGAACACAATTTGCAGAAGAAAAGTAGCTGAGTACTGGGAAATCAAGGCCTATCCAAAGGGAGCTGGGTCATTCTCACCTTTCAGTGGAAAGACTCATGAGTTCGATAAGCTGTGATACGCCGTGAACCTAATATCAGTGTTTAGTCCTGATTTCTTCTTGTGCAGCCAGCTGATGAATTTTTGTTTCCAGAGATGAAGCAGTTGTTTCTGGGAGAAACGTGCTCATTACACACTAGGACTAGGATATGGGATTTTCTTGTGGGTTGCTTGGAACACTGCTCATCTTCACACAACTCCTCTGTTCCCCAGAGTTGGACTTCGGCTTGTCTCCTTGGGAGACCATTAAGTCCCAGAGCCAAGAAGAGGGGTAGAGATACCCAAGGTCAGGTGAGAAGAGGGGTAAAAGCAGAAGCACTTTCCTGTCCCTTTTTTTTAGGCTGTCAGTCAACTGCAAGCTCCAAGGAGGAGGACATCTCTCTGCCTGGTTGGTGAGTGGGGATGAAGGCTGGGGGAGCAGGGAGATTTGCAGCAAGAGACTTCCAGGGCAGGGAGAGGTAGCAGAGAAGGCAGACAGTTACTGCTTGGATGGGAGGCTAATTGGGGTGGTGCAGGAGAGAGATCCAGCCAGCACTGGGGAGCAAAAGGGGGTTTGTGCCTCTGAGTCCATAAGGGTCCCTCCAACCCAGCCAGGGTCAGGACAGCCTCATGAGCATTCATTTTACTGGGAGTAAGCATATGCCTTACTCTCGACAGCCAGTGGGCAATAAGCCACCATCCAGTGAACTATATCCCAGTTCATCAAGGTGAAAGACAAGTCCATGGGGATTGCTGCAGAAGCGAGTTGTGTGGAGCTAGAGCTTCAAGGGGAAAGTGGTACAATCTGCAAGTATCACCAATCCCAGGCCATCTGCACCTCCAAAAAAACACTCCCCCGCCTCTTTGTTGAATGGGCTCCATTTGAAAAGCTGCTTTCACAAGGTCATCCATCCAGACAGCTCACTGGGCCTGCAGAAGTGAGGATGCCACTTTTGAGGGTGCCAGGGAAGAGAAGACAGCGGAAGGTGGGACTGGGGGGAGGGTTGAAAGCCAGATATAAAGACACAGTAAAACCTGCAATTGGCCATAACTCTGCACAGAGACGCACACGTAAGTCAACGTGACTTTGGGTGGGGGAAGCAGGCCCTCCCCTCCCTCTGACAGCTGGACACCAGGGCAGCAGCCCTTCCAGTCCTTTACCTGCTGGACCTTCATAGCATCTGGTGCAGCAAGCTGTTTGCTCACAAAAGCGTAGGTGTCTCTGCTTTAGTTGGTCTGTGGGGTGCAGATCTTTCCCTTCCTTCTGGCTACCTTCTGACTTGAATGGCTTAGTAGTCCTATTTGACCCGTGATTCTCAACCAGGGTGCGTCCAGATCCTTTGAAGGGTGTTGCAAGGTGCAAGGAGATAAGCAGACACGGTTCTTTGGGTAAATGTGGTATTTTTTTATTAGACCAACTAAATATTTGGAAAAAAATTGTTCTTTGCAAGCTCTTGGGCACAAACACCTTTCTTCAGGCATGGGAAGATAAGGTGAGCAGCTAAGGCAGGCTCAGGCTTGTCTCTGCCTGGACAATCCCCCCACCCCTACTGCCCAGATCCTGTGTAATGGGGTCGGCACTGTATTATTAGTTTCTGAAATTGGGTTTCAGAAATTAGTATAATATTATAGAAATTAGTTTCAGAAAGTTTCAATTCATGCAAGTTATGGAGGGGCCCCTTGAGTGCCTGGAGGATTGCCTGGAATCCAAAAAAATAGAGAACCACTGTTATAGATAGAGCACACAGAGGCAGGATCTATCTGGGTGGGCTCATAGTTGCATCATTTCTCAGGGTGTAACAGAGGTGTTCAAGGCTGGTCACAATCTACGTGAAGGAAAAGGAAGGGGATTGCACATCTCTTGGAACTGCAGCTAGAGGATACAGATCGGGGTTTCCTTTTAAACATACATTTGCGTGTCAACACCCACCATACGGAGCAAAAAACTTTCTGGAACCCCTGGCTGAGGTGGATGCAGGCAACAGGGAGCAACCCCATGCTGCCAAATGGCAGTGTTAGTGGAGGATTTGAGCTGCACTGAAGACAACTCAGATGAGAGAGAGGCAACAAAAAAGGAAAGGAAGGGATGTATCACAGGAAAAAAAAAAGCAGATAAAAATAGGAATGTGGGAACTGAGATGCTATGTAAAATTTGGCACAAAACAGCATGTTATGAGGCTAAAAGTAAAAGGGCAGGGTATGGGGGGAGGAGTATAAATATAGCGTGTCATATTAGTGATCTGCACTGGTATAAAAATAGTGGAAAGAGGAAGGGAACTGGAAACCCTCAGCGAAGGATTTCACTGCTCAGGTTGGGAGGGGTTCACCATCCCTGTGCATTTGAGGGGTAGGGTGAATCTCCACATTTTGAAAAAGGAGACGGCAGCAAAGGGTAGAAATGAAGCAACATTTGGACATCCAGATGTGGGTGAGAAATGAGTCTGGGTAAATAATAAGGGGTGGGGGTGGGTTCATGAAGTTAATTTTAGAACTCATTTTAAATGAGCTCTAAAATAAGGTCCCTTCCAGCCCTAATGTCTATGAAATAAATGTATCAAAGGATACAAGGGGGCTGCAGATGTAACACAGGTATATCAGATATACCAAAGTATAACCTAGAAAGTCTTCCTTTTTTAGTTTAAAGTGTATTCAGTGTTTGCATGGGTGAGGGTACATAGCTTATGAGCGTATTGACAGGGATTAGGTGACAGAGTGGACTTTTAGACTACCAAATGAATGAAAAGGATGCAAACTGCGGAGGAACGGGTGAGCTGAGCAAATAATTTCTCTAAACTTCACAGACCTGAATGGCCCTGTTTAAAGGAGGAGGGTTTTTCATAAGAAAAGGTAGGCCTTGTGCTTTTACAAGAGACCCAATTGTAGGCTGAGCACCTCGGATCAGGATGGTTGCAACCACCACATTGTTCCCCAAGACAGTCAAATAGGAAAGTGGGGCATATTGTCTTAACCTTGAGGACGGTAGATGGAGATGGTGATCAGAGGACAGCTAAAAGGAAAATTAACCACGGTGCACCCCCAGCAGAGGCTCTTTATGTATTCATGGAGGGGAAAGTTATTTTGAGTAGCAGTCTCTCAAGGATTTTATGGCCCTCTTTTCTTCCCCTGTAAAAGAAACTCCTGTTTTGGATGTGCAAAGGTATCTTTAAAAGGCAAACCTCTGCATTTGCTTTTCTGAGAGATGCTGTAATTTCATGCCGTTCCTTCCTTTTTGTCAGTGACAAGTCCTGAAAGACCCTTTCCTCCTTAATAAAAAATGTTTTCCAGGCCTGTAGCTTCAGCTTGATCATCAGGTATAATATGAATTATGATATATCAAATCTTAAGTCTTCTGAGGAACTGGAGCTGGAATGGGGGAAAATAAAAACCGTATATATTTACTTTGCAGAAAAATTCAGTGCCAATACCTGTAGATTTGGCTTGGTCTCAGGATCTAAAATTAATTGTGATACATCAGAAATGGTAGGTATTTCAGAGAAACTTGAGCTGGAATATGAAAAACTTGAGTGTATAGAGTTTTCTACCTAAGGGGACTTTTACTATTTTTAATTTCCCCTCAACTTGAAAAAGGGCATGTGTGCCCAAAAGCTTGAAAAGCAAGATTGTTGTTGTTGTTGTTTTCTAGTTGGCCTGATAAAAGGTATCACCTCTGAACCAAGAATTTTAGTTTTGTAGTCCTCTAGTTGGCCAAAAGTTCAGTGAGAGACCTGGGCATTAACCTAAGAGAAAAGCACAAGGGCTTCTTGAATGTTAATTATTTATCTGTTGGGTCTACAATAACAGTGTCCCTCCAAGAATGGCTGGAGCGTGGAAGACGAACATTTCTAGCATGGGCAGACCAAACCCTCATGACAATGAATGTACTCCCCAAGTTTTTCTTTTCATTCCAGTGTTCATCTAAATGTGGACCAGAGAGTACTTGAAAGGCTTGGCCAGCTGTTCTCCTGCACTTCATCTGGAAAAATAAGACAAGGGTAAGTGCATCTCTGTTACACCAGCCTGCAAGATGGGAGGTCTTGCAGCATGCAATATAATGGCATATTTTCATGCAGCTCAGTTGGAGGATGTTTTGAGCTGGTGTGTGAAACCTTATTCAAGCCTGTAGATTGGTACAGAAAGTGAATGGTTCAAGGGAATGGATGTAGCGTAAGAGACCAATTTAGGCCAAAAACCCTTGAAGACCACCTTATTATCATGAAACATTGCTTTCCTCCAGCCCCTGCTCCTGAACAACTTGCTAAAAATACAGAGCTCCTCCCTAGAATTTATTAGACATGCAGCTCTGTATAGGTCAGAGTGGGGATTACCCAGTTAAGGCAACTCTTTTTAGAGAGAGGATATAAGGTATCATCAAGCAATTTTTGATGACTGTTGTGGCAAGCATTACCTAGAACAATAGGAAGAAATAGGGGAGTGGGGTCAGTCATCTGCCTTCTGTTTTACCGAGGAAAACTTACAGATGACATGTTTCAACTATGATCCTCCGCTCATTTTTCAAACAGTGATGCATCAGGTTGGAGAAGCTGCAGAGAAAAAGGCTTCTTTTTCCATGTATGATGGTTGTGCCCAGAGTGTCAAATATTCTGGCGGGCAAGTAACCAGAAGCATGACTCTCATTGTGGGTGGATCGCCTGGTGGGCCTGATGACTGCCTCGTGAAAGAAAGATTGCTTTGTGCAGAATGAAAGCTACTGTGCTTCTTCCTGTTAGCCACTAGACAATGTATTGCTCAAATGTGGAAGGAATTGCTTTCCCCTCCTCTCTGTCCCATGCAAAAAATACAAGATGCTAAAATCTAGGAGCCACTAGTGGTTTTAGTGCAGCACCCTGGTGAACATCATCTTTCCCGGTCAAAGGATCTGTATTACCGGTGGTTCTTCCAAGGTGTTTACAGGTTTGACGACGTATATCTTTTATTACTCTGATGTTAGAGAAACAGTTGCATCAGAGCAGATTATTAGCAACCAAATGGGAAAGATTTAGAAATACAGCTTTAATCCCTGATCTACACAGAGGACAAAAGCTCACCAACCAGTAAGCCAGTCTCCAGTATGATTCTTTGATGAATGGATATTATTGAATATTATTTTTATATATATAAATCATTATGTTGATTTTAGGTGATGTGATAAATTAGAGATGGTGCTCTGTCCTACCTTGGGGGTCTGCAAGAGGAGGCTGGATAGATATTTGGCTGGGGTGATATGGCCGCAGCACCCATTCCTGCCTGGAGCAGGGCATCAGACCTGATGATGTTTCTGACTCTAAGCACTATGAAACTAAGAATCATAGAAAATGAGGGTTGGAAGGGACCTCAGGAGGTCATTTGGTCCAGGCTCAAAGTAGGACCACCCCCAACTATCCCCAATTATAAGAGCTGTTGTAAATTATGTCCCTTGTAAGCATCTAGTAACTTCAGACTCATGCTATTCCTGTATCTTCCCCCTGTTAGTTTTGTTTCTAGAGTTCCTGAACAAAAATAAATGCATACAATTACCATGGCATGATTAATGCATCTGGAGGATCCCTTTCCTGCTTGCAAGTACGAGTTGCACAAAGGAGATGTGGACACTTCACTACATGACAGATTGACAGAATGGAGTTTGAACATCACAATCATTTCTTTCTCATATGTCCAGGTTGATTTCCAGGAGCCTGGGCTAGGCCGCTGGGAATCCACATTCCCTCTACCCAGCCCTTCATTTCTAATCCGCTGGTCAACGCAGGAGAGATGGCAGCTAAGGTAGGACATCAGCAAGAGTGTGAGAAAAGTAAGTGCCCGGGGATTCTGGACCAGCATGGTCCAGGGCCATGTGCGGAGCTAAGGGAGCTTCTGGCACCACCCTACAAGGCCCTAGAGGTCAAGGGCAGGAGGTGGATGAATTCCCTGGATCACCCCGCTAGACATATTATTCTCCTTGTGACTTGCTGGTATGGAAACTGCTTCCCGAAGTTCGGGACTGATTGCACAACTGAGTTTCCACTGGCATTGCTAGGCTAGTTTAGCTGCCCTATGGGTGACATAGCATAAGCCAACAGAAAGAGTAGCTTCATGGGCTTTTTCCCCAGGAGGACATGGCTAAGGCAACAAATACACTCCTCTGTTGGTAGGGTTGCATCCCTGCCAAAAGGTGTACTCATATAGTGGTGACAGCAAAGGGGCAGGGAGTTTTGCACCCAACCTAGAGTACTTGTGCTAGCAAAATGTTGTAGGGTAGTGTAAGCCTCAAGGTTGTGGCTGGATGAGGCTGTAGCAGCTGGGCTGAGTGAACCCTTGTGATGGCAGCTCCAGGTGGTGTTTGAGGACGTGGCGCTGTACTTCACGCGGAAGGAGTGGGAGCTGCTGGAAGATGGAGACAAGGCGCTTTACCGGGACCAGATGCTGAGGAATTACCAAGCCCTAGTTTCATTAGGTAAAGCTCCGTTCCTTGCTTCTCCCCCCCACAGCTGTGTGAACTCTGAAATGTCTCCTCCCAGCTTATCCTTCTGCAGAGTTGGCAGGTGGTTTAAATCCACTTTCTGTGTACTGCTCTGTCATTGATCTTGGTCTTTGTTACCATTAATATTTTCCTAGCCTTCCTCTAACCTTCTCCACCTGACTTCCTTGGCTTGCTAGCTTGGTCTAAGTCCTGGATCTTCCACATCCAGCATTTTCTTCCCAAGATGACCGACCACCTTTGGTATCTCAAATGCCCACACGATGCCAAACGTGCCATTCAGAATTGGTCACTGGGAACTGTGACTTGTGAAATTTGTTCTTACTTCATGTTGCCTATTGTATCTTGTCCAAAGACTTACCAAACCCAGCATGTGTGCTTCAGAGGCCTCTGATCCTTTCCCTTCTCTTTTGATTACTCCTCAGCCTAAGTCAGTGGAGCTCTTATCAGACTCTCCTACTCCTTCACATAGCTGTTCCAGTTCTTCCACTCATCCCCTAATCATATCTCTTTATGCAAGATGGAAACCCAAATATTTCTTATAAAGAATCACTGACATTTTGGCTCTTGTTCTGTAGTTATATCTCCAGCTGCACAAACTATGGATTCTGCTTTTGCCGTATTGACTTTGAGACCCTTGGTATCCTGCTTACTCTTCTATTCCATGGCTTTCTTCTTCAGTTATTTGAAGCCTGTTATAAGATCCCTCCTCAGTCTTCTTTTCTCCAGACTAAATAATACTAATTCTTTCATCTTTACAGCATAAGTTAGCTTCCCAACGCTCTTATCATGTTGGTCCCTTTCTATAGGACACTTTTCAATCTGTTCATACCTTTCTCAAAGCCTGGGACACAGAACTGGACACAATACTCCAGGTGAGGTCCTCACAATATTGAATAGAGTGGAAGAATCATAGAAAATTGGGGTGGAAAAGAACCTCAGGAGGTCAAATCTAGTCCAACCGCCTTCTCCAGGCAGGACCATCCCCAATTAGACAGTCCCAGCCAAGGCTTTGTCTAGCTGGATCTTAAAAACCTCCAAGGATGAAGAGTCCACCACCTCTCTGGGTGACCTGTTCCAGTGTTTTACTATCTTCCTAGTGAGAATATTCTTCCTAATATCTGACCTATGCTTCCCTTGCTGCAACTTGAGATTGTTGCACCTTGTTCTGTCTTCTGTCACCACTGAGAATGGTCCAGCTCCATCCTCTTTCAAACTCTCCTTCAGGGAGTTGAAGGCTGCTATTAAATCCCCTCTCAGTCTCCTCTTCTTTAGACTAAATAAGCCCAGTTCCCTCAACCTGTCCTTATAAGTCATGTGTACCCAGTCACTTCCCTTGATTTGCAAGTGACACTCTGGTGAATACAGCCCAGGATGCTGTTGGCTTTTTTGTCAACAGGAACACACCGTTGGTGCATATTCAGCTTATGGTTTGCTGTAACCCCCAGGTTCTTCTCTGCAGTACTGTAGCCTTGGCAGTCGTTCCTCAGTCTGTATTTGTGCATGTGGTTATTCTGCCCTAAGTGCGGGACTTTGCACTTGTCCTTGTCGAATCTTGTCTCACTGATTGCCAACTATTTCTCCCATCAGTTCAGGTCATTCTGAATCCTAGCCTGGCCCTCTGGAGTGTCCACAGTTCCACCCAACTTGGTGTCATCCACAAACGGAGTAATCATGCACTTAGATCCCACTGTCCAATTCACTAATGAACAAATTAAATAATACCAGATCCTGGGCAAGACCCCTGGGGAACCCAACATGACTGCTGGGGAATCCAACTTGGTACCTCCTCCCAGCTAGACTTTAAGCCATTGATGACTACTCATTAAATACAGTGATCCAATGAGTTATACATCCACCTTGCAGTTCTTCTGTCTAGTCTGTATTTTCTTAGCTTGCTGATGAGAATGTTGTGGGAAACAGTCTCCAAAGCATTGCTAAAATCAAGGTATATCCCAACCATTGCTCTTCCCTCATCCACAAAGCCTGTCACCGTATCATAGAAGGAAATCAGGAAGCAAGTCAGGCATAACTTGCTCTTAGTGAATCTGTGGTGATTGTTCCTGATCACCTTCTTCCCAAGGTGTTTTGAAGACTAGGTCTGTGATCTTTCCAGGTATTGAGGTCAGGCTGACTGCAGTTCCCTGGATCCTCCCTCTTCCCCGTCTTAAAGATGGGCACTATATTTGCCCTTTTCCGGTCATCCAGGACCTCACCCGATCTTCATGAGTTCACAAAGAGGATCGCCCATGGCTCTGAGATTACCTCAGCCAATTCCTTCAGTATTCTAAGGTGCATCCAGTCTGTCTCTACCAACATGAAAGCATCTAGCTTCTCTAAGTGATCTCTAACCTGATCTTCCACTACTCTGGGCTGTCCGTCTCCTTCCCTATCTTTGCTGCCATCATCTGGTAGCTGCCCCTATTTATGAAAACCTGGTGCTTATCATCTGGTAGCTGCCCCTATTTGTGAAAACCGAAGTAAAATGGGCATTAAATATTTCAGCCTTCTCTGCATCATCCATAACTAGATTGCCTGCTAAATTCTCTAAGGCAGTGGTCTCCAAACTTTTTTGATCGTGCACCCCATCAGTAAAAAATTTTTGAGCATGCACCCCCAATATATGTATATTTATATTCGTGCACCCCTGTCAGTAAAAAAAAATTTTGAGTATGCACCCCCAATATATGTATATTTATATAAATATAAATAGAAGTTCTAATATTTTCTTCCCGCACCCCAATAGATTGTCTTGTGCACCCCCGGGATGCATGCACCCAACTTTGGAGACCACTGCTCTAAGGGACCTGTTGTTTCTCTGGTCTTCCTCTTCCTTTTGATGGATGTATAGAATCCCTTTTTATTGTTTTTAATGACCCTTGCGAGATGCATCTCCAGTCATGCTTGGCCTTCCTAATGTTCTCCCTGCGGGTCCATGCAATATTATACTAGGTCACCAGTCATCTGGAATCATCTTTACTCTTTTCTAAGTCATGGGCAGTAACCATTGTTCACCATCCTCTCCTAATACTTAGGTCAGGCACATTGGCCTGTTCTGTTCCCATTTTTTCCATTTACCTGATCCCACCTGGTGCCTGGCTCCCCACGATAAGGAGGGCAAAGGCAGTGGAGGGGACAGACAGAGTTTGTGGTGCCTGTGTGAGGACTGGAGCCAGAGTCACAGCAGCCACAACCCCACCAGCCGCATACTTGGATCCAAGATGAGAAGCCTTCCTCTCCCCCCATATTGAACACAGGAGGGAATCTCATCTTAGATTCAAGTAAATATGTTATGATGAAATCTTACTTTATTAACCAGCCACCACTTTTGAGATGCTCGTATCTTATTTGGAACATGACTGATGTCACGTGGATTTTTACACGCTCCAAGAACATATTCCCTCGCTTTTCTTTTCTCTTTTGTCCATATAGACTAACCCCCATAGCCTCTCTCTCACTCTGCAGGTGTTTCACGCTGCAGAAGTTACCCACCTATGTGTTCATATCCACTCTTATCCTGATCGTTTGAGTGGGACAACTGTTGGAGTTGTATCTATTATTCTGATAGTCCCCTTTTCTTATTGACCATAGCCTACTTCTGGAGTGTTTGCCATGACAATATGAACAATTTTCCTATGTACTCTAAAGTGTCACTGGTCATGTCTACACATTCATGAATGTGCCTTAGATATTGTGCGTTTAGTTTCATACTTCCTTAATAAAGCACTAACTAAATGCGCAGTGCTTAGGGTTACTGCACAGTAGCACCAGCACATGGTTATTTAGTGATGCTTACTGTGCTTTAGCCTAATAACACTGTGCAGCAGACCAGGGGTTTTCAACCTTTTTTAATAAGTGCATCCCTGGTGACTCCCTTTTTAATAAGTGTACCCCTGAGGAGGGGAGAGTGGCGGGCGGCCAGATGTTGTGGGGTGGGGAAAGCAGTGGCAGCGCAGCATCTGTTGTGTGGCCTTGCTCTTGCCGTGTCCCTCTGTAAGGCAGTGGCATGGGGTGGCAGCACTCTGTCCCTGCCCACCCCCACGTACCCCCTGGGACCTTTCAAAGTACCCCCAAGGGTATGCGTACCCCTGGTTGACCACCCCTGCAGTAGGCTAGTACATGTTTTTTGCCATGACATGCTACTGCACAGGGATATTACTCCAATGCCCAGCAAGTGTTGCATGGCTCATGTAGACATGCCCACTGTCACCTATCTGTTTCCCTCCGAGAGTCATTATATGTTGACTGACAATCTGTAATTAATGTTATCCTGATGACAGAATATATCCATCCATAAACTGTTTATTCCGTCTCTTTTCCATGTGGGATTTGAATACACACAGTCTTTTTTGGGACATGACAGCTTTCTGAACCTTTGCCCATGTTCCATAGTGCTACTGTGAGTTTTTTATAACCTTTATGTACTTATTAGTGGTTGATGCTTTACCTTTTATATGATCATCTTTCCATAGACTTGGGTGAAAAGGGCCATCATCTTTCATCCTAAACAGACAGCTTTCCATTTTCCTTCAAAGGCCCATTAGGAAATTTCAGTCTATTGAGACGATTTCATAAACCTCAGTTGGGCACCGGGCAGAGAATAAAGATCCATAACTATCGTTAATGCACTTTGCTGAATAGGACATCGAAGTCCCACGCCAGAATTAATCTGCCGCATCCAACGAGGGGAAGTGGAGCTGTGTGTCCATGACAATGAGGACTCTGGAGAAAGTGCACTGTCTGAAGGCTCATTCCCAGGTGAGTGGTATAACTACCCCACACCCCCACGCTCAGAAACAATCTGATCTGAGAGTGACAGGAAGAACTGCAAACCTCCAGCTCTTCCCTGAGCTGCTGCCACAAGGGACTGACCTTGCATGGCTCATGTTGATCTGAGATGTTCCTGCAAGTCTGTTTTCCCACAGTTCAATCATACATTCAATAGTTCCCTTCTCCTTACCTCGCATTTCACATCTCCCTTCTCTCTGGAGCCTTCCCCTTCCACATCTCGCCGTGTAGGGAAGTTTTCAGGGAAGTCTTAATCATTGTCAAGGGTAAGGCTTAGGCTGGGGTCTAGAAGTTAGACCTAAACTTACAGTTTTGGGGGTAATGGGGCCAGGGCTCTCTTGGCTGCCCTCACTCAGCCTTGTAAAGTTGATGCCCAAGATGAGGGTAGCTGTGCCACTCTAACCTCGTGTGGCAAAGCATGATGGGATTTATCCCTTGTGGCAGTTACTGGGGCTGGCAAATGCTCTGGAGAGCAATTAGTGTAGGAATACAGAGGGACCTGGGCTGCTTGTATCCTCTGCTGCTGGTGGCTCATACTTAGTATGAATGTGATTAACTTCAGGCTTAAAGGAACTGAAACAAAAGGCAGCTAATGAGAGAGAAAAAAAAAGCAACAGCTTTTCTGTAGCATCTGATGAAATAAGCAATGAAAGCTTTTGCAGCTCTGATATAGTTAGTCCAAATTTATCAGGCCACACGTGGCTGCTGGAGTAGTATAGGGCCCGTCCCACATGGGTGCTACATGCAGCCAGTAGTGGACAGGCCACATGAAGAACACATGATGGACCTGGGCCAGATTTGGTCAGCACTGTGGTCTGGACAATAGGGCCACAGGACATATTTTTCACCCCAGAGCTACCCTTCCTATTGCTTGACTTTAGGCTGGCAAAGATTTCTTAGGGTGATCCCTTTTATCAGACCGTCTATGTAGTTGGGATAAAGTTAAGTCCTCCAATGTAAGACATTTCTTCTTCAGGAGGAAGAATGTCTTGCATTGGAAAAGCACATCTAATTAAGTGATCGCACTAAGAAATCCTTGCCTCGCGTCATTTCTGGACTGTCATGGTTATGACATCACTCTTATACTACTGTGACTTTAGACTAACACCACTAACTGCCTCTGTGATCCAGGGAAGTGTTCAGTCAATAGACTCACAGAGAAGTGGGGCTGGAAGGGACCTCCAGAGGTCGCATCTAGTCCAAACCCCCTGCCTGGGGCAGGATCAGCCCTATCCAAATCCAGATCCATAGCCTAAGCTTTTTGTATAATTCCTGTTGATCCTGACTCAGCACAAGACATTGCACCCAAACCTTCCACGGATAAAGTTAGAGAGACCGTAGCATCTATTATTTTCCCCCATATATTTCTGAAGTCTATTCATAGTTCTTTTACCATTATGGGATCATAGAGAAGAGCTCTATTCCCTTTCTATAAGCATTGCTTGTTATTTTGAGTCCCTAATTGCTTAAAATGGGGGTGGGCAATTATTTGAGTTGGAGGGCCACGTAGGGACCTTTGGTGAGCTGTTGTGGGCCAAGTCCATCCCATCCCCCAGCTGCGTGCCAGGGACTTGGGGCAGGGGAGAGGGTGCAGGGAGAAGTGGGGAATAAAGGTCCTCATCAATCCTGGTACTCTTCCCCCTGCACTCTGTCCTCTGTCAGTGGGGAGAACCGTACCTGAGCTTCAGCTCGCTGGGGCCGAGCTGTCTAGTCTGTGAAGCCTGGCCCAGAGCTCAGTGCCCTCTGCCTTGGAGTATACATTGGGGGCTGCGGAGCAGGGCAGGGCAAGCTGGGCCAGGGAGGGGAGTAGCTGCTGCTACTGCAGTGGGTTATGCTTGGAGGAGGGCAAGAGGCACCAAAAGCCAGGGCAGTCACCAGCCAAGTACAGTTCTCCTTCAGAGATGCAGCCACAGGTGAGACAGAATCACGATGGACCATATTTTCAGCCCCTGGGCTGCATTTTACCTACCCCTGGCTTAACACCAGATACGTTGGTAGGTGATAGAAACATGGAAGGGTGGGGTAGATCTGTTCCTTTCTAGACTAGCTAAATAACCTATATAAAGTTTCACTTTATCCTGTATATCCTATATAAAGGTTCACCAAATTGACTTCATCAAATGCTGTGAAAGGACAGTGTAAAGCAGAGCATGAAGTGAAGTGAATGATTGGAGTACAGTGGGGCGTGTCTACATGAGACGCTTACTGCACATTAACACCGCGCAGTAGCGTAGCTATAAAAAACCATGCTAATAGCCTACTGCACAGTGTTATTAGGCTAACGTGCAGTAAGCATCACTAAAAAACCATGTGACGGCGGTACTGCCCAGTAACTCTAGTTACTGTACATTCGATTAGTACTTCATTAAGAAAGTACTAAATTAAATGTGCAGTATCTAAGGCATATTGATGAACATGTAGATGTGCCCAGTAGGTAGGAAAGCAGGATAACAAGGGGGAAGAGGAATGCTGTGAGAGGCATACATAGGGTGGAAAAAACGGGATCAGAAAAACTAATCCAGGTAATGAGGTATGAATCCATATTCCCTGTGGGGTGTCCAGGGAGGCTGGAGTATTTTGCCACAGGCTTTTGTTTCTTTTTGCACCTGATGTCATTCGGTCTCGCACATAAGACATTATCCTGTCTATCCAAGATAGACATCAGAAGGACACAGTATGCAGGCAATGGCAAACATGACGCTGGTAGAGCTGCTGGTGAATGAACCTCAGATACTGGATTCCTTGTTAGTAGGTCCAGTGATAATAAGGTAGTCTGTATTGATGTGGGGACACAGCAGGCATTTGGGTACTATTGCAAGGCCCAGTGCCTTGCTGAGGATGGGAGTTCATTAGTTTGTTATTTGAGAGACGTCATTTGAGGTTGGGGATCTGTCTGTAAACTGGGGAGAAATGTGGATTTATAAAGCCTAAAGTGTGTCGCATGGTACACAATGACAAGCCTAATCCCTGTGCTTTGGGTTCTTCATTTGCCAAAGATCAGTCTGCTCCTAGTCCTTTAAGACTTTCAGATCCTTTGTGAAACTCCTTGCCCCCCTCGCCATGGCTCCAGGGAGCCAATTAGGGACTGATTCTGGACTCTTGTTGCTCCAGCTGAGCCTCAAGCTAACCATGAGTGCTCACAGCCTCATGACCAAGTGAGCCAAGCCCCCTTTGTGCCCCATGTAGTGGTAAAGGGCTACCAAGGGAGACCTGCCCATCACCTGGAGCAAGAACCTGACCCAACACAGCCAGACATGGCCTGGCTGACCACTTGTGACCCATGGCTGCACCAGCTCCTTCCTCCACTGCTGCCTACAGTGGGTCCACTAATGGGAGTCTGGGGGAGGTGACAGACCTCACTACGCCATCATTTTCCCTCCATTTTTTTTTTCTGAAGGCCTGTCTCCAGCTTCCAGCAAGAAAGCAAGGATAGTTCATGCTAGGAATCTCACACCTGTCTATATCTTAAGACGCAATGAGGGGGGAAAAAATTTCTTCCTGGTCCCACAGGGCGACCAGCAAAACTCAGAAGCGGGGGGGGGAGGGCGGGAAAGAAATGCCTTCCATTTTTCCATTTCCTGGGGACAGCAAGCATTGCTCCATGCATTACACCCTCTCACGGGACAGCCAGCTCTCCTTTTTCTGTACCCTCTCCCCTCCGTGAAATGATCCCACCTGCTTTAATCTCATTGCATAACTAAGCTGGTTATGGAGCTTTCCTTCGCTCTCCTCTCCAATATCCACCTGCTCTGGGTTGCAGAGCTTTTCTCATGATCTCCCAGGGATCTGTTGGAGAGCTCCTGGGCTTCCAGCTATTCTTTCCAGACACCTCCTGGCATTGTCTACTCCTAGATCATCCCTGGCCAAGACTTATACCATCTCTTCTGGGAAACCTCCAGTGGTGGAGTGATGGGAAAGATGGACCGCTGGTCTGACCCAATCTGGCGCTTCTTATGTTCTTATGACGCAGGTGCAATGTCAGAACCAGATGCTTCCTTCTTCACCACCTACAGCCGGGCTGCTAACTGGACACATGAGGAGATGAAGGACCTTCTCACTATTTGGGGCCGGGAGGAGAACCAGCAGGCCCTCCGCAAGAGCCACCGCAACAAGGAGGTCTTCCAGCAGATCGCCGTGGAAATGACTGCACGGGGCCACCACCGGGACTGGGAGCAGTGCCGCACCAAAACAAAGTGGATGAAGTCCTGCTATAAGAAGGTCCGGGACAAGAACCGGAGCTGCGGGGGCACCAAGTACACCATGTCCTTTTTCAGGGAGCTGGCCCACATCCTCAAGGATGACTGTGGTGTGCGTACCAGCAACACCTTTGGCCCTCATTCATTAAAGAGGGGCAGAGAACAGAAGAGTTCCTCTGTGGATAAGGAGGGCCTGGGAGACCTTGGTACAGATGGGGCATGGTGGGTGCCAGAAGATGAATCGATGTCCCAAGAGCTGCTTGTAAGCCAGGTCCCAGACACAGAGGAACAGGACACAGGGGACACCATAACTGAGCCACAGGATGTGAACAACAGTGACACGCCATCAAGGTGTCAGACGGCTCTGGAAATGGGCTCTGTTCCCATGCCACCTTTGATCCCAGAAGACTGCAGTGACACTGCCGAACCAGTAACCCCCTTTCCCACACGTGTGCCAAGGATGCCCCATGTTCCTATCTCGATGGGTGCCTCGCAGCCCATGCCACTGACCCAGCTCTCCACACCCAAACCTCCCAGTCCCAGTGGCAAGAGGACTGTACCCAACTCCCAGGCCATGGCAGATGTTGGTAAGTCTTCACACTCTACTGCAGGCACATGCCAGTGCCATGGGGATAGAGGAGCACGCACAGGCACATCATAGTCAGAGAGGTAGGGCTGGAAGGGATCTCCAGAGGCCATCTAGTCTGACCCCTTACTCAGAGCAGGACCATCCCCAGCTGTCCCAACCATCCCATATGCCGGAGGGATGGGAGCCATACCATTTCTAGACAAGCACTGTTTGGATCCCCTAACTCATCTCCTTCCACGTTCCCTGCTATTTTGTCCCTGCATGTAAGACCTAACTCGTGTGTCCATGAAGCAATTCATTCACCACTCCCCAACCACCCCTGGAATTGCAAAATACAGATAGCTATTGAGGGACATGATTAAGCCATGCTGTTGGGGACAATGTGCAGTGGCCACAGTGATAATTGCTATGCTTTTACTTCTTGGTGCTCTCCTGCAATTTTCCAAGGTGCACTTCACAGCTCCTAAAGGTGGGAGGCTAATGGGTTGGTGCCCAAGGATAATGCACCAAGGTGCCTTTGCTTTTACATATCTTCTTCCCTGATCTACAGTCTCTAGGGCCCATATTGGCTCGGGGACTGAACCTTCATGCTCCCCTGAGGGACTGATCCCAGTTAGAGTCCAGTGCTGGGAAGCAGGGGGCGGTCTGTGAAGCTGTGCCAAGCAGGTCAGCTAAAAGTGAGTAGCGTGCCTGACTGCTAGGGGCAAAGCCAGTGTGGCAGTGACTCGCAAGAAAGTGAAATTCTTTCCATGTCTGACTGGGACGTGCTCAGTGCCGATGCTATCTGGAGGGTCCCCCTCCATGCCCTGCCCCAGGTACACTACTGCAAGGTGCCTCCCTGAATGCACAGCGAGGTAGGAAGAATGCAGGAGATGGCTGACCCCGTTTCCAACCTCAGTTGCTTGTGTGCCCTGTCTTTTACCCCATCCAAATTCCCCTTCCCCAAGCTTTCTCCAGATCAAGGAGAGCCTTTCCTTCTTCCTCAGGGTTATGGACAGGCATAATGTTTCCATCAGAAGGACTGCTGCTCTTAGCAAGAGAAAACATAAATGTATAGGCATTCATCTGATTGCTCATGGAGGTAACCTGGTGCATTGTGGGAAAGTTTTGCCACTTCCAAGCAGCCAGCTCCCACCTCTGTGAGTGTTGCTTAGGGAAGAACAAATGCCAGTTCTCCAGCATCCTTTCTCCCCATCATCGCCACAACTCATCCACTTTGAGTTGTTTTTTTACCCAGGCCCATGTCCAATACGCTATCTAAGCATGCAGCTAACCAGGCCCTCCTTGCAGCCTGATAGCCAAGCAAGCCAAGCCCCCTCAGCTTCCCCACCCTGTGCTGAAAGACTGCACAGAGGGACAGATTTGTAAGGCAGCAGTTTGCCTTGTGTCTCACCCATGGCAGGAACCAAACTACCCATCAAGTGGCTAGGGAATTGTTATTTACCAAGCCCTAGACTACTAGGACTAGGGAGCAGCCACTGATATTGCCAGGAGACGGCTTAAAATTGAAAAAAAAAAGACGTAATTACTCATGCAGCATCTTGTCAACTCGTTGGACTCACAGGAGAATAGCCAGGTTGGGAGAGGGACCACACGGTTTCATTGGTGATGGATCAATGAATAAATGTTGTATAGAGCTGTTGGAGATGTATCTTCAGGCATTTCTCAGCCCATGATGGTGGATGTCAGGGAGGGGATAGATCACTTCAGTTATACCCAGTTTGCCTGCTGTCTCCTGAAAACATCCACTACTAATGCTGAGGACCCTGCCACACATTCAAACTGAAGCTAGATAGAAACCAGCTATAGAGATGTTACACATTTTCAACCACTAATTTTGTAGGTACTTGGCTCTTTTTATAGGCGGATAATCATATTTATGGTGTGATAATTACTTTGAGTGTTTGGCTGGTCTAAATTTATGGTGTGATTAATGAGTTAATGAAATGATAATTACTTTGCATGTGTGGCCAGCTGAAATTTATTACAAGATTGACCAATTAGTAATATAATATATGTAATGTGTAGCAGTGGCCTGTCAGACAGAGGATACTGGGCAATATGGGCCATTGGTCTGATCTGTCTATGTTATTATGACACAGGCACAATGTTGGAACCAGCTCCTTCCCTCTCTGCCACCTCCAGCCGGTCTGCTAACTGGACACATGAGGAGATGAAGGACCTCCTGGCCATCTGGGGCAAGGAACAGAACCAACAGGCCCTCCGCAAGACCCACCAAAACAAGGAGGTCTTCCAGTGGATCGCTGCAGAGATGACTGCCTGTGGCCACAACCGGGACTGGGTGCAGTGCCGCTCCAAAACAAAGTGGATGAAGTCCTGCTACAAGAAGGTCCGGGACAAGAACCGGAGCTGCGGGGGCACCAGGTATACCATGTCCTTTTACAGGGAGCTGGCCCACATCCTCAAGGATGATGGTGGTGTGCAGTCCACAAACACTTTTGATGCCAGTTGGGCGAGGACAGGCATAGAGAAGCATGGTCTCCTGCAAAAGCAGAAGCAGAAAGACCTCAGAGACCCTGCAGCAGCTGGGGTGTGGCTGGAGCCAGAGGAAGAATCAATGTCCAAGGGACCGTTCATGAAGCCGGACCCCGACGAAGAGGAGCAGAACGCAGTGGGTAGCTCCCCTGACACCTTTGCCAAGCCTCAGGGTGTGGATGACGATGCCCCAGAGTCAATACCACAGATAGCCCTGGAAGTGGTCCGTATACCAGAGGACAGTGGCAAACCTGGCAATCCAGACACATCCCTTCCTTCTTCTGTTCCAAGGGTGCTCTGGGCCTTTTCTTTGACAGACACCTTGCAGCCCACATCACCAAGCCAGCTCCATGCACCCACACTTCCTGGCACCTGTGGTGAAGGGGGTGCACCCAGTCCCCAAGTTGTTACTGATACCGGTAAGGTCATGCACCCTGGTGTGGGCTAAGGCTAGTGCCATGGGGGTGGAGGGGCACTCTCAGGCATGCTCTGCACATGGGGGGTCTCCTCCTCACAGGTTTCCCGGAAAAGTTTTGACTTGGAAGCAGAAGCATGGGGTGGGTTTGCTAACAGGCAGCTCACAGTCTGCCTTGCCAGAGGGTCAGGTTTCCCACCATGCTTCTCACTGAATCTCTTGCTATTTCTCCCACACCTGGACAGATGGACTCGTAGGTGTCTATGCTGCTGTGTCTACCTTATCCTCACCAAAACCACTGCCCCAGCACACTGTGCATCCTGCAAAACCACTATCCCAGCGTACCCAATTGGGTTTCACCTAATTTAGAGTCGGCCCAAGGTATGGCTGACTCCTCTCCTGATGGAGAGGAGGTCTGAATGCTGCCCTGGGTGAGAGAGTTTCAAGAGGAATCATAGAAAATGAGAGTTGAAGGGACCTCAGGAGGTCAAATCTAGTCTAACCCCCTACTCCAACAGGACCAGCCCCAACTAGGTCATCACAGGCAAGGCTTTGTCTAGCTGGGTCTTAAAAACTTAAAGCCTCCAAGAATAGAGATGCCACCACCTGTCTAGGTAACCTGTTCCAGTACTTTGCTACCCTCTTCTTGAGAAGGTTTTCCTAATATCTGACCTAAACTTCCCTTGCTGTGACTTGAACCCATTGCTTCTTGTTCTGTCAGCTGTCATCCCTGAGAATAGTCCAGCTCCATCCTCTTTCAAACCCCACTTCAGGGAGTTGAGGGCTGCTATTAAATCCTCCCTCTCCCCCCCCAGTTTTCTCTTCTCCGGACTATATGGTAGCTAGGCCCATCTGGAGGCAGGAACAGCACAACAGCAGGGCAGGAGAGCAGCTCCCTCTCTTCCCAGAGGGAAACCAGGCCATCCCTGGTGCCTCTTTCTGAGCCCACCCACATGCAATCGGCTTGGGGCAGACAGGAACAACTCTGGTGCTTCTCCTATCCCTGGGACAGTGGGGAAAGCCACAGTGGTGGACAGGGGAGGGAGATTTTCACCTCCTTCAAAGGATTTTAAAAATTCCTGGATGCTCCCATGATGTGGTCCAGTGTATGAAGAAGGTGCAGCTGTGCCAGTCTCCGCCCCCCCCACCACTCCAGAGCCCATCACTCAACCATAGAAAATCCTTCCCTCTTTCTGCATCTTTTCACTTGTAAGAAGCCACAAGAAAAACCTTCCATACTGAGCATGTCTACATGTGTATTTAAGCGTGCCTAAATTTAATGTGCATTAGCTTAATGTGCATTAAATGGGTTTAGGCAGGCATCTACACATGCAGGTGTTAAAGTGCATTAATGCTGTGTGTGTAGACTGACTTGGGACTAAAGTTAATCCCAAATCAGTCCACACACACAGTTGACGGACTCTAATGCATCTACATGTGTGTTAATACACTTTAATTATTTGTGCCTAAAGTTGATACCTGCATTTTCAGGTATCAAATTTAGGCATGATTAGCTCAAAAATGTTAATTTTAAAGTGCATTAAGAGCATGCACATGTAGGTGTGCACCTTAATGCTCCTTAAATTTATGCTAATGTGCCTTAAAGTGGCTCATGTAGACGTGTCCAGTGTGTGTAGGCAAGATTGTAGAATCACAGAAAAGTGGGCTTGGAAGGGACCTCCAGAGGTCACATTTTGTCCAGCCCCGTGTCTGAGACAGGATCAGCCCTATCCAAACTATCCTATAGGACAATGAACAATTGGACAATGATGTCCATTGTCCAGCCTCTTAGCAAAACTACACAGTGAACCCTGACACAACACAAGACATCACACCTGAAACTGCCCCAGGGGAACCACAGCAGCCAGCATCCTGCTGCTGTAAAAAATTGTTAATATGCACTTGAGATCCCAAGTAGAAGCTGCGGCCTTGCTACAGAGGAAGGGAATATCAATCTGAGCATGGGGGAAAATTCTTTCTTGACCCCAAATATGGCATTGGGATGAGGCTGAGCAGAGGGACAAGACCCTCTAGCCAGGACCCTCTGGCTTTAATTCCCAGCACAGTCCACCCGCTGTCCCCAGGCTGGGCTGCAACCAGCACCCAATGCCTCTGAGGGAGGCTAAAAAACACCCTGGCACATGGAGCAGAGAGGGCAGAAGGGGGCAACCAGCAAAGCCCCAAAGCCTGGGAAATCCCCATAGTACAACATAGATATAACTATGCCTAGATCAGTGGTTTTCAACCTTTTCTTCATTTGCCAACAACCCCTTAAAGATTTTGAATGGAGGTGCAGACCCCCTTGGAAATTTCCAGTGGAGGTATGGACCCCTTTGAACTGTAAGTGGGTATTCACATACTTCTGATTGATCATAGTCATATTTGGGGAACCCCTTAAACATGGTCTGTGGACCCCCAAGGGTCTGTGGTCCACAGGTTGAAAGTCATCAACCTAGATCGTCCCCAACCAGTGGCTGTCCAGCCTTTCTTGAACACCTCTGGTGATGGAGAGTCTGCAACTTCTTTGGGTGCCTATTCCACTGCCTCTCTGCTCTGAGAGTCAAGAAGTGTTTGCATATATCCAATGTAAACTTGCTTTGCTGCATCCTCCTCTCTGCAGCAAGAGAGAAAAAGTGCTTCCCCTCTTTTTTATGGCAGCCTTTCAGGTATTTAAAACCTTCAGCAGTCAGCAGGTGGCAGCTTAGTAGGAGAGTGGGAAGGATGAGAAGAAAGCTTTGGGGCTGGTGACACAGCTTAGCTCTGTGCTTGGCTGGAGCAGCAGAGCCCGGTCTAAATCACTTAACTGACTCTGTGGAGCCTTAGTGGGTGGGCAAGAAGCAGTGCATTCTGGGAAGCTGGAGGCCAGCATGGCAGCTGCTTGCCCATAGGGAGGGTATCTACACATGCATTTACTCTGGCTTAAATTCACTGTGCACTAAGCGGGAATAGGCTGATGCCTATATGTAGAGGTAGTAAAGCACACTAATGCTGTGTGTGTACTGCGCAGCAGGGCACCTACACATTACTACACAGTAACTAATAGGGCAGAAATTTGATACCTGCATAACGCATGTATCAAATTTACGCGCAAGTCAATGTAAGTCGCTATATTTATTGTGCAGCATGGGCTTGCACGTGTGTGCCTGTACTGCACATTAATTTTGGTTACTACACAGTAAACGCACATGTGTATATGCACCCAGAAATAATCAGGCATTTGTTTTGCTCTAGAAAAACTTTTGAGCAAGTGAGACCTTCCTTTGCAACACAGAGCTAACTGTGCCTCTTCACAGCCTGCTGGCCAGGCAAGCCAAGCCAAGCCAAACCCCCTGATCTTCCCCACCCTGTGCTGAAACCAAATCACTGACCAAGTGAATAGGGCACAGTTATTCACCAAGTCCCAGACTATTAGAAGTAAGGGGAACCCACTGAAATGACCAAGAAACAAATTTAAATGAAAAAGTACTTTTTGTTTATGCAACATGTTGTTAACTTGTGGAACTCATTGCCACAGGTGGTAGAAGCCAATAGAATAGCCAGGTTGAAAAAGGTATTAGGCAATTTAATGGGTGATAGTTTCATTAACCATTATTAAACAGAATGGCCAGCCAGGGAGGTATCCTCTAGCATTTCTGACCCAATGATAGTGCATGCCGGGAAACGTACGACAGAGGATAGATTGCTCTAGATATACCCTGTTCATATGCTCCGTCTCTAAAGCATCCACTGCTGCCACTACAGAGAAAGGATACTGGGAGAGAGGGACCATTGGTATGACCCCGTCTGATGCTTTTATGTTCTTACGACTCAGGTATGGTTTCCGAACCAGCTCCATCCCCCTCCTCCACCTACATTCGGTCTTATAACTGGACACAGGCAGAGAGGAGAGACCTCTTGGCCATCTGGGGCAGGGAGGAGAACCAGCAGGCCCTCCGCAAGAGCCACCGC
This sequence comes from Crocodylus siamensis, assembly GCF_052110815.1. Lineage (NCBI taxonomy): Eukaryota > Metazoa > Chordata > Crocodylia > Crocodylidae > Crocodylus > Crocodylus siamensis. Next base: position 26,388,378 of record NC_143400.1, read on the forward strand.
AACAAGAAGGTCTTCCAGAGGATTGCTGCAGAGATGACAGCCCGGGGCCACAACCGAGACTGGGAACAGTGTCGCTCCAAAACCAAGTGGATGAAGTCCTGCTACAAGAAGGTCCAGGACAAGAACTGGAGTTGTGGGGGCACTGGGCACAGCATGCCCTTTTACAGGGAGCTGGCCCGCATCCTCAAGGGTGATCAGTCTTGCAACACCTTTGACCCCAGTTGCCCAAGGATGGGCAGAGAACAGCCAGCTGCTCCCAAACAGCAGGAAGCCCCAAGGCATCCCGCTGCAGCTGGGACGCGACTGAAGCTGGAGGAAGATTCGGTCTCCCGGGAGCTGCTCATCAGCCAGGTCATCGACATCAAACAGGATGGTGGGAACAACTCCACTGACATGGTGGTTGAGGCACAGGATGTGGATGACAGCTCCACTTTGTCAAGGTCCTGGACAGCCCCAGGAATGGTTCCTGCCCCACCACTGCCCTCAAACCTGGAAGATGATAGCAAATCTGGTGACCCCAAGACCTCTTTTCCCATGTCTGTGCCTGGTGTGCTCTGCACTCCTTCCTTGACAGGTGCCTCGCAGGCTGTGCCACCAGGCTGGCTCCACACACCTGGTTCTCCCAGCCCCAGCAGTGAAAGGATTGTGCCCGATTCTCAGACCACAGTGGACACTGGTAAGTATCCATATTCCACTGCAGGCCTAATGCCACTGCTGTGGGGATAGAGGGGCCTATTCCACAACTAGGCAGGCATTGCTTTGTGATAATACCGCACCTCCTTCCCACCTCACTCCATGTCTTATTCCGCAAGACTGTTCCAAACTATGATGTTTGGGTGGGGGGTGCAAATTAGCCGTGCCTTTGGGGAATTGAAGGACATCAGCCATGGTGATCAGTGTTGTGCATTCACTGGTGCTCCCCTGGAACTTTCCAAGACAATTTAAAACAGGGGTGGGCAAAATACGGCTCACGGGCTGGACCTGGCCTGCCAAGAGATTTTGTCTGGCCTGTGGCCAGTCCAAAGGTCCTGCCCAGTCTAGGCACAGGGGGCAGCTCAGGTTGTGGCGCATATGGCCAGTGCTGCCATCCCCTAGGTGTGCAGTAGGGCTGGATCAGCACGGCAACCAGACTTGCTTCCTGCCAGTCCTGGCCGTGGCAGCTCCTTCCAGTGGGCTCTGCTGCTGGACCTGACCCTGGTACCCTGTGTACGGGGTATGTAAAGGGCTTGGCTGGCCTGGCCATGAGGAGATGTGATGACCTCTGGGTTTGGCTAGAGCATAAAGTCTGGCATAAGTTGGAGTCAAGGTAGGGGGCACTTGGGGACTGTATGGTGGCGTTTTATGCAAGGAGAGCTGCACGGGAGTTTGTTCTGCCATGACAAACTCACGCAAATGAGATCTTCTGGTTTGAAAATGGATGATCTTTCTCACCAATCTGCCATTTTTCATCTGTGAGAAACTGCACGCATGATCTCCATTTCTAGGGAGAGATCAGAGATTCTCATGCCAGGAGTGTAAAACCTCTATATGGGGGTGTAGGTTGTAGCCGTGTTGGTCTAAGGACAAAGGCAGACAAGATTCTTTGGGTGAATCTGGTATTTTTTTTATTAGACCAACTTAAATATTTAAGTTGGTCTAATAAAAGATATCAGATTCACCCAAAGAACCTTGCAAACCTCTATATGCAAACCTGTCTACCCCAGCGAGAGGCAGAAGGGTTAACCAGACCAAAGAGAGCCTTCCCTTCTCCTTTAAGGGTTTGGGCAGGCATTACATTTCTAGAAGAAATCCCACTGTACCAGGAGAATATGTGAGGTGACAGGCCTTCATGGGATTTCTCATGGAGGAAGCACGGTGGAAAAAGCTCTATCGCTTCAAATCAGGAACATCTCACCTCTGCGAGAGTATCTCCTGTCACAATGAATGGTTGTCATGTTGCTGCTTCTGTGCAGTCCTCCAACATCCCAGCATGCCTTATCACCCCCCTCCCACAGTTCTAGGAAGCTTATTTGTGACTCACCTGCAACTCCACTGCTCCATCAGAGCACAGAGCTACTGTGGCCCTCTCAAAGCTTGAGGGCCAGGCAAGCCAAGCCCCCTCACCTTCTCCACCCTGTCCCGGAAGACTGCATGAAGAGAGGCAGTGATTTGCCCTTTGTCTCTCACACACAGTGGGAACAAACCATTGACCAAGTGGATTCAAGTCCCAGAGTATTACAACTAGGACCGTTGGCACCCAGTGGGCACGTCTACATGAAACACTTACTGCGCATTAGCCTCATATCATGGCACAGTAGCATGGTGGTTAAATACCATGCTAATAGCTGACTGTGCCATGTTATTAGGCGAATGCACAGCGAGCGTCACTAAATAACCATGCGCTGGTGCTACTGTACAGTAACTACTTACTGCGCATTTAGTTAGTTCTTTATTAAGCAAGTACTAAACTAAATGTTCAGTATCTAAGATGCATTAAAGAATGTGTGGACGTTCCCACTATATTCCCAGGTGAAAAGTTTAAATTGAAAAAGAGAAAGTAATCATTCATGTGCCATGGTTTTGACTTAATGGACATGGTTATTACAGGAGACAATAGAGGTAGAGAGAATAGCCAGGGTGAAAAGGGACCAAGACAAATTCTTGAGTGATTGATCCAGTATTGGCTTTTCAACACAGTAGTCAGGGATGGATCCTCTGCCAGCTCTCACTGATGATGGTGGATGCTGGGGAGGGTATGAGAGGGGATGGATCACACTCGATGTTCCTTGTTCATTTGCTGTCCCTCCAAAGCATCACCTGCTGCCACTGAGGGAAAAAGGATATTGGGGGAGAGGGACCATTGGTCTAACCCAATCAAGCACTTCGTATTTTATGACACAGGCACGATGTTGGAACTAGCTCCTTCACCCTCCACCACCTACAGCCGGTCTGCCAACTGGACAGAGGCGGAGACAAAGGACCTCTTGGCCATCTGGGGCAAGGAGGAGAACCAGCAAGCCCTCCGCAAGAGCCACCACAACAAGGAGGTCTTCCAGCGGATAGCTGCAGAGATGAGCACGCGAGGCCATAACCGGGACTGGCAGCTGTGCCACTCCAAAATAAAATGGATGCAGTGCTGCTATAAGAAGGTCTGGGACAAGAACCAGAGTGGCGGGGACACCGAATGCACTATGCCTTTTTACAGGGAGTTGGCCCACATCCTCAAGGAGGATGGTGTGTGTTACAGAAACACCTTTGCCTCCAGAGATGTGAGTTTGGGTGCTGAACAGCAAGCTGCCCCTGGGGAAGAGGAAGGCCGGAAAGACTCTGCTGCAGCCAAGACGTGGTTAAAGCTGGAAGAGGAATCGATGCCCCAGGAACTCTTGGTGAACCAAGTCCGAGATGCAGAGGAACAGGATGGAGCTGGGATCTCCAGCGACACCATAATTGAGGCGCAGGACATGATTGATGTTACTGCACCATCAAAGTCACAGCTGACCTCAGAAATTGTCTCTTTCTCCCCACTGCCCTCAACCCCGAATGATCATGGTGAAACTGCTGACCTGGAGACACCCTTTCCCATCTGTGTGCCAAAGATGCTCCATTCTTCTTCTTCCTCAAGGGACACTTCACAGCCCATGCAGATAAGCCAGTTCCCTGCACCCGTGCCTCCTAGTCTCAGTAGCAAGAAGACTGCGCCCAATTCCCAGACCACCACAGACACTGGTAAGTCTCCACCCTTGACTGCAGGCCCATGCCAGTGCCATAGCAATAAAACAATACCCACAAGGTTGCCCAGAGGAGGTGGCCATAGCACTTCTAGGCAGGCACTGCTTGGTCATAACACTGCAGCTCATGCTCCCCATCCCAAGGGCACCATGTCAGGCTTTACTGGGCTGTAGAAGAGCGGTAGCTCAGGACCTGCTGTGCTGAGATGCCACGTGGTGACAACAAAATGGGTCCCTCACTATGTTTCCCATGACATCCCCTGCCATTTTTTTCTGTGACTGTAGGGGCTGACTCATGGATTCATCCCACCATTCCTCTGCCCTGCATGTCCCCTCAAAACCCAAGTTCATTATAGGGTACATTGGTGGGTGCAAATGAAGCCATGCCTTGGGGGACAAAGTGTAGTGGCTGTGGTGATCATTGCTGTGCATGCAGTCCCTGGTGCTCCCCTGAAATTATCCGAGGTAGTTTATAGACACCGGCCCCAGATAATGGCTCACATCACACTTTCTTCCTGTGGGGCTCTAATACGTTGTTGCCCTGTGTTCATGCACCTCTGAGGGCAGCATCTCTTGTTGTTGGCTTGCCAAAAACAAACCCCTACTCCCCAATCCCACCCCACCGCCAGAATCCTTGCTTACCTGCAAGGCAGCAGGATGTGTTGGGATGACCAAGGGCAATAGAAAACAAAGACTTCACCTTCTTCCCGACCCTGGGATTCCCACCCTAAGTTCAGAAAGTTTTTAGAGGAAGCCGCAAACAAAAAGTCAGGGGCATTCCCCTACTGTAACTACCATCAGGCAGGGGGGTTGAACTACATGACCTCTGGAGGTCCCTTCCAGCACAGCTTCTCTATGACTCTATTATTTCACTCATTCAATACCAGGATCCAAATTGTCCCCCTACCTCAGAGCCCGTCTCTCCCTTCCAGTACCAAAGGAAGTCCAATACCTCTCCTCTCACTCCCCAATCCCTATGGCTTGGTCTGGGGGCGCTGCTTCTGAAATGTTATTCCTGTGGTTGAGAGTTGTCAGGGAATCATAGAAATCATTGAGAAAGGCTGAAAGAGACCTCTGGACATCATTTAATCCAAGGCCCTGCCTGAGTCAGGATCAGTCCTGTGATAAAATTACAGAAGATGAGGATTGGAAGGGACCTCAGGAAGCCACATCTAGTCCAATGCCCCTGCTCAAAAGCAGGCCCAGCCCCAGCTGGATCATCCCAGCCAAGGCTTTAAAAACCTCTTAAGGGTGGAATCCAAACCATCCAAATCAAACCAAACCCTGCATGTCCATTCTCGCCTTTCTAAAGAGCCCTTTAAAACAAGGAAAGGCTTTTATTACTGTCCATGAGCAAGCAAGCAGACTGCAGACGGCAGCTTCTCAAAAGAGTCTGAGAGCAGCTGGAGAAAATGAGAGGAAAGCATGAGTGGAAGCTCCAAAACATCCACCACTTAAGTGAAAGTACACATAGCGTCTCCCTCGGCAGCCCAGCTCCTGCCCCCTGACACTGCAAAGCACAGTCACGGGGTTGAGGGGATTATGCAGTCTTTGCTAGAAGTCCTGGGGTGGGACTCTCTGGCACACTTGGTCCGCTGGCGGGTCTGGCCAGGTTGGGTTGGGATCTTCCCCCATGTCAGAGGTAGACCCTCGGCAACCTGCTGGGCATGCTGGTTGGTATATAGGGCTGGGAGGAAATCCCACTTCTCCCACCCCACTTTTAGCTGCATGTCGAGAGGTTTTTGAATCTTCTTCAGAGGCTTTGGGTGTTGGCTTCAGCCAAGTCGGGGATGGTGACTCTGCTGTGCCAATGCTCCTGCTGGGATCAAAGCTAGAGGGTCCTGACTAGAGGATCTTGCCCCTCTGCTCAGGATCAGACCGACACCAGATTTGGGGTCAGGAAGGAATTCCCCGCCCCCCCGGTCATCTGGTATGGACTGGAGGGCGTTGCCTTCCTCCGTAGCTGGGGGCACGGCCTCCATCTGGAGTCTGAAGTCTATGTTAGCAACCTTTGACAGCAGCAGGACATTGGCTGCCATGGTCCCCCTGCGTTACCTGCGGCAGGTTCAGGTGTTAGGTCCATGTTGTGTCAGGGCTGATGATAGTTTTATGTAGAGTTTAACTGATGGATTGTATAGGATGGTTTGGATAGGGCTGATCCTGCCTCAGGCAGGGGGTTGGACTAGATGGGACCTCTGAAGGTCCCTTGCAGCCCCACTTCTCTACCACGCTAGGATTGAACATGCCATGTAAGAGGCTTGGCTTGCTCAGCCATGAGGGGTCGTGGTTAGGTCCATGCTGGGCGTAAGCAGTGGAACTGGGTGCGAGTCACTAACCAGACCCCTGAAGTCATTGGGAGAGGCAGGCAAGGAGTAATGCATGCTGGGAAGTTGAAGGATTATAGGGTGCCTTCTCATTCAAGGAAAACCATGCAGGTATGTGTTCTGCCGTGCAAAACTCAGGCAAGTTAGATCTGGCGTGGAACTGGGCCAGGTGACTTTTTCCTATTTTCACTCCTTAGAGAGTAAAGTGAGACCTTACATATCTCGTGGAATAAATGCCCACCCATCAGGAGAAAATGCAGGGGTATGGGCAATCATGGGGTCCCTCATAAAGAAACATGGCACATCCGTGAGAAGGGCCTTCCAACCAGGAAGCTCTCGCCTCCCCAGGAGTTTCTGATGGCACAACAAATGCCTGTATACTTCCTGCTTGTGTGGCTTCATACAATATCCACGTATGCTTGTTTTTCTCCCCCTCATCCCCCTGGCTCCAGGGAGCCAGTTTATGATCCTGGTTTTCCCTAAAATTAAAAAAAAAAAAAATGCCCAATTTTTTGCATTAAAAAATAGCCCCAAATCCACATTTTTCTATGATGTTTCATTTTAATCATGGAAAAATGTGGATTTGGGGTTACTTTTTCAATCCAAAAATGGGGGGGTGGGTTTAATCAGAGAAAACCAGGATCCCTGTTTATGATTCAGGCCCATCTAGTACTTCATTTGAGCACAGAGCTAACCATGAGGACTCAGCCTAACAGCTGGTCAAGCTAAACCCCTTCACCTTCCCCACCCTATGCTGAAGGGCTGCACAGAGGGGGAGTTTTTTTTCCCATGTCTCACCCAGAGCAGGAACCAAACAACTGACTAAGTGACCAGGTAATGGTTATTCACTAAAACCCAGATGAGGAGACCCACAATCCTGTCTCCTACTGCAATTAGTAGGAGACAGGATTAAAACAAAGATTAGCAAGTATTGGATTCAAGAGGTGGTGGGCTCTCCATCCTTGGAGGTTTTGAAGACTCGGCTAGGCAAAGCCTTGGCTGGGATGACGTGGTGGGGGCTGGTCCTGTTTGAGCAGGGGGTTGGACTAGATGCAACCTCCTGAGGTCCCTTCCAGCCCTCATTTTCTATGATTGTGTGATTTTATTGTATTATGTAGTGCACCATCATTTTCTGGAGCTCCTTATGGCAGAGGCAGATCAAATGGCTGCATGCAAAAGGGGATGAGAGAGTTTCTAGGGGGATAGATCTATTCATAGCTTTGAATCAGAACAGTCTGGGATGGATCCTCTGTCACCTCTCAACCAATGATGGTGGATGCTTAGGAGGGTATGAGAGGGGACAGAGCACTCTAGATATACCCTGTTCATCTGCTTTTCCTCTAAAGCATCCACATTGGCCAAGAGAAAGGATACTGGGGGAGACAGACCATTGATCTGACCCTCTCTGGCACCTCTTATGTTCTTCTGACAGGCTCAATATCAGAACCAGCTCCTTCCCCCTCTGCCACCTACAGCCGGTCTGCTAATTGGACACATGAGGAGACGAAGGACCTCCTGGCCATCTGGGGCAAGGAAGAGAACCAGCAGGCCCTCTGTAAGAGCCACCGCAACAAGGAGGTCTTCCAGCGGATTGCTGCAGAGATGACCATGCGGGGTCATCACCGGGACTGGGAGCAGTGCCGCACCAAAACGAAGTGGATGCAGCACTGCTATAAGAAGGTCCGGGACAGGAACCGGAGCGGCAGGGGCCCCCGATATACCATGCCCTTTTACAGGGAGTTGGCCCGCATCCTCAAGGGTGTTCGTTCAGGGAAGACCTTTGACCCTTTTTGGTTGAGAGTGGGCACAGCTCTGGAAACTGCCCCTGAAGAGCATGCAGGGCAGGAAGGCTTGGGAGACCCTGCTGCAGCCAGGACATGGTGGGAGCTAGACGAGGAATCCATGTCCCAGGAACTCTTTACAAACCAGATGCAAGAAACGGGGGAAGAGGAGATTGAGGAGAGCTCCAGTGACAGCACAGTCAAGCCACCAGATAAGGGTGATGATGCCACACCATCACAGCCACAGCTGACCTCAGAAATGGTTTCTTCCCCAACACTGCCCTCAACCCTGGATGATCGTAGTGAAATTGCTGATGTGGAGGTGTCCTTTCCCATCTGTGGGCTTAAGGTGCTCCATTCTCCTTCCTCAAGGGACACTTTGCAGCCCGTGCTAGCAAGCCAGCTTACCGCACCCACACCCATGCCTCCTGGTCTCAGCAGCAAGAGGAATACGACCAGTTCCCAGACCACCGTGGATACTGGTAAGTCTCCATCTTCTTCCGCAGGCACATGGCAGTCCTGTGGCTACTGAGCAACACCCATGAGGTTGCCCCAGGGTTGTGGCTGTAGCCATTCACTGAGGACTGCAGGGTTGAGTGATAGTAATAGGATGGGTCCACCACCATGTTTCCTTATAGATTTTTCATAGATTTCATAGACATTAGGGCTGGAAGGGACCTCGGGAGATCATCGAGTCCAGCCCCCTGCCCAAAGGGCAGGAAGTCAGCTGGGGTCATAGGATCCCAGCAAGATAAGCATCCAATTTACTCTTGAAGGTGTTCAATGTAGGTGCTTGAACCACCTCCGCTGGCAGACTGTTCCAGACTTTGGGGGCTCGGACAGCAAAGAAATTCTTCCTTATGTCCAGCCTGAAACGGTCTTGCAGGAGTTTGTGACCGTTCGACCTTGTCATCCCTTGGGGCACTCTGGTGAACAAACGTTCCCCCAGATCCCAGCCCCCCTACTATTTCTCCCATGCCTACGAGGACCATCTCATGCATGTCCACCCTGCCATTTGCCTGCCCCACACCTTCCCCAAAGATGGTTTCACAGCATAGTACGCTGGGTGGTGGCACACCATCAAGCCATGCCCTTGGGGGCAAAGCACAGTGGCCGTGGTGATAACAGCTGTGTATCTGCTCCCTAGTGCTGCTCTGGGTTTTCTAAGGCAGTTTACAGGCACCTGCCCCAGATAGTGGCACGCTTCACATCTCCTCCCTATGGACCTCAAATGCTAGTGGCCTCGATCAGTGCCACTGAGGGCCGCATTATCTTGCTAAAGAAAACTTCTGCTCCCCTAACTTCACGCCACTGCCAGACTCCTCACCCATTTGCAGTGCAGCAGGAGTTGTGGGAACGACTGCAGCCAAGGACATGAGAAACCAGGGCCATTACCTCCTGCCCTGTCGCAGGGACTCCAGCCCCCAGCCCAGAAAGTTTCTAGAGGAAGTCAGGGAAAAAAGTCGAGGGCATTACCCCACAGCTGCTGTTGTGCCCAGTTTTCTACCCCATATCTTCTCCATTCCCCCAACGTGAGCCAGGAGGTTTCCCGAGACCAAGGAGCTTTTCTTCCCACCTCAGGGGTCAAGGGCAGGCATTACAGAGGGCATGCCCCTCTGTCAGGGAAAACACGATTTTCCTACCATTCCTCTCGAAGGAAGGTTGAGATGCACCCCCTCTCTTTCCCCTCCGTGTACTGAAGGACTGTCCACCAAGACATCGGCTGCAAGGCAATGGTTTTACCAGGAGCCAGATGTAAATCAAAAGAGAAAAGGGAATGCAGCATTCATGCAGCATGTAGTCAACCTATGGCACAGATTATGACAGGAGGTGGTGGAGGCAGATTGCACGGCCAGCTTCAAAAAGGGACAAATCTATTTCCTGAGTGATAGATCCATTAACTTTTTAAACAGCACAGTCAGGGATGTCAACTCTGGATTAAAGGTGATGGATGCTGGGGAGGAAACAAGAGGGGATCGATTGTTCTACATATACCATGTTCATATGCCATCAGAGAGGGGATACTGGGGAAGATGAACCATTGGTTGGACCCAGTCTGGCACTTCTTTTCTTCTTCTGACACAGGCACACAGTCGGAGCCTGCTTCTTCCCCCTCCACCACCTACAGCCGGTCTGCTAATTGGATGCATGAGGAGACGAGGGACCTCCTGGCCATCTGGGGCAAGGAGGAGAACCAGCAAGCCCTCCGCAAGAGTCACCGCAACAAGGAGGTCTTCCAGCGGATTGCTTCAGAGATGACTGCACAGGGCCATCACCGGGACTGGGAGCAGTGCCGCACCAAAACGAAGTGGATGCAGCACTGCTATAAGAAGGTCCGGGACAGGAACCGGAGTGGTGGGGGCCCCCGATATACCATGCCCTTTTACAGGGAGTTGGTCCGCATCCTAAGTGGTGACCACAGCGTGCGTTCCAGCAACACCTTTGCCACCAGGTGTGTGAAGATGCACACAGGCTTGGAAGCCCCCAAAGAGCAGGATGGCTTTGGGGACCCTGCTGCAGCCAGCACATGGTGGGAGCCAGAGGAGGAATCGATGTCTCAGGAGCTGTTTGCTAGCCATTTCCTAGATTCAGAGGAGCAGGACAACTCTACCGATACCGTGGTAGAGACGCGAGATGTGGACAATGATGCTGCACTGTCAAGATCATCGATGGCTTCAGGAATGGTCCCTGTCCCTCCACCGCTGTCAACCCCAGAGGATCACAGTGAAGCTGGTGACCCAGGGTCCCCCTTTTTCCCATCTGTGAGGAGGTTGCTCTGGGCTCCTTCACCTGGCACCGTGCAGCCTGTATCACCGAGCCAGCTCTGTACACCCAGAGTCCCCTCACCACTGGGTCTGGGGGGTGTATCTGACCCCCCGGCCAGTACAGACACTGGTAAGGCTCCACACTCATCTGCAGACACATTGTCATGCCAGTGGGATACAGGAATACCCATGGGCATGCCCATCTGAGCAGGGCCAATACCCGTGCTAGACAGGCACTGCTTGCTCCTGCCACGGTAGCCCCATTTCCTGGGGACATCAGGCCTGGCTTTGACTTGGGTGCTGTTGAGTGGGGTGCATGGTGCTAGTAGGTGGCTGAAGTATCAGGTGGTGGCAACAGGTTGAGTCCTTCCTCACCCCTTCCACCAGATCCTCCTCCCCACCATTTCTCCTGTACCTATAAGGTCCAACTCGCGGGTGGCCGTCCAACCATGCCGCTTCCCCCCCACTGCCCCTTTTAATCCAGAAAACTGATCCAGAATATGCTGTCCTGGTTGAGAGAGTGAATGAACCATGTCCTCGAGGGAACAAAGTAAGGCAGCCATGGTGACAATTTCTGTGCATTTACTCCCTGGTATTCCCCTGGCATCCAATCGTGCTGTGTCAAACTCGCTCCCTGTGCCGTCCTTTGGTTCTGTGGTGGCAGGGGCTGTGCGCCACGAGGCGGGGGCATGTGGGGGAGGTTGTGGACTGTCCATCACTGGAGGTTTCCAAAAATAAGTTGGATAGTTATTCGTCAGAAATGAGTAGTTACACCTATGTTATACTATAGGTATTTCCCATTCTTCTGGGATTTACTGCTTGCCTAATGGAGCCGGGAAAATTTTTTGTGTTTTATTTTTGTGGGCGGGGGTTGGCTTCCTCAGTAGCATTGGAGTCGGCCGTAGCCAAAGCTAAAGATTTTGACTGGGCTGTGCCAGTGCTTGTACTGGGACAAAAAACTGGATGTCCCTGGATAGACAATCTGACCCCCTGGCCAGTGCAGACAGGCAGGGAGGAGTCGGGCAACCACACTTTTCAGGTGGCCGGGGCGTGCTCACCACACACTTCCCTGACAGTGGCGCAAACTGCAGCCTATGCAGCCCATCGCTGCCCACCCTCTCAGCAGCGCATGTGCAGTTGGGCAAAAGTGTTATAGATGCACAGACTCAGCCTTTTATTATATTAGAATTATATTTGGGAAGGGATTTTACCTCTGTTCAGATTGGTACAGACTGTGCAGGTCTGCTTTCCTCCATAGCTGGGAACATGGCCCTGCTCTTGGGTGCATTTTAATACCCCTTACAGCAGTAGGATGCAACAACATTGTTTCACCAACACTGCAGCACCAACATTGTTCCACCTGCTTTCCCTGCGGCACCCTAGGGTGCTATGTTTGGTGGTTTGGTAATGGGCACCTGTGTAGTTTTGTAAGGAGTTAGAAAAGGAGTTGCTCAAGATGTTTTAGAGGGGAACGAACTATGTGACCTCCTACGGTCCCTTCCAGATACTTTTCTGTGATTCCAGGACCCAACCTAAGCACAGAGGTAACTATGCCCAGAGCAGCCCAAGGGCCAGCCAAGCCAAGCCAAGCCCCCGGTGCTGAGGGTCTGTCTCTCTTTGTCATTTGCCTCATTTGCCTTCTGTTGCAAGACCTGCATGGCTAGAAAATCCTGCACTTACCTGATGCTTCATCAGGTGGATGACTGGATCTTAATATTTGTAAGGGAACTCTGCTCTGCATTTCACCCACAGCCAAAACTAAACCGAACACTCGACAGCCTAAGTGAGCAGGGACCTGTTATTCAGACTATGAGAGCTAGGGGGCACCTACTGAAATGAGCAGGAAACCAATATAAATTGAAAGGGAGGAAGTCATTATTCATGCAGCATGTAGTCAACCTTTGCAGTCAATTATGATAGCAGGTCCCGGAGGCAAATTGAATGACCAGGTTCAAAAAGGGACAAGACAGTTTCCAGGGTGATAAATCCATTAATAGCTTTTTAAACGGAACAGTCAAGGGATGTATCCTCTGCCAGCTCTACATGAATGATTGTAGGTCTCAGGGAGCCTAGGCGATATGTTGGAGGGGCATGGGGTGGGTGGCATGTGCCCCCCACAGAGTTCTGTGCCAACAGTGGGGCACAGGGCTGCAGCCTGGCCAGAGCCAAGGCCTGGCAGCAGGGGCACTGTGGTTTCTTCATCAACAGCAGAATATGGGGCTGCAGCCCAGTTAGACCAATGCCCAGCAGCAGCGGTGGTGGCACAGAGTTGTGCCCCCCCACTTTAGCACTTACACATCGCCTATGCCAGGGAGGGTATAAGAGGGGATAGGTTGCTCTATACACTGTTCATCTGCTCTCCCTCTAAAGCATCCACTGCTGCCGTTGTTGGAGAGCGGATACTGGGGGAGATGGACCATTGATCTGACCCAGTCTGGCACTTCTTTTCTTATGACACAGGTACAATGTCGGAACCAGCTCCATCCCCCTCCACCACCTACAGCCGGTCTGCTAACTGGATGCATGAGGAGACAAAGGACCTCCTGGACATATGGGGCCGGGAGGAGAACCAGCAGGCCCTCCGCAAGAGCCACCGCAACAAGGAGGTCTTCCAGCAGATCGCCGCAGAGATGACCGCACGGGGTCACCACCGGGACTGGGAGCAGTGCCGCACTAAAACGAAGTGGATGCAGCACTGCTATAAGAAGGACTGTAGCAGTGGGGCCACTGGGCACACCATGCCCTTTTACAGGGAGCTGGCCGACATCCTCAGTGATGATCGCGGCGTGCATTCCAGCAACACCTTTGCCACCAGGTGTCAGAAGACGGGCCCGGTGTTGGAAGCTGCCTCTGAAGAGCAGGGTGGCCTAAGGGACCCTGCTGCAGCCACTGCGTGGTGGGAGCTAGAGGAGGAATCGATGTCCCAGGATCTGCTCCTGAACCAGGTCCAGGATGCAGAAGAACAGAGCCCTGGGGAGAACTCTAATGACACGCTAGTTGAGCTACAAGACCTAGATGATGACGCTGCACCATCCAAATCACAGATTTCTCTGAAAACAGTTCCCCTCCCCTCTCAGCCCTCAACTCCAGAAGATCACAGCCTCGTTCCCAACCTGGAGACCTCCTTCCCCACACATGAACCAAAAATGCTGCCTTCTCCTTCCTTGATGGGCACCTCTCAGCCCATGCCCCCAGGCCAGCTCCCCCCACCAATACTTCCTGGTTCTCATGGTGAGAGGACTGCACCCAACTCTCAGGCCACCACAGACATTGGTAAGACTCCACATGCTAACTCAGGCTCATGCCAGTACCACAGCAATAAAACAACACACGCAAATTGTCCTCTGGCACTTCTAGACAGGCACTGCTTGGTCATATAATACTGAGGCCCACCCCATCAGGTTTTGACTTGGGGGTAGAAGAGTGGGAGGGGTGATGCTGTCAGGTGGATCAGGGCCTGCTGTGCTCCCGGGTTGGGTGGCGACAATACAGTGGGTTCCCCAGCACATTAATGGACCTATCACCCAGGAATAGGTAGGGGGCAACTCACCTGTGTTCATCCAGCAGTGCCCTCACCCCACATCTCTCCTCTAAAGTTGGTTAAATAATATGGTGTGCTGACTGGGGACAGAATTAAGCTGTGCTTTCAAGAACAGAGCCCAGAGGTCATGGTGATAATTGCTGTGCATTCACTTCCTGATGCTCCCGTAGCATTTTCCAGTCAAATTACAGGCACCAGACCCAGGTAATACAGCATTTCACACCTCCTCACTAAAGGGCTCAAGAGGTTCATGCCTCCCTTATCGCATCTCTGAGGATGGCATCTCCTATTACTGGCTTGCCAAGAACAAACCTCCCCCCATGGACCAGACTCCTCACCCATTTTTCAGGCGACAGGAGTTGTGGGAATGATTGCAACCAAGGGCATGAGAAACCATAGCCATTACCTTCTACCCAGCCCCAAGCCCAGGAAGTTTCAAGAGGAAGTGGGGGAGGGGGGAATAAGTCGGGGCATTTCCCCCCACCCCCGCAGCTGCTTTTGTGCCCTGTTTTCTATGCCAAATTATTGAAATCCCCATTCCCCAACATGGATCAGGATGTTTTCCCCAGTCCCAGGAGCCTTTCCCTTCCCTTCAGGGGGTAAGGGCAAGCATTACTCTTCTAGGGGGAGAAATGCCACTTTATCAGGCAATTCTGTCACTTTGAACCAGCAAGAGATCACTTAGGTTAGAGTTTTCCTTGGCAAAATGAATAGCTGTAAATTTCCTGCTTGTATGCAGTCCTCCATTATCTCAGCCTGCTCTGCTGCCTGTACCCAATTTCCTGGGTGATAGATCTGTGGATAGCTGTTGAATGGAACAGTCAGGGATGTCTCCTCTGGATTTTCTCAACCAACAATGATGGATGTTGGGAGGGTATAATAAATATACCCTATTCATTTGCTCTCCCTCTAAAGTATTCATGCTGCCGCTGTCAGAGAGAGGATCCTGCGGGAGATGGACCATTGATCTGATCCACTCTGGCACTTCTTATGTTTTTATAACACAGGCACAATGTTGGAACCAGCTCCGTCCCCCTCCACCATTTACAGCCGGTCTGCTAATTGGACGCAGGTGGAGACGAAGGACCTCCTGGCCATCTGGGGCAGGGAGGAGAACCAGCAGGCCCTCCGCAAGAGCCACCGCAACAAGGAGGTCTTCCAGCAGATTGCCCTGGAAATGACCTCACGGGGTCATCACCGGGACTGGGAGCAGTGCCGCACTAAAACGAAGTGGATGCAGCACTGCTATAAGAAGGTCCGGGACAGGAACTGGAGCAGCGGGGGCTCCCGATATACCATGCCCTTTTACAGGGAGTTGGCCCGCATCCTCAGTGACAGCCGTGCTGTGCATACCAGCAATAACTTGGATGCCCGATGGGCGAGAACAGATGCAGAACAGCAGACTATGCCAAAGAGCAAGAGGAGCCGGAGAGCCTCAGGGACCCCACTGCTGCCAGGGCATTGCAGGAGCCGGAGGAGGAACCGATGTTCAAAACCTGTTCGTGAATCAGGTCCCAGACACTTCAGACCTCCTCACTGATGGGTTAGTTGTGCACCTTTCTTAAGCATCCCAACCTAGTTTCTGTGTGGCGTTCTTCAATCCCAGCACTCAATCAAGGTGGCAAGTTAATGATGGCAGATGATCTAGTTGGGGATGGTCCTGCTTTGAGCAGTGGGTTGTACTAGATGATCTGAGGTCCCTTCCAACCCTCATTTTCTATGAGTTTATATTGCTGTTCCCCCTTTGGGTGGAAAGAGGATATAGGATGGGAAAGTCATCCAGTGTTCACCCACCAATGCAAAGCAAATGTGGTGATGCAAGGTCCCAGCATGGGTGTGCGCAAGTTTGGCGGGGGCATCCTGCAACCAGGTCCCCACCAGGCAAGAGCCATGCTCATCTGCTCCAGGTCTTCAGGAATGAAGTGGCTGCACATGCAAGTTGGGGTAGCTTTTAAGCATTCCTCTCCCATTCAAAGGGATGCCTAGCTTCTTCCCAGACCTGTGTGAGCTGCCAATTCTCTTCCAAGACCCATACTCATCTTGCAGAAGGTAGAAGGTTGTTCTTGGATGCCCGTTGTCCATGTAGACAGCTCCTGCTGGTGATGCGGTGAGACTCCTGCAAGGAGAAGGAACAAGCTGACAGTTCCTGTGCTCATCTGGGAGGGGATGGGACGTGGAGAAGTTCACATCCATGCCCCGTTCTGTCAGGAGGCAGCCCTCCCTTGCAGGTAGCAGTGTCATGGGGAGTCTGAGGATGTTCCTAGGGGAACTGATCATGCAAAGAGCTGGGAGGGCGCAACCTGGTTTGGTTCCTGGGCCACGGCAGGATCAGAGGGAGGTGTCAGACCTACTCCTCCAAGCTCCTGATAGTGCAAGAAGAGTGTGTTGGGATGCAACTTGTGGGCTTATTCCCCATCTTATCAGGAAAGGTGGTTGCATTTCACAAAGGTGCCTGTTTGCTTCCTTCTGCTTCTAGCCTGCACCCCTGTAGATGGGAGGAGAGCCAGCTTTCAGTGTGACCACCATCCAGGGCCAGGCCGGCAGACTGCAGCACAGCTGGCATGCGAGAGGTGCTGAGGACAAGATGCCAAAGTAAAGAGGAGATGATGGAGTCTCTGGTACTCTTCCGTAAGCGCTGCACACCTAGCACCCATTAGCAGAGGCCTCTGGCTTGGGAGCTGTGGTAAGGGGACATGGCCAGTGCAAGGAAGGTGGATGCTGCCTTAAGCTGCCAACCCACTTTGGGGAGGCGGAGGCTGAAGATGCGTATAACAGGGTGCCATGTAGCTCCTCAGGGGATAAGCTGAAAGCCCAGAGGGTCGTTGGTACCTTCCTCCAGGGCCACATGATCTAACCCCACCATTTTCTTGAGACCTCCACCCCACTTTCCCAGGAGGCATGCACCTGGATCCAACCTCAGGCCAGCAACAGAGGGGAGGCGGGGTGGCTACCCAGCCTCCTGCAGGAAGGAGTAAGGGCAGCCCATCAGTGCTGCTGGAGGCAGGAGGGGGCAGGATGGAGATCCCAATACCATGACTAAGGGACATGGAGCGGTGGCCAGCACGGGCGAGGATTTTCTGGAGTCAGGCAACTGGGGACAAAAGGAAAGGTGTGGTCCAGGGTGCATGTGGCCATGATCTCCCCTGAGAGCAGAGAACAACAGGAATATTAAGACCGCAGTGTTCGAGAAGCATGGGGCTGCCATCATGTCGAACCTTCAGGTCCTAAGTGAACCCAGAGCCTTGTCTCTTCCCCTCTAACACACCTGGCTCCTACAAGAGGGCAGGAGACCCCCCCCCACACACCCCCAACATGCAAGGCTTCTGCCCCAGTCCTAGAAGATCCCATGGACAGGGCAGTTGTGCTGGGAGGTTCATGACATGGCATGGATCTGGCCACAGACATGGCATGGGTCTGGCCACCCATACAGCTCTCTGAGGCAGGCTGTGATACCCCTGCCTTCCATCCATGGTGCAGCTTCCAGCGATGCATGGAGGGCTCAAGGATCAGGACATGGGATATCTTCCCTCTTCTCCATCCGCAGTCGCTGTTGAAGCTATTGCCTGGCCAGCACATTCATCGGTTCCCTGCTATCCAGGTGCAACCCTGGCCCTGTGGCCAGAAGCCTCTTCAAAAACCAAACAGCACAAACAGGCAAGATGCCCTGCTGGGAATATGCTTATGGTTTTCATGGTTCAATAAAAGAAACTAGCTTTTTGTTAAAGAAAAACATGGAAACTGAGTCCTGAGATGTCCCTGTCCCTATCTCCTCTTGGCGCGGCTTGGTGCGCTTCCAGACCCACGAGCAGATCTAGGATGTAGCAAAGGGGGTTGTAGACAGTGAGGTGCCTCATCACATATGGAACAACATCTGTTTTTCTTCAGTTTAAACTAGAAACTTTACTAAAATGCTAGGGGTTTAGGGTTGTATGATTCTGTTTAAAATTGAAGCAAAACAAATAGAGCTTCCTGGAGCTGGCTTGGGTCAGTATCTTCATCAACAACGTGGAAAATAGCATAGAGCGCATCCTCAGCAACTTTGCAGATGTCACCAAGCTGTGGGGAGCAGTAGATACACCGGAGGATAGGGCTAGGATGCAGAGAGACCTAGACAGATTGGAGGATTGAACCAAAAGAAATCCCATGAAGTTCATTAAGGACAAGTGCAAAGTCCCATATGCTGGTACAGGCTGGGGATTGACTGGCTAAGCAGCAGCTCTGCAGAAAAGGACCAGGGGTTACAGTGGGCAAGAAGCTGAATTAGAGCCAACACTGTGCCCTTGTTGCAAAGAAGGCTAACGGCATCCTGGGCTGCATTAGTAGGAGCATTGCCAGCAGATCAAAGGAATTGATTCTTCCCCTTCATTCGGCACTGGGGAGGCCACATCTGGAGCCCTGTGTCCAGTTCTGGGCCCCCCACTACAGAAAGGATGGGGCCAAATTGGAAAGGGTCCATTGGAGAGCAATGAAAATAAGGGGTTGGAACACACGACTTCGAGGAGAGGCTGAGGGAACTGGGTTGATTTAGTCTGAGGGGGGATTGAATAGCAGCCTTCACCTCCCTGCAGGGTGGCTCCAAAGAGGATGGAGCTGGACTGGTCTCAGTGGGGGCAGATGACAGAGCAAGGAGCAGCGAGAGAAGTTGAGGTTAGTTATTAGGAAGACCTTTTTCACTAGGAGGGCAGTAAAGCACTGGCACAGGTTATCAAGAGAGCTGGTGAACTCTCCATCTTCGGAGATTTTGTCTCCTTCTCAGTTTAAAAAGGACCCACGGACAGCTTAGCCGCAGTTTGTCCCTGGCTCCGGGAGGAGACGCACAGGCAGAAGCCTGTTGTGCCCCCGTTGAACTCAGGGACCCCCAGCGGGACTCCGACCTGGACCTCCAGCGCAACCAGAGGTAGGTGGGGCCCACGGCAGGGGGGAGGGACCCCAACCCAGTTAGCTGCAGGGCAGCTGAGTCGGAGCTGAGGAGGGACACATGCCCCCCCACCCCTTTGGCTCCTACTTGGCCCAGCCCCCAGGGAGCTACACAACCAGTCCCGCCAGTGTGTAAGACAGGGGAAGGGCGGGGCACTCACCTGTCCCCTTCTTCCATGGGGCAGGGACCCCCGCAGCCCCTAGAGCAGCACAGTGCTGTTGGTGAGCCCTTCTGCATATGCACAGTTTAAAAAGGGCTCGCCGATGGCTTAGCCGCAGTTTGATCCCGGCTCCAGAAGGAGGCTCACAGGCGGAAGGAAGCCTGTTGCACCCCCGTTGAGCCCAGGGACCCCCAGGTGGGCACGACCTCACACTTGGAGCTTGAGGGGATTGTGCATAAGATTGTGTCACGGTTGCTTACAACAGCAGGGGTGTGGACACAATGAAGATGGCCCCTGACAGCTGGACTGTTCCTATATAGTTCACTTGTGAAACTTGTTGCTGCAGGAGGTTGTTGGGGCAGAGAGTAGCCAGGATCGAAATGGAAGGAGATATTCTTGTGAGGACAGATCTATTGGGAGCTATTCAGTGGGCATGTCTACACGTGCAGTTACACTAGGTTAGTTACTGTGCAGTAAATGGGAATAGGCTGGCATCCACACGTGCAGGAGTTAAAGCACATTGATGCTGTGCTTAGACTGAATGGGGATTAAAGTTAGTCCCAAGTCAGCCCACGCACACAGTGTTACTGCTCAGTAAGGCATCTACGCATGCATCACTGCACAGTAACTGATTGGGTGTAAATTTGATGCAGGTATCAAATTCATGCCCAAACTGGTGTGAGTTCCCATATTTACTGAGCAGTTTGGGTGTGCGTGTGTAGACGCCTGGCCGTACCGTGCAGTAATTTTGGTTACTGCACAGCAAATGCACACGTGTAGATGTGCCCAGTACAAGTCAGGTACGTCTGACATCCCCAAACCAATGCTGGCTGGTGCTGGAAAGGGTATAACAGGGGATGGATCAGCTTAGCCATGCCCCATTCATACCGCCTCCCTGTAAAGCAACTGTTGTTTGTCTCTGTCAGAGACTATGTATTGCAGTAGACGGATCTGGGGGCTGACGTAGAAAACACCCGTGATTAAAAAAAAATTAAATAAACATCTTTCCAGTACATAATGTTGTTCTGGTGGCTGCTGTCACTGCCTTAGTGATTTACAGCAGTCTCAGATATTGTCCTCTGAGAGGGTTAGAAACAAAATGGAGTCCCCTGAGCCACCTCCAGTCTCTCGGGAATACCAGGCACATTCATTGGCCATTTCATGAAGCCATGCCACGTTCCTCACCTTGGACACTGCCTTCAGTGGGGGTAGCTTCTCAGCTACTGTCACACCAGGCAGATAGGGTGACGAGAAGGGCAGCAAAGAACTGGAGGTCAACACTGGGCGTGGCAGAGAATCAGAAGCCCCTATGTGCACAGGCCCCCCACCCTCCCTGCACAATGTCAGCACTGCAAGCTGTCTCCTCTTTAGGGCCTCAGCACTCGAATGTCAGCACATGTGGCTCTGGGTAAGTTTTTCTACCAGGAGAACAAACCTGGGAGAACTCCACATATTATCTAAATGTGTATACACAGCATCAGCACCTCAAGACCCATCAGTGAGCCATGGTTGAGATCACCCTTGAATCGAGAAATGACTGTGGATGTTGATGGACACTGAAGGTGTGGGAACACCTGGACCCTTCCTAGGCTGACAGAAGTGTTACCGTTGTCCCTGTGTGTGGATGCACCGATGCCGGGCCAGGTAGGAGGAGCATGTGAAACCTTTCCCACATGCTCCACACCAATGGGTCTTCTCCCCTGAGTGGATGCGCTGGTGCTGGGCCAGGTAAGAGGGGCAGGTGAAGCCCTTCCCGCAGTTGGCACAGCGATGTGGCTTCTCTGAGTGGATGCACCGGTGCTGGGCCAGGTGGGAAGGGTGCTTGAAGCTCTTCAGGCACTGGGTGCAGCGGTACGGCCTCTCGCCTGTGTGCATGTGCTGGTGCCGGGTCAGGTCTGAGTGGCACGCGAAGCTCTTGGAGCGCTTGAGGCACTGATGCGGTCTCTCCCCCGAGTGGTTGCGCCTGTGCTTGGCCAAGTAGGAGGGGCAGGTGAAGCCCTTCCCGCAGTCCGGGCACTGGTACCGCTTCTTCCCGGAGTGGATGGGCTGGTGCTGGGCGAGCTGGGAGGGTGGCTGAAGCTCTTCGGGCACTGGGCACAGCGGTATGGCCTCTCCGCCGAGTCCAAATGCTGATGCCGGGACAGGTTTGTGTAGTGCACAAAGCTCTCCTGGCAGTCAATGCGCCAGTGGGGCTTCTCCCCAAAGTGCCCTCAGTCAGGGGGCAACAGGCCACTGAAGCACTTCTCACACTGTGGGCAGTGGGGGGGTTTCTCCCTGCCTTTAGTACCAAACTCCTGCTCCCCTTTGGCATCTACCCTACCAGCTGGGTGTGGGCACAGCCCCTCTCGTGGAGAAAGCTTCCTCTTGCAGCTTATCGTGTCTCTCAGCTCTTCAAGTTCTTTCTCACAGCCTTGGCTTCTTCTGGGCATGGCCCCATCTCCACTCTCGCACCCAACTGAAGCAGGCACTTTACTCAGGGCCATATTCTCCCTCTGCGTTGGTGGCCTGTGCAGCCTCTTGCACGCTTGATCCTGCTCCGGCCTTCGGGTGTCCTTCCCATCTAAGTGCCCTGGGGACATCCCTGGAAGCTCCAAGTTGGCTGGCATTTCTGCCGAAGATAAAGGATCTTTCATCTGTTTCCACAGCAGGACGGGGGCTTTGTTGGACCATAGCTGTGCAATGGGCACAGGGGGCACGGCCTCCGAGTCAGACCTTCCCGGACTTAAAATACCAGAGGCTGCAAGGGAGACAGAAACTGGGGCAAACACCCTGCTCAGACCCATGCTTGCTTTTGGCCTCCACTCCCTACCGCCACGTGACACCAGAGCTGGGCAAGCTGGACCCGGGGTCTGTCCTAGTCAAGGGCAGCTCTGCTGTTCTTCCGTTCAAGGAGAGATATGAGCCCCTCACCCCGAGGGCGGAGCAGCCAGGTGGGCTCTGCGATCAGAGCCCCTCCATACCTCTATCTCTTCAGCACGGTACCTGAGCCCTGCAATGGCCAGAGTTTGTCTTTGGGGACATGACGTGGCTCATTCAGGAGCCCCGGGGTTTCACCCCATCCTGCCTCCTCCTGAGGCAGGTGCTCAGGATACGGCTGCAGATGCTCCGGCCAGGTGTTGAGAAGTTCCCATAATGCCCCAGCACTTGCCATCTTGTCTGAGGCCACGTCTTCGACCTTCACGCGTGCTGTAACCTGGGGACAAGACAACAGTCTCCGGGAGCTACGAGAGATGTGGGTGGGAGTAAACATCCCCAGACACATGGAGACGGGGAGGCAGCATTGATGTCGTGGGGAAACGCTCTCACCTGAAGTGTCTCATCCTCTGCCTGCCCCAGCTGAAACCCCTCGGCCAGAGTCACGGCCTCGGCGCAAGTCTCCACGCCGCGTCTCCACTCCCAGCTCGGCATCTCCCGGGGCAGGATGGCCAGGAACTGCTCCAGCACCACCAGCTCCAGGATCTGCTCCTTGCTGCGGCGCTGGGGCTCCAGCCAGCCCCGGCACAGCTCCCGCAGGTGGCTGCAGACCTCCCGCGGCCCCGCGGCCTCCTGGTAGCAGAAGCTGCGGAAGCGCCGGCACCGCGTCTCTGGGGTGGGGAGCTCATTGCCTGGAGCTGGTGCTGGTGCTGGAAAGCGGCGGCTTCAAGCTGGTGCTGACCCCGGCTTGGCAGCCATGGTCTCTGCCAGTGGCGATCTTGCTGCAGCTCTTGCCATCCAGCTGCTCACCTGTGGGGCCTCTGCAGGGCAGAGACGGCATGGATTTTATCACATGATGAGAGAGCCAGGACCCCTGGCACTGCTGTGCCCCTGTCCCTGCCACACCTGGCATCAGCAGACCCCCTTGGCTCCCTGCCCACCCTCCCCAAGCCCCTCACCTCCACTGCCACCCAGCAGACAGCCCAAGCCCCTGCCCATCCTTCACCTTACAGCCAACTGCTTGTCCCTCCACCCCCCAGTGTCTTGCCAATGCCCCTCACCCCCAACCTGCAGCTCTTGCTGGTGCCCCTTGTCCCTGCTAGCCCTGCCGATGCCCCCCACTCCGGCCCCGCAGCCCCGATGGTGCACCTCACTCCTGACCCACAGCCCCTCACTCTGCAGCCAGCCGCTCCCAGCTCTGTATTGGCACTCCCCTGCAGCCACGTCCCCTACCAGCCCTCCTTGCTCTGGGGGAGCGAGCCCCATTGCACACACCTGAGCCCCACTGCACGCACCTGCCAGGCCCAGTTCGAGCCCAGAGCCCCAGCGCAGCAGCCACCCAGACCAGTGGCTGCACTGGGGTCCTGCTCCTCCTGCTGCTGGTGCCTGGGCTGGAGCTGGGAGAGGCTTCCTGCATGCAGCAGCAACCTCATATCCTGCTGCAGCTCCACCCTCGCCTCCTCACTGCTGGCTCATTTGCTGGCCCTGCACTGGGTCTAGGTCTAGAAGGAACAGGAGGAGGCTCCTCGCTCCTTCCTGGGCTCAGCCAGCAGCACCTAGGCCTGTCTGCAACTGCGCCCCAAACAGACCGGACTGGATCTCCCAGGCCAGAAGCATCGCCTGGCCAGGTGGGGAGCGAGGCTAGCAGGGGAGAAGGGCAGGGAGAAGAACAGCCACAAAAGAACAGACCAGCCGGGGCAGTACAGAGCTGGGGGGTTTGGGGACCTTTTTTTGTATTTTAGGTGAAATTAGCCAAATACGCTCCAAATCCCCTTGATGGAGCGCAGCACTCAACACATCTGGCATTGCACCCAGCAAGTGCCCTTCCCCCCTTGACTTTTCAGCTTGGGGCTTCAGATACTCCTAAATCCAGGGTTCAAATTACAGGGGAGCCCCCCTCCATAGTTCATTGCACAGGAGCGCACCCTCCGCTACACAATGCCATTCGCATCCATCTCAGCCCGGGTACCAGACCAGTGCAGCGACTACCCTTGATCTTAGCCCACAAGAGGATGGGGTAGGACAGACTCTGCTTTCCCTGGGGAGGGCATGCAGCGAGCCCCCAACCCAGGCGCTGCCAGGGCAGCCTTGGAGCAGGCGTGTTCTGGTGGGCGCGCAGCTGCCGGAGGGCTGCAGGGAAAGGGACTTGTTAGAAATAATGTGATTATTTGCTTTTTATTTTTGAATTCAGGGATTTTTTAAGCTCCCAGCTCTGAAGGATCCTGCCATAGGAGGGAGGGCTCTTGGGGGCGGGAGCAGGAAGGGGAGGGACGGGAAGGGCAGTGCAGCCTCGCTCCTCCTGCCGCCTGCGGGGACCAGCCGTGCAGGTCGGGGTGAACAGCCAGCCATGGGGGGCTGTGGGTCGGGAGCGAGGGGCACGGCGGTGGGCAGGGGGCTGCGGGTCGGGAATGAGGGCCCCAGCAGCACGTGCGGCTGGGGGTGCTCAGGGCCTGGCCCAGACCCCGTGTTGGGGCAGGACCCCCGTGGCCCCTCGGTGCGGGCCAGGCCAGGGGCTGTGGGGCCGCCCGCTCCCATCACACGATAACGCCCTTCTTGCAGGCAGCCAGGAGCCCTGACACCCGGTGAGCACGAGCCCAGAGGAGATGGCCGCAGAGCTGGAGCCAGCGCCAGCCGCGGGCTTCCCCTTCCCGGTGATGATGGAGGAGCAGGACCCGGCAGGCAAAGTGCCTCCCGTCGTGCAAGCCGGGACCGGCGGGTCGTCCCCAAGGCGGGCAGCGCCGCAGCAGGTGAAGCAGGAGCCGCCGGAGGAACCGGTCCAGCGCTGGGAGATCCAGTGGCAGGAGGTGATGCAGGCCTCCGACGCCAAGCTGCCCTCGGCCACCCCCAACCCGGAGACGTGGCGCCGGCGCTTCCGCGGCTTCCGCTACCAGGAGGCCGCAGGGCCGCGGGAGGTCTGCAGCCGCCTGCGGGAGCTGTGCCGGGGCTGGCTGGAGCCCCAGCGCCGCAGCAAGGAGCAGATCCTGGAGCTGGTGGTGCTGGAGCAGTTCCTGGCCATCCTGCCCCAGGAGATGCAGAGCCAGGAGTGGGGGCGCGGCGTGGAGACCTGCGCCGAGGCCGTGACCCTGGCCGAGGGGTTTCAGCTGCAGCAGCCGGAGGACGAGACCTTCCACGTGAGAGCATTTAACTTTCGCCGTCTGTTTTGGCAGGGGACTTTGGGCTCCGCCGGTGCTCCTGCTGGGACAAAGCCAGAGGGTCCTGGCTAGAGGCTCTTGCACCTCCACTCAGGGTCAGACTGCCAAATTTGGGGTCAGGAAGGGATTTTCCCCCCAGTCCAATTGGTGTGGACTGGGTGGAGGTTTGCCTTCCTCTGCAGCAGCAGGACCTTGGCTGCCATGGTCCTCTCGCTTTCCGTGTGGGAGGTTTGGGTGTGATGTCTGTACCGTGTCATGTCTTATACGATGGGCATGTCTGGGGTAGTTTGGACGGGGCGATGCTGCTTCAGGCAGGGGTTGGACTCAATGTGACCTCCACACATCCACGCTTTGATGACTGCATCGGAGAATGCTTTTATGAAAGGGTGGAGCTCATTGCCACCGCATCTGTTGTTAGCTGAGAGTAGCCAGGTGCAACGAGGAATGCATTCTTGGAGAAAGGGGCTGTTGAGCATGGGTGTGAGAGCCACAGCCTCCAAATCAGACCTTCCTAGCCCCTAAATGCTGGAGGCTGTAAGTTAGAGAGAAACAGGGGGGGGAAACCCTGGTCAGACCCAGTTCTCTCTTCCTGTTAGCCTCTGCTGTGTGCCCCAGTGAGACATATGAGACCGGGCAAGACTGACTTAGGGTCTGAGCCAGTCAATGGTAGATCTTGGGTCTTGCCACCCTGCTCTCCAGGCATCTGGGGATGTTCACTCCCATCCTGTCTTTCCCAGGTCCTGCCTCCCCTGTGACATGTTCCTTGTCCCCAGGTCACGGTTCGTGTGAAGGTTGAGGAGGTGGCCTCGGACATCATGACACCCACGGGGGCATTGCAAGAACCTCTCGACTCCTGGGTGGTGCCACAACCCTACCCTGCTCGCATGTCCCAGGAGGAGGCAGGACAGGGTGGAGCCCCAGATCCCCAGGAGGAGCTGCCTCATGTCCCCAAAGAGGAGCCTGCACCCCACCAGGAGCCAGGTAACGTGCCAGTTGCAAGGACAGGCCCCATAACGTGACTGAGCAGCCTTGATCTTGGTGTCTGCCTGGTCGTTGAGCCTCTGGAGTGGGGGGCTTGAACTCCTCGTGGCTCCTGGGAGCCCTCTTGGTAGAGATGGGTTGGTGCAAGTCTTGGGGGAGAATGGATTTTCTCTGTGGCTTTTGGCTGGTTTCTGTTCAATTAACCCCCAGGCTTTGCCCTGACTCAGATTCCCCCGACACAGAGGAGACCTGGGACTCATCAGCCGATGAAAGCTCCACCAGCTGGTTCACCAAGCGAGACCCGTCCCCAGGAGCAGGTAAGGAGCTGCGGTTCTGCGCTTCCCAGCAGCAAGAGGCACTGTCTCGGCTGAAAACTAGTCCTGCTTGATGCTCCAACACATTGGCTTGTCCTCCTCTCTTGGCTCTGAAAAAACAAGTCTTGCTGATCTGACCAGCCCTGGTGGCTGGGGTCTCGGACCCTCCAGGAAAAGTCCAAAAGACCAAGATTATCCCACAGCTGCTTCCTCAGTGACATACAACAAGACCCCGCTGGCCTTCTCACAAATCACCAAAATCCTCCAGGAAGTTCTGGCCTCCCTGAGGCACCTGGGGTCTGTCTGGCTAAAGAACCGTTGCTCTCAGTTCCCTTCTCTGTAGAGGAGCTGACTTCCTCCAGGGCAGGCAGACAATGCCTTGGGTGCTTGCCAGACACCTCGCATGATTATTTTCCAGTTACACCATGAGATTGCAGAAGTACACGTCGATCAAATACCGTAACCTGTACAGCTATAACCAAAGTTCAGCTACAGACAGGGCACGTGTACACATTCTCACCCCCGTTCTCTCCTTGGGTTACTACACAGGCTGGATAGTAACAGAGACCCTAGCACCAGCTGCTGCTTCAATGTGTGGCTTTTCCACTTCCTCAGCTCTTTCTCTCCTGTCATATGTGTACGTGATGGAGGCCAAGTACTTCTAACAAGGAGGCACTGAGTGTCCATATTTCTTTCCATCTTTATCTCTGCAGACCACAGATTCTGGTTTCACCATCTTTACTTTGAGACCTGGGCTCTCTGACTTACTTTTTTCTTTTCTTGTTCTTCTAAAAATTTCTGGGTATACTCTGGAATCCCTTTGCAAGCATCAAGGCTGATCGTAAGGAAATCTGGGTCACCTGGGAAACTGCTGCCTGTCGCACTCTCACAAGCTGGCAGGAACAGGGTGGCATGCAGGGCAGCCCAACGGGCCTGCGTGCCCACCTACAAGGCACTCTGTGCCCCTGCATTTCCAGGACACCCATTATCATTCGCAACAGCCACCCAGGACGGGCCTCTGAAATTCAGGACTGTCCCAGTTAAACTGGGACTTATGGTCACCCTACTTATGACCCGCAGTACAGATCACTGAGGTTGTCTTTTCCCAGTGACATCAGTCGATGTGACTGTCCTCCTGGCCTCGTAACCTTGGGATTGCCTGCCAGTCTGCTTGATCAAGAGTGTTTATTTATGCACCATAACCATTCATGTAGTATCTTGTATAGGGTTTGGTTTTACCTTAAGCCCAGTAACCACTCTTCTTCTTCATCTTCTCCTCCTTCAGGACCTTCCACAGGTTGGGGATCTGACCCTGCTATTTACCTTTATTTTTTGCTATTTACTTACTCATCTCTTCATTTCCTCTGCACTGCAACTTGTCAGGTCAGCCACATTTGCAATGGCAATGGATGCAAATGTTCTCTGAGAAATTCTCCTTTCAACGAAGACTCAAAATACCTCTCTCAGGCATGCAAAAGTTGTTTCTGATCACATGTTGGTCCTCTTTGCCTGTCACTAATAGCACTGGGCATCTCACTGGCACATCATTACCCAAGTCATTTAATGTATTTATGCATCATGCATTTAAACCAATTTAACACTGTCTTCTCTGCTGCTTCTCTGGCTACTGCCTGTTATACAGCTTTTGTCATTTAATGACCTGTTCCAAATCTTTAATGCCACTTAGTGAAGTCTTCCCTCTTTTCTTCAATAACTCGCTGAGCCTCCATACCATCCACAGCCACCTCCCGACCAGGTTTCTCACCTGGTTTTCCTTAGGAGAGCTGGTTTCACCTACAGTTTCTTCAGAAGCTGTAAGTACAGCCTCCTTCCAAATATCTAGGCTTGGCACAATTCAATTTTTATTTTTTAATAATTTCAATGGATAATATCGCTGCTTATTTTTAAGCATTTATTTTGATTTTCATCAGTTAAAATTTTCAGTATTGCACAGAATTAGGGACTTGGGGGGCAGCCGGTTTATGAATGACAAATGGAATGACTGTAGGGCTGCCATCAGTCCCGGCTCTGCTCACCCGTAGCTGTCTCGTTCACTTTGTCACTTCCTCTTCCTTTGTTCCCAGTCCCTTCTGGTTTCTGGGCGTTGCAGTCCAAACTACAGTCGTTGATTCATAGATGGTACGGGGCTGGAGGGGACCTCACAAGATCATCAGGTCCAGCCCCCTGCACCAGGCAGGAAGGATAACTGGGGCAGGTGACTCCAGCTGCCATCTCACCAGTGCTGATTAAAGCGGAAGAATCACTTCCTTCATTTTGCTGGAGATGCATCAGTTGATGCATGCCAGGGTATTGTTTGCCCTCATGGCCACCGCGTCACACGGGCGACTCGTGTTCATACTATTAGCTGTTATTACCTCCCAGGTCCCTTTCAGTCATGGTGCTAGTCAGTTTGGCGCCACCGAGGCTGTGAATGTGTTGGGGATTGTTCATCCCCAGATGGAGCACTTTACACTTCTCAGTGTTGAACTTCATCTGGTTTCGAGCCACCCAACTTGCCAGCCCGTCTAGGTCCACCTGTATCTGCAGCCTATCTTCAAGCGTGACCGTGCTCCCTCATAACTCGGTGTCGTCCGTGAACTTGGCCAGCAAGCTCTTCAGCCCCACGTCCAAATCATTGATAAAGATGTTGAAAAGCACTGGACCAAGCACCGACCCCTGCAGGACACCACTGCCCACTTCATGCCAGGACGACACGGATCCATTCATTACAGCTGTCTGGGTCCTGCCCTGCAACCAGCTCCCTACCCACCTGACTGTTGAGCAGTTAAACCCACAATCCTCCAATTTTTCCCTGTGAGAACATCGTGGGATACCAAATCAAAGACCTTTTGGAGGTCTAGATATACAACGTCGACCTCCTCTCTCTTATCCAGGTGGTGAGTTACCTGGTCCTGTAGCACTGGCTCCCCCTGTTGTCACATACATATCTAGGCTTCATTTTCTTTGCATCAGCCTTCATTTTCCTTACATCCCCTTTCTATAAATTTTGAGTATTAACGATGGAAATATTTTTTATGTCAGTCTGTGAGCATGAAAATCGACGGTTATCACCGTTTACAGATAAATACTGAATCCTGCCAAGCCTAGGTTTATCCAAACATGTATCCATGTCAAGCTTTTTATTATTATAAGCAGACTCTTGGTTGACTTTCTCTGGCTTTCTGTTAGATACTTCCTTCCACCATTTCATGTAAAAAAAAAAAAAAAAAAATTGCATCATCATCATAATCATATAAAAATAATAATGTAACATTATCTTATTTGTCAGCAAGTATGACACTGTGTTAGGCTGCCTTGGTTTCAGTCTTTCGCTTTAGTTATATTTTTGTATTGAATCATTGTGCAATGTGCTTGTATTAAATGACCATCTCTTCTGGATGTGATTCTAAAATTTTTCTTTTTCTGGGGAACCATGTGGATCGATACCATGTTATGGGCTTTTGTGTGCTGTAAAAACATGTCTCTTCCTCCCTCCCTTCTTCTGTCTGTCTCCGTAACTCCCATCGACTCTCATACGCACTGCAGTATTTGCCGGCCAGTATTTACGTTGACATCTGCTCCTGTAACAGTCCCTCCTTTTGAAGGGAAAGGTTGCTGTAGCTGCATATTTACAGTTCTTACCCAATCGTCCTTTCCTGTGCCCTTTCTTTCCCATAAAATGTCATAGTCATCCACGATCCATCTGTTATTGACTCTCGACTTCCAACAATCCTCCTGGCAAACCCTTCCTGAGAATAAACCCATTGCCATTTCTTTGCTGGAATTACCCCCAGCAAATCCAAGTTGGGCACTGGAAGGAGAGGGACCCATCTTAACCACCCTGTTGTCTGCATCCCCAGAGTATCGCGGTCTCACTCCAGACTTAATCTGCCGCATCCAGCGAGGGGAGGCGGAGCTCTGGGTCTGCGAAGACGAGGACCGTGGAGAAAGCTCAGGGTCCGAGGGCCCCTCCGCAGGTGAGTCCTGGCACTCGCTCCCCCACCATCTCTCCGCTCACACAGAAATGCTCAGTACCAAGAGCGATGGGGGAAGTGGAGCCCCGCCAATGTACCCTGAGCTCCTGCCGCAAGTTGCTGACCTCATTCACTCAGTGGTGTTCAACCTTTTGGCCCTGCGGGCCGGACGAATGGTATGAAGCCAGTGTGTGGGCTGGGTTCCTCCATCCAGCACACGGGGCCCGTGGATCCCCTTGTGTCCGGAAATTGGGCGGCTGGGGATTGAGCGTCCATGGCTTAGCCTGCTCTGCGTTGTCCAGGCAGGTGCTGTTTCTACTCCCTACAAGCCAGTGGCATAGAAATAAGCAGTTGTTTCCTTCTCCCCTCAGTTAGGGCTATTGGGGCATGAAACCCCCTGTCAACAGAGTCTCCTATTGCCTTTCTCTAGAGGTAGACCTCTGGACTCCTTGGCAGAGTCTCCATCAGGAGTGTTGCGGGGGAAACTGCCTCCAGGGAAGTCCTGGTCAGAGCCTAGCCTGGTGCTCCAATTTTAGGTGCAGATATATCCCTGGGGTGCCATGGCCATTGTCACTGATCGGTGTAAGAGCCTTATTTCCCCGGCTGACGATAGCCGTATCTCTGGAAAGCTCTCAGCTGGGGCATGATGAGAATGGTAGTCCCCCCAGGGGATTTGGCATGAGCAGCAGACGTTGTGGGGAGCCAGTAGGGCTGGTCTATAGAGGGGGGCTCTTCTACCCTCTTCTTTGGCTGCTCATGCTCAAGCTTGAACTGGAACGCCCTGCTGTAACACACCAGGTTGCAAAGTAAGCACGACATCAGTATCTCGGGGGTACTAAATGACTCCCTGGGATGGGTGGGATTCAACTGCTTCCAAGGTCTGGAGGATATCAACACCTCGTGGTTTGCACGGGAGTTTCCCTCTTTCTGGTCCATGCATGGGGCCCTGAGTGTTGCTACCCCTAGGACCCCTGCTCACACCATGGAGTCTATGACCCAAAAGTGCTGTGGCATAGACCAGCAGGTCCAGCCTGTGGCTTCTTGTCATTTGGCCTGTAGGGCTCCCCATGGCTCTGGAAATTTGGTGCTGGAAGTGGTGGCACCGCTCCCCTATTGCCAAATTTCTGGACATGGGGAGACTTAGACCATGAATGCTGGATCAGGCACCTGAACCTGGGAGGGGGTGGCGGTGGGCTCCACGGCCTAATCCTGGTGTGGGGGCCGGGAAGAGAAAAAACCAGGCCCCCAGGGATCAATCCCAGTGGGAAGAAGCACTGCCAGGCCCCAGGGACCAATTCCCATTGGAAATGGCAGACCCTGTCCTGGCATGTGGGGCTCTATCTAGCCTGTGGACCCACTCCACCAGCCTTCAGGGCCAAAAGGTATAGACCAGTCCTTAGCAGTCCTCTTTCTTTCAAGCTGCTAGTTTCAGCCCTTAAACTAGGGGTGTCAAACTCATCTGGCTCTGTGAGCTGGGTGAGCATGGCTAGGCCTGTCTGTGTGCTGGATCAGAACCCTTGTGTCCTGAGAAGGGTTTACCAAATACTAAATGGGGACATTAAAGTCAATAGGGATTCATTATAGACTATCTCTCACCAGACAAAAGCCAGAGGTGACAGCATGCAACTAGTAGGTAGTAAGTTTAAAAGTAACATGTATAAGTTCTTTTTCCCCCAGTGTAGAATTAAAATGTGGGGCTCGTTGCCCTCACACATGGTGGAAGCTGAGCGTTTGGCCAGATTCACCAAGGGATTGGACATGTCCTTGGAGGAAAGGGGCATCAGTAGCTATTGAGCATGGGACTTAGGGATATAGCCTGTGTATCAGAACTTCCTAGACTTGAAGGCTGCAAGTCAGAGAGGATCGGTGGAGAAAACCCTGCTCAGGGCCATTTCTCCCTCCCTTTTGGCATCTACTTCCATGCCACGCTGTGACACAGGAGCCAGGCAAGGTGGACCTACAGTCTGCCCCAGTCAGTGGCAATTCTTATGCCATGTGAAGCACCCTATGCCTAGCCCCCGTGGTGCATGGCATGTGCAGTGACCCAGGATCCTGGAGGTTAGGCCTCTTTTTATTCCTTTTAAGAAAACACAAGAGCTAAAGCCCAGCTCTGCTCTGGGGATCATCCCAGCCCAGAGGGAATAGCCATGTTTGCCTCTGCCGGTAGGACAGGGACTTATTTTCAGGTTCTCTTCCCTACCCAGCAGGCGCATGGACGCTGGTTCAAGCTGCGGAGCAGCCTCCTGAGGAAGTGCCGGCCAACCTGGAGCTGCCGCAGACATTTCCAGGGAGACTGGGGGAGAAGGGTTCTCTGAGACCTGAGCCGGGCCGGCTGCAAAAGAGGCTGCATGGACCACAGAAGCAGAGGAAGAACGTGGCCACAGGCAGGAAGGAGAGTGAAACCAGGGCAGAGCCCAAGAGGAGCCAGGGGTGCAGGGAGGAGCTGCGGGATGTGAAGAGAGGCAAGACGAAGCTTCACCAGAGAGTGAGGCGGCCTCCAAACCAGCCCACGCGGGAACATGAGCAGGCCGCCAAGCGCCAGGAGAAAGCCCACCCCTGCCCGGAGTGTGGGAAGGTCTTTGAGTTCCCATCTCACCTGGCCTTGCACAAGAGAGTGCATACCGGGGAGAAGCCCCACCAGTGCCCCGAGTGTGGGAAAAGCTTCAATCACCCCTACCACCTGGCTCAACACCGGCGCATCCACTCGGGGGACATGCCCTACCGGTGTGCTCAGTGCGGCAAGGGCTTCATCTGCCCCTCCTACCTGACCCGGCATCAGCGTGTCCATGCCCAGGAGGACGTGTGACGCTGCTGCCAGCGTGGGAAGGCTTTGGGGGCTGCTCCAGCCAGGAAGAGCTCAACCCCCTTGTCGTCCCTCGCCAGCCACCGCAGGAAGAAAGGGAGCTTCCCCTTCCTCTGGCCTGCTGCAGGAAGCTAGTGTAAGCGTGACTGCTCCCATCACCCCTCAGAAAAGGGGAGTGAGGTCAGGATCCAGCCCAGGATCAGGCCCCAGCGAGGCAGAGCTGTAGTGAGCAGGGAGGTTCCTAGGGAGGGGTCAGCACTGATGGTGAGACCCCCCCCCACTCATCCGCACCTGGACGCTGAGGCCCACCCCTACCTCACCCAACACCCAGAGCATCCCTAGTGAACCCATGTCACTCGTCCTCCCACAGCACAGCCCGGCTGGATGGATGCCTAGTGCGTGTCAGGCCTCTCCTAGCTCCATCATCTGTGGTCTCACTCCCAGGTCCCGGGGCGCGAGGCTCTTGGTGTGCAGCGCTAATGGGATTTATGCTGGGAGAAGCCTTCCCGGCTGTCCACTTTGAAGCCCCTGCCTGCCACCTTTCTTTACCTGCCCAACACCCTTCTGGCCAGAAGCTCCTGCCAGGGGTGTTTGCCAGCTTCTACCCTGTCAGGCCCTCAGGGCCCAGTTCAGCTGGTTTTGCTCCTGTGGATCTGCCCCCCCAAGCCCTTTCTCCATCATCGGTGCTCTCATAACGGGGGATCCCTTGGCAGGCGTGAGGGATTTTCCAGCCCCTTCCCTACTCCCTACCTTAGGATGGCTGAGATCCGGGGGCAGTTCAGGAGAACGAGGAGCATGAGCTGGGCAAGGACCAAATCCTTTTGGGGGCAACCTCAGGCAGTGGGCCCCTGAGTGCTGCTGCCTGGGTGTGAGTGGAGGTGTCAGGGGCACAAGTGACACCACCTGGAAGGGGTGCCAGCATGCCAGCCGCCTCTAGCTGACTCAGAGCGTGTTGGGATCTGCAGCGAGCCGCGCCATCTCTCTCAGCTCTTGCCTCCAGGATTTGCCCATCATGGCTAATTCCAGACTGGAATCATCCATCACAGCAGGGTCTTCCTTTTCCTGCCTTCACACATTTTCCTCCTGCTCATACTGCTGGACAATGCACGCAGGGGCACCCGATTCTCTGCCCATGCCCGGCGTTGATTCCCAGTTCTTTGCTGCCTTTCTTGTCACCATTTTTGACTAGCATAACTCTAGCTGAATAGGTGCCCCAGCTGAAGGCAGTGTCCAAGGTGAAGAACGTGGCGTGGATTCATCAAACGGACAATGGACGTTATTCCCAAGAGGCTCTGGAGGTGGCTCAGGAGACTCAGTTTTGTTTCCCACCCTCTCAGAGGACGATATCTGAGGCTGTTGTAAATCATTGCGGCAGGGACAGAAGCCACCAGAACAACACGGTATGTGCTGGAAAGACGTATATTTAATTTTTTTTTATCACGGGTGTTTTCTACGTTTCCTGTGAACAATACAGTTCTCCACACCCCGACTGTGGCTCCCTTGTCGTCTCGCCTATAAGCCCGTGTCTTAGCGCTGCGCAGCATCCTGATCACCCAGCTCTGCCTCCCACCACCTGGGATCTCCCAAGGATTGATCCTTCCCCCACACTCACCTCCTCCTCCTGCATCCTGCCCCTGCTTGCATCTTGGGGCAGAAACCTGGGGTGCTTCCTCATCACCCGCTTTCCTCCTTTTTCCCTTGTGTGACCCCTCACCCTTGCCCAGCCACTCCTCCTCTCCTTCCCATCCCCTGCCTGTAGCAGACCCTGACGACTGTGGTGCATTTGGCCAGCCCTGGGTGTTCAGCCTTTGCCGATTTGCCCACCTAGCATCCCTGGGACCTCCCTAAGCGATTCCCCAGGCTGTGCTGCCTCCTAAGCAGTTGTACAGAGCATTGGCCCAAATTGGGTCACTGCAAAATAATAAATACTCAACGCTTGCCCAAAGTGTCTTCCACAGCCTCCTAACCACCCCCGTCTGTGCCTCGTGGCAAGACTCCTACCAGCCAGTGGTCTGCCTTGCAAAAAAGCTGAGTTAAAATCAACTCTAATCCCTTTGTGGTGCCTTTTTTCCAAGCCTTCCCTTCAACCCTGCTGCCTGCCCCAGCTCCAGCCCTCCTGGGCGTGCTCACAGCTCTCTTAAGGGATCTCCTCTGGCAGGCACTGAGGACCAGAGTGCTCTTGTCTTCCCTGAAGCGGGGTTTATATAGCTCCAGGGCCTGCCCCTTTTGGCCATAACAGTCCTGGTTTCACAGAGGTCTCTCCTTATCCTTCCTTTTTTCCCATAATGGGGCTGGAAGCCTGCAATTACACCACTGTCATAAGCATGAGTGCCACATGGTCCATCTCTCCCAGTATTCACTGGTTAGCAGTGGCAGATCCTTTACAGGGAGGAGGTATGTCTAGAGTGATCCATCACTGCCCATACCCTCCCTAGCATCCGCCAGCATTAGTGTAGGGATGTCTGCCTTGACAACTTCCTGCAGCAACAAGTTAGCTATATCACAAAGGGCACATCTACTACACGTGACGCTTTAATAAATCAAAACTCATGGAAGAGGGGATATCTTTTATTAGACAAACTAGATATTTGCAAGCAAATTATTGTATTTATCTGCAAGCTTTTGGGCACGCTCACCCTTCATTAGAGTGCAATTCAGCAGAGATTGTAAAAATTCTCCTAAGTAGAAAAGTCATATTTAATTAAATAAAATAAAAGATATCACCTCTTCCAGAAGTTTTGATTCCTTTTGCCTGTGGACCAACACAGCTACAACCTGGACACCTGACACGTCAATGCGCATTGGCCAGAGTTAATGCAGTAATGGGGTGCACGTCTATGCATGCACATCCTTAATGCACATTAAAAATGGTGAATTTAGGCTATTTGCCTAAATTTGATACCTTCAAATGCAGGTATCAAATTTAAGCATGAATAAAGGTGCATTAATATGTGTATATGCGTTAAAGTGCATTTTTAATGCTGTGTGCGCAGACTGACTTGGGACTATCTTTAGTCCCAGATCAGTCCCAACAGCGTTAATGTGCTTTAACACCTGCACATGTAGATGCCCTCCTAAACCCGCTTAGTGCAGATTAAGCTAATGCACATTAAATTTAGGCGCATTTAAATGCATGTGTAGACACCCCCATAGGACCACACAACTAGCAGGTGCCTCATGGATCATTGCATCCAGGCTGCTGCTGTTACAGGCATCCAGGTGTATAGTTTCATTCATCAATCCATCAAGCTTCCTTTCCAGCCTGTACAATCTCACCTCACCTTGCCTCCTGCTCCTGGGAGGCTGTTTCAGAAGGGCTTTCTATGGCTTAGCTTTCAGCCAAAAGTCACTTACTGCCACTATTTAATCACTTGTTCTTGAGCTAGTCCCCTCCCTGAGCTTTGAAATCTCTCCCTTCCTGCTGTATTTATGGAGAGCAATTGCACCAGCTCATAGCCTTCACTTTGTTGGCCTACACCAGCCAGGACTCCCTTAGTTGCCATTTCCCTGATCATTTGCTAACCCCTCCATGTGCCTATGACAGCTTGAATTAACCTTCCCTGAACAGAGTCAATGCTCACAAGTTGGGAAATGTCCATGCCTCCTCTTTCTCCATATTGCAGTTTTTTTCTTTAAAAAAAATAAACTTTTACAATTTTTAAGCAACCCTCCTGATTGACTGTGCGGGGGGAGGCCTGGTTGGAGGTGGCCAGAGGAGGACGGAAAGGAAGGGGACTTGGTGTTGCATGTCTTGAAGATGTCTGTTACCCATTGGGTTTCCAAGGGGCTGAGATGCCTCGTGAGCCATGGGCATGGGTGAGAGGGTTGCATGTTAGACTCAAATCCCAATCAGACTTTACCGAGGGGAGCTTGGTGGCAGACCAAAGAAGGTCACCTTCTGGGACCTCAAACTCATGAATTTGAAGCCAAGCTGCCCTTGGTTGGGGAGGTGGGGGGCTAGAGGAGGCTGGATGGGAGGCTGGCCATATCCCTCCTTTGATCTCTGTTGGCTATAGCAACTGATAGGCCTTAACCATGGTGCACACCAGGCCTCATTGACTTTTGCAGACTTTTGACTGCCCTCAGGGATCCTACTTGCCCTCTCCAGACCCAGATCTTTTGCCAGGTGGAGGTCAGGGAGGAACCTCTCTACAGCCTGGGATGACAAGCAAAGACCAGGGCAACAACAAGTAAGGCTTAGAGCCGATTCCACCTGGGAGGGCCCTGAAGGGATTTAGGTGCATAAACGCAATCCGAATGTCCTCTGCTTGATCCCCTAGCAAATGGCTGATCCCAGAAGGTGCCTGCCTTGTTCTTCAACTCACTGCCTTTTTTGTCTCCAGGCTCTTCACAGCACCTCCCACTGCTTCATGTATAGTCTCATGCTTGGCCAGTAGACACATGCCCATGCTCTTTGCAGATATGACTGTTTCTGGTGTGGCTTAGACTAAGCATATTACAAAAGCAGGCTCATAAAGGGTCTTTGTTTTCCAGCCTAGCTCTCTGTCCCACACAAGGCAGCCTGGCCCTGAGACAGGAGTCCTGGGGAGCTGAGCCAAACCTAGCTGAGATGCCCATTGATGTGCAGCAGGGATTAAATGAAACGATGGCCCTAATTAGACTTTTGGCATCCCCTTACTTGTCTAGGAAAGAGAGAGTATGTTTTGGAAGACAAATGTTCGCAGTTCCTCACCCTGCTTCATGTGGGGGGTGGTTTCCCGCAGTACAGGGCTATGTTTCCTTCCCCCTCCAGATGTTACCTGGGGCTTGGGAGGGACCATGCTTCCCTTGGAGGAAGGGAGTGGGCTGGAAAATGATTCCCATCCTGAGGATATGAAACTCTTCTGGCTGCAAAGGAACCAGGGAAGTGAGGGGAGGGGGTTTCCTATCAAATATCCTTGGAGCAAGTGGGGGAAAATAGTCCATCCAGGCTCTCCTGATAACATCAAGACCTGCCTGCTGGCCAGTGACACATATAGCCAAAGGGGAGAGGATGGAAGGGGCTTATACTGGGCTTGTTTAGGTTTGATATTGAGAAGCAAGGTCCTTCTCCATTTCTCTTCAACACAGAGGAAATTATTTTCCACCCATCCTTACTGCCCTGTTGGCGAATCATACTGAGAGTCTCCTCTCTTGTGAGCAAGGATCATAATGGGGTGCAAGATGACCAAACCAGCCCTTTACCCACAGCTATCAACTCAGCCCTTGGTGGGGGGGGGGAGGGGTACCTTGAGAGTCCCAAGCTGACCTAGACTTGCAGAGACTTTAATCATAAAAAATGAGGGTTGGAATCAAAAAGTAAAAGGGGAAGGAAAAAAGGGAAAGAAAAAAAGATATTTGTCTAGATAGGTGTGTGCTGGTCTCTTTGGGGGGTGCTGTATGCCAGCACATAGCCCACCGAGGGGACAGGGACCTTGCCACCAGCTCTATATGTAGCCTCCTAAGTCTCATTGTCATCCAAGTGTGATGTTTGTGGAACCCATCTCCCACTCCTTGTTTGAGCTGCTGCTCCAGGGGCAGGATCTGGTTCTCTCCTGTTGTGGATTTCCTCTTGGTATTTGTAGTCCCCTCTAGTCCGTCCTGCAGGTGACTCTTTGGCCGACTGATGATTGAGAGCTTCTGGGCTAGACTACTAGCCAGTCCCTGAGAGAAAGCATTGCAATGGTGCAACAGAGCTAGATAAGGATATTCACTTCTCGTTCATCTTTTGGCCCTCTTGACAGCTGGTTCTGCTTTCCTGTTGCTTTGAGGATACCCTGGCAAAGATATCTTGTACTCATATGCCCATTTTGTGCCCAGTCTTCCCAATTCCTCTGCTGTATATTGTGGACCATTGTCCATACATAAAGTAGTTGATCTGCCATGCCTCAGCTTCTGGATTACTGTTCTTCTCCGACTGTCTCTCCCAAAACCTGGAGTGATAATCCACTGTGACTATATAGCAGGTGTGTCTACATGTTCATTAATGCCCTGTAGTTACTGTGCATTTAGTTTAGTACTTGCCTAATACAGTACTAACTAAATACAGTACACAGTAACTAAAGTTCTTGTGCAGTAGCATCGGCGCATGGTTATTTAGTGACATGTACTGCAGGTTAGCCTAATGCCACTGCCCAGTAGGCTATTAGCATGGTTTTTGATCGCTGCACTACTGTGCAGTATTATTAGGCTACGCTGCAGTAAGTGTCTCATGTAGACATGCCCAGTTTTTATCATTTAACACAAATAGGTCCGTGCCAACCTTTTCCCAAGGTTGGTTTGGAATCTCATGGGACTGCAGCAGCTTTTTCTGCTTGTTTCCATGCTCTTTACACACTTCCCACTGCTTCATGCATGTCCTCATGCCTGGCCAGTAGACACACTCCCATGCTTGTTGTGGATGTGACTCTATTTCCAGGTGTAAAATGTATTCTTTCCACAATATCCTATCTTATACTTGCAAGTATTATTGCTCTGTCACCTTTAAGCAAGATCCCAACTTGCACATGCTCTCACTAGGGAATGACTTGGTGGGGCACTTGTTCCTTGCAATCTGGCCAACTCTGGCATACAATTTGTATGATACTGGGCATGTCTACATGCGATGCTTACTACGCATTGGCCTAATAACACTGCACAGCAGCATGCCATGGCAAAAATGTGCACTGTTATTAGGCTAATGAGCAGTAAGCGACACTAAATAACTGTGCGCTGGTGCAACTGCACAGTAACTCTGCACATTTAGTTAGTGCTTTGTTAAGTAGTAAGTTAAATGTGCAGTATCTAAGGTGCATTAATGAGTGTGTAGACATACCCAATCTGTAGCCACACATCCAATTCTGCACTCTCATATGGCTTGGAAATTCCTTTTGGAGACAGGGAGGTATTGTCATGTGTTAAGAGATGCAGTCTCTTGTTCTACAGAGCCACATTTGGTCCACGCATAGGCCCTGTCACTAGCTGGCCTTGATGCTCATGTCACAGCACTGAAATCTCAGCAGCATGCATTGCAGTCACATTTGTGCAATTAGGAGTGTCTTCTTCATAATGCTTTCCAGTGGCTTGTGATCAGACTGCATGTCCACCTTCTGTCCAAGGGTGAACTGGTGAAATTGCTTCATTGCAAAAAGCACAGCTGGGGGGTCCATTCCTATCTGAGCAGACCCTCTTTCTGTACCTCACTGTACCTGGCTAGTAAATGCTATGGGTCACTGGTTCTGTATTAATGCTGCTCCCATGCTGAAAAAGATACTTAGCCATCCATAGATGGCCAATGGACCCATCCATGTCTATGGATCACTGGATTCCCTTCACATTTTGTGGCCTGGGCATTTTCTTAATGGCTCTCAATTTCTCAGGGAGTGCTTCCAAGGTCAGAAGGTGTCCAATGTACGGGACCTCAGTTTTCTTCAGCTTCAAATTGTCTAATTTGAACTTAGGGCCCTGACACGTGTTTCAAATTAAAGCTGGATAGAAACCAGCTTGACAATTGTTACACACTTTCAAGCACTAACTTTGGATCTGGTTGGCTCTTTTTATAGCTGGAAGGATATTTTATGGCATGATAATTACTTTGCATGTGTGGCTGGTGTAAATGTATTGCCTGATTAAACAGCTAAGTGTGTTGTATATGTAACACGTGGCAGGGCCTTAGTATTCTGCTCCCTCCACCTGTTTAGGAGCTGTCAGCACTTAGCATTGTGGTCCTGGATAGCCTTTTCCTTGCTAACTCCTTCTCCTGCCAAGGATATCAGCTACAATCCTGATTACTCAAAGTCCATCCAGTGCCCGACTCAGTTTGCATCAGAACACCTTTGGGGCAGGACTTCTCCCCACGGGCATTCATACCCAGTGCTATCTGCCTACGTGCACTGCTAAAGTTGTCAAATGCCTTGAAGGCTCATCTAGCCTGATATGTCAGAATCCATGCTTTACATTGCACATTGTGAACGCTTTTGCCCTTGACAGTTCGGACAGTACTGAACAATGGACAGGGACTTTGTTTTTTCCAATTCCCTGTTAAGAGGTTTTGGATCTATACACATCCTCGGTTTGCCAGATGGTTTTCTTACCCCTGCCAAATTGCTGATGCAGGCAGTGCTAATTCCCAGTGGGTTAATAATGTCCCTTCTTGTTTAGGATTGTTTAGTTCCTCTTTGAATAGCTCATGGTGCTCTGCATTTCGGGAGTCATGTAAACTGGACTTGTGGGTCTAGGTTGAACTTGAGCTTACCTTTAGGTAGCCATCTCCCGCAAAGACATCTGTTAAAATATCTGACAAGGACCAAGCCACGCTTCCTCCCTCCTGTCTCATGTGGAGGATATTTCGGTGTTGCACTGAAGCCAGATCCATGGCTTGCACTGCTTGACTGCCTAATAAGTTCAGTGTCAAGGGGTACTGCTCCCTGTTACATGGATTTTTTTCTTTTATTGACGGTCTGCATTTCCCCACTGGTTGTAGAGCTGTTTTATCATACGTGGCCAGGACCTGCTCTCATCCTTTCAATCTGATATCACCGCTGAGCAGTTTTGCAGGAATTACATTGCAGCTGGCTCTGGAAGCAAGGTGGAAGCTGACTGGTTGCTGCTTCACTAGCATCATTGCAAATATGGCAGACTGTTTCACAAATCAGTGGTTTTCAAACTTCCTAAAGCCAACAGGACACTTTTGTATCACTTCTCCAGCCATGCAACCCCTACCCCGGGCTCCATGGGCTGTAGGAGCTGATGCAGAGCCAGGCAGCCTGGCTTTTCCATAGCCTCACAGGGATAAATGAAGTGGGTGCAACACTTCTATTGGAAAGGTTCAATCCACAAGCAGCTAATCGTAGTATCATGGAAGAGACGATCTGGACAGGACCTGGGAATATCGTATAGGTCCTCCCGCTGAACACAGGATTATCCTTCTCCAAGCCATCCCATACAGGTGCTTATCTAACTTATAAAACTAGACAAAGAAACCACACAAAG